>NC_059494.1:2487068-2828762 GCF_018139145.2 Gymnogyps californianus
AAATAATGGGATCTACACAGTTTGACCCTGCACAGAAAGCTGACGTTACAGCCCAGACATGAATTAAGTCCCTTACACTGGGTTTCAGTGTGATTTTGTGATGCCTGCTCCTTGCACTGACCTTCCAGCTCCTGGGGTTGCTCAGCAATTACTCCTCAGCATGGAGGGGAAACTTTTTGCTCCCATCCAACTACTACAGACTTGCCCTGTTGAGCCTAGGCCTAGCAGCAAGCTCCAAGGCATCTCACAGTAGGATAACGATCCTTTAAATAGCACTGGGAGTCTCTCTTCTTAGGGAGAACTAATTAAGTTCTTCAGCACATGCTTAGACATATGTTGACCTGGTATGGCCTTAACAGGCCTGCTTCCATCTACTGGATAAATAACACTGGCTTAAAAAATATCCTCCTAGAGATGCGTTACTTAGGCAACAGCCAGGTGGGGGACTGACTTCATCTGTGTGGCTGAAGGTAGTATTTATGTGTATTACTCACAGGCCAAGCTCTCTGCTGGTGTAAACTCCTTGAAATCAGTTAAGTGATTTTTAAGTTCCGAAAGCACCGGTGCAGTTACCTCTGCTGACCTCTTGTAGCGTACAGGCCAGAAAATGACACCTGTATTTAGCTCAGTTACTTACTGTTCAGCCCAAGCAGCTCATTTAACAAAAGCAGAAGGTTGCATCAGTGGAGAATATGGTCCATAGCATCTGAATTCCTCCCCTGCGCCGTTGCATGGGATTGCAGTAGATGAAACTGAGCTAATCTGTCCCATTGGGGGTCTGTCTTGGCTCTAGGCAAAGAATTAATGAATGGAAAGTATATTCTAAACTAGGTTCTTTTCTGGTGTGATATGGCACAGCTTTCTGGACTTCTCTGTATTTGTGCTGATTTACACCAAGTGAGGATTTTGCCCAGTTGGATAAATACCCTCTCCTGTGTCCTGGTGTTTTATGGGGCAGATGTGCTACAGCGTGGGCTCACAGCAAATCCTGGGCTATTACAATCCCCTGAAATTTCAAGTGAGGAAGCAAGTGCTGAAATACGAATCCTGTTCTGGGTTTTGCAGAAAACTCAACCAGCGACAGATAGTAGTGTCCTTTGCTAGGACCCAACAAAAAACCTCACTCCATAAAATTTGAACTTCTAAGTCCTAATGAAATGTTTGCAGCCCAGGCTCAGTTTCTTGTCTGCATAATTGCAAAAAGCAATTCACAGGAGTCAAAAGACTCAGCCCTGCACTTACTGGCTCAGCTGGGTGGGGTGGCTGCCTGGCAGAGCTGCTGCCTACGGGCCGTGAGTATCTTGGTTGCAGGCCAAGGTGTGACAATGAGCTCTCTAAGCAAATGCTAGCCCTGAAGAGGTACCCCTAGAAACTTGCAAGAGCTTCAGCCTCTGTTCTGGAGGCCCCAGGGGGTAGCCCTAGATGATTTCTAAGGGTCTTCAGAAGAGTAACTAAGAAAGTAATCCTACTTTTGCTAAGCTTAAGTCTTCTATGCAGGGTCTGTACCCCTGTCAGAAAATGTTTATGGAACCACAACCCCAGAAAACCACCGTTTAGTGCTAATGCAGGGGGGTGAGCGTCTCTAGAGCAATTCAAGCTCTGTCTTACTGTAAACATCCTCAAAGTGCTCCTAAAGCTACAGGCTGCCCTTGTTCTGATATGAAAAATGGACTTCAAGGAGCATGCACTAAAGAGGGAGAGGCTTGCTTATGGGAAAAAGGCTTCCAGACAGTTGCAGACTATCTGAAGGAGGGTGAAGGCATCTTTTGCGGAAGGATAAACAGGTCTGAAACGCTGCAAGTGGCTTATCCTCAGCTATATAGTGTGACTTGTGACTGAAAAGACAAAACAGTCAGAGGATCAGGTTTGTATTCTCCCCACGCCAGGGTCAGTGTCTCCTTGGTCAAATGCCATTTTTGATTGCACGTCTACAGTGCTCCAAGTATTTGTCTCTTTCTTATTCAGATAATGCCAAAGAGCACAGCCAAAGCCATGAGAGATGGGGAGCGTGACAAGGGCTGAAGGGAAGCAGATGGAAGAGAGCTTGGCCATGGAAAGGCAGCCTGGCCACCAGCGTTTGGTAAGTCCCTCCCTGCACGCCAGCTCAAGGACTGTTCAGAAAGCAGCTCTGAGTGTTTTCAGTACAGTGCCCATGAATAATTAACCCAAACAAAACAACAAATAATGTTTCCTCATCAGCATGTCATGTGGCCTCAGCTGCCAAAGCAGAAGCGTGGGTAAGACTGACTCAGCTCCTGAGGGCAGTGAATCAGAGTGAAATGCCCATGAAAGGGTGACTTCTGCCTGGGTGATGAAGTGAGAAGGATCTGAGGTGGACTTTGCTTAGGGGCCTAGATGGGGACACTGGACATCTGAGCCTCCTTCGGACTCTCTCACAGGATTCCTCAGTAAGTTGCTGCTCTTGGCCTTTGTTTTCCTACGTGTAAGTTTGAGATAATTTGTTCTTCCCTTTCTTCTACTCTTTGTCCATCCAGCTGTAAGTGACTCAGGTTAGGAACTGTCTGGGCTCCTGAGCAGTTCCTATACAGCGGGGCCCTGATTTCTAGGTTGAAGGCTCTGTACAGCAAGTAAGCGGCAAGTGCTTGACAGCCTTTATATATCTAAAGGACAGAGACTGGTTGGTCACTGTTACGGCGACTACCTCACCTGACATTAGGGACCCATTTTAACACCAAAACTGCCTTATTTTTGAGCCGGGGTTTATAAGGCAATGAGCCTCCTTGTGTTGTTCTTCCATCTGTGTGCCAGTCCCCCTGCTCCAATAACTTCTGAACCAGCTGACCTGATTCAATCCAGTTTGATGGAAAGAGAGAGGTCTCACAGACCCAAGATTCCTGCAATTTTCATGAAAAAACAGCAGCTGGATAGAAAAGAGACATTTAAGTTAATATCGTACTGAAGGAAAGGTAATTACACCTCTTGCTCCCTATCTATTTTGAGATGCAGCAGCCAGGTGACCAGCTGGCATTTAGCTACTGGCTGGTCAATCGGTACCTGCCTAGCTTCAAACCAGCTCCTCCACTTGCTGCCCCTTGCCTGCAAAGCAAGAAGCTGTTGGAAGAGCTGAGGACTTTGCTGGGGAGGGGATAAGGGTGCCCTGGGGATATTACAGTGAGCTGGGAGCACCAAGAAAGGAAGAAATAAAAAGCAGTTGTAATACACAAATCAGAAGGAGAATGGGTTTCACCAGTTCCCCTGCTGACAGAACAACTTGATTTTTAGGTTCAAACTTATTTTCAGGACAAAATGGATGTTTCTCTAACCACTACAGTACTTTCCCCAGAAAATTTCAATGACTGGCAACTGTCTTACCAAAACCCCCAAACCTGCGTTTTCTGTTTTTCAACTGAAAAACATGCCTTTCTGGACTTTTTTGGCAATGAGAAAACATTTGATTCTTTTTTCCACAAAAGCATTTGAAGAATGCTATGGAAAATGGAGTTTCTCATTTTCCAGGTTTTTTTCCTAGGAACAAAAATATTTCCCCAAGTACTTCCTTGGACTTTGCACAGAAAGAGATTCTAAGACAGACAAAGACGTGAACATAGTCACAGCTGAAGATCTTTCAGTCCAAGCAACTGAGATGGACAAAGAGTGGGATGGGACTAAGCATGGAAAGAAGGAATGTGACTTTTCCAAGGTCAACCAACAAGCTAGGCGCACAGTGGAGAGTGTGCGGGCGCTGTTGGGTCAGCATTTCTGCCACTTGACCATGTGGCGCCTCTGCGCGTCTGTCTGTCCTGAAATAATGAGTTTCTTGGACCAGAGCCAGTACTTTCCTGAGTGCTTAGAAAGTGCCTCGCGCAGCCCTAGGTGCAGTCATAAATAATAATTTAAATGATGATAATAATACCAACGTGGAGGCGTGCCACTGAAGATGGGACACACTCAGCAACAGAGTCCGAAGTCTATGCCCCTCTTCTAGTAAAAGGTACAGTTTGCCTCACAAAGCCTGGGAGACCAGTATTTACTTCTCTGGACCTGATAATCACAGTCTTTTGCTCTGCAAAAGGCAAACTGACCTGAGTTGAATTAGGTCCAGTAGCTACTCTAACACCTCATGCCTGTAGCTGGCAGCTCTGGTCAGCTCTGGAAGGCTTTTCGCAGCTCAGGGGGATATCTGGAAAGAGTAAGTTAACTGTGGTGGTGTGGGGAGCTGCCTGGACTAATGTTTTTTTCAGAGATAGGCTTTGATTGACACTTCAAATCTGCCTGACAATCTTACATTCTAAGTGCAGTTGCTGCCTTTCTTCAGAGCAGGAAGAGCTGGTTTGGTTGCTGTCCTTCAAATGATGGATCTTATCACATGGGAAAAAGAAGAAAAAAAAAAAGGCAAACCACCTGGAAACAGCTACAGGTACAGCATAAAAAGAGGTAAAACTATCTGAATCTATTTGAGGTATTTCTGTTTTTTCCCTCTATGCCATAATCCAATGCAAGATATATGAGAAAAGAGGCTATGCTCTGAGGAACAAGAGCTGACTGTTTTCTTTCTTTATTTGACTGTTCATTATGTTGTTGTTTTCCTTCAAGAGATTTTTTAATGCTTTGCAGACAGGACTGTGCAACCCTCCAGTGATGAGAGACAGTGAGACAACCTCTTTTACTCACTCATTTTACACTGCCTCTTCTACTGCCTGTCCTCCCCACGCCGCCTCTTACTCCTTAGTTTCAGGTATCCTTAATGCTTGCTAAATGCTGGACTCACAACTTTCAGCTGCTCTCAGAAGAGGTGACAGCCACTTTTTACAATGTAATTTAGACATCTGAGGTTTACCTGAGTCTGGCCAAGAAGAAGGTCAGGTCTCCAAATGGGCAGAGGCATGCTTCGAATCCTCTTCTGGACACACACTTAGGTGGCAAAATAGGTCTCTTGTTTGAGATGTCCTGTCTCTCCTTGCTCATCTAGGTCCATCAAAAAACAGCCAGGCTCTTTACACTGCAGAGTGTAGGGCTGTTGTTGTATGTCCAAATACCAGGAAAGATGCTGATAGTAAGAACTGCTCTGAAATGGATGTTTCGCTTGTTATCTGTGAACACAGGTGTGGACAAGACCAAGGACCAAAGCTGAAAGGTGTGCAAGCTCCCATCTGCATGCCAGCCTGGGCATATTGCAAACTGGAGACATTTGCAACTTCGCATGCTGCACCATGGATAGGATTTCTTCTTGTCAGGAGTGTTTATCTTTTGGATCCTGCTATTGATGGATTACCAAAAGCACTGCTCTTCACTGCTGCATTCACCTCCACCTTGGAGCCACAGCCAGGCCTTCCCAGTCAGTTCCTTCTCTTGAGCTACATGAGCAGAAGACAAGCCCAGGCAGGCCATCTCCACCAGCTGCTGTGCTTCAGCAAGGCAGCTCAGGCCGAGGCATGTTTCAGCAGCTCTTCTGTGCTTCTGTACCCGAGTTGTGGATGCATCAAGTGCTTCAGTTTACAGGGCCATCAGCCTGGCAGATTTCCTCGGCACTAAATTTACTTTTTAAAGTTACATCAGTGTTGTACCCAGAGGGAATGGAGGAACAGATGCAGCCTGTGAAGTCTGGCTTTAATTCACCTGCCTCATTTAATTTCCTGCCCTGCCTTCTAATCAATGGGTCTGCGCTAGCAGCCCTGGGAATACAGAGGTTTTTTCATATACAGGAGAGTTCAACACAGTGGCTGCGCTGGCTGAGCTCTCAGGGTCTCGAGCAGGCTGTGTCACGTCTCCTTTGAGGCTGCTTCATTATGGATTTCCCTTCCCCAGAAGCACTTGCACACACTCTCCAATCCATGGCAGCTGCACCGCATTTCCTTGCAGGGGCCCGTTGGCACAGGGCAGCTGTGCCATGTTAGCCTCTCTTAGTCAGGCTGGCTGCGTGGTGTTCCCTCCTGGAAGTGCTCTCCTTCCACATGTTCCTGGTTATCAGCCACATGGCTTTCTTTTCAGGGCCGCATGCTGCTTTCTGGGGCTCTGTCCCCATGGCGGCTCTGCCGTGCTACCTCAGACAGGCTGCTGAGGCCAAATGTGCCTCTTTACCTCCCAGGGGCTCCCAGCAACATCGCGGGACCAGTGATGCTTCGCAGGGTCTCCTTTCTTGAGGCAGCTGTGCCAATGCTCCCTTGCAGGGCCTTCAGGCCAGGCCATCGTGCCATACTGGCCCTGTGGTGGGTCGCTTCCCAGGTGTCCCTTCACCGAGGACAGTCGTACCATGTTACCTCAAAGGTGCTTTCAGGACTACATTGCCTCAGACACTGAGGGCTATCAGGAAGCCCTGATGAAAGGGTTTCTGGCACTTTTGCTTTGGTTAAGCAGACTCCCACTGTCCTGGTCTTTTTGAGCTCGTGTTAATTCCAGGCAGTGCTGCCCAGTTGCTTAATCAGCCGGTGTCAAAACCCTGGGAGACAGGAAGGCTGTCTTTGGCTGGTAGCACCTTTTTGTGATGTTGCTGCTTTACCTCACATATTATAATCTGTATCAGATTGCTCTTTGCCTGCTAAAATGGACAATTAGGATTCAGTTGTAATGCAAATTGCACGGTGGAATAAAAACCATGGGGAACAAAATCACAAATAAGTATTTATGTCAGCCTTTGTTACCACGTGATGGGTCCCGCTCAGTTACTGCTCGCTGTGAAGCATCAGACAGAAGAGAATCTGGTGTGCCTTTGTGTTTTATAGGCATGAGCTGCTGAGCTGCTCTGTGTAAGACTGCCTTTAGGCACTCGCGGGCCCCGATAATGTGTATGTGTGCAAACCTAACAGACAGATTGCCGCCTACACTGGAAATTTGATGATTGCCTTGTTTTTTCAAGGCTCTGTTTTATATATTGCAGGCCAAACCCAAGGGGTAATTTCCAGTCTCTCTGCACAGGGCTGAGATGACGTGGTGAGAGAAGCGCAGAGATGCTGAAATTTCAATCTGCCACATAATGTGCTCCTAATACTGAAGCTTTGCAAGTGTGTTGTTGTCATTGGTGTCGTTGCGGTTGTTCTTGTCATTGTTGTCTTCCCATGTTTGGTGCTAAATGTTGTAAATTAAGAGAAATATTTGAATTTGTAAAGGAATCTAAAGTTACTGTGGAATTAAACACACAGGAGTCCTGCAAATGCAAATGGAAGACGTACGTCTTCATTTAAAATGGCAAGCCATATCGACGTAAGGGATACGCTGCTGATGGAGCTGCTTTTACTGCGTATCAGCTTTGCATTTCCCCAGGCTCTGGGTAACAAAGAATCAAGCTGCATATTTTCATAGCAAAACTCATCTTTGAGAACTGAGGTGGAATGTCCGTGCTTATAAAGCATTATAGCTGGCAGTCAGGAGGCCAGTCTTTTAAGCGTTAGCTGAGCTTGTACAGTACCTGTACGATCCAGAGTGAGAGCAATGCTTGTTCATACCCCATTGAAAAGGTGGCTTCTAGAGGACAGCAAGGAACAAGACTGAGAGGTTGTGAAGCCAGATGGATGAGCTGAGTTCAAAGTCCTCCTAGAAGCTATGGCAACATAGCTTGTATATCTACTCAGAAAAGCCTTTGCAACTACCATAAATGACTCTAAATGGCCTTATTTTCCCACTAGCAGTGAAATAAGCAGCTTCAATGGGGAGGAGTAAATCCATTTGATTGCACATGTTGCTGGGAATAACCCTCTTATTAGTTATTACTAATAACCCAATCTATCGCTAGCAGCATGGCCACCAAAACAGACAGCCTTATCTGCCAGAGAATCATTGTATTGCTCCTAACGTTTCCAATTACAACTGAATAAGAGGACTCGGAAGGGCCTCAAGGGAAGAAGCTCTGTAGGAAGCAAAAGGCAACATGGAGAACTTGGGTTATAAACAATGTGTATGACAAATGAAATATATCAGGGCCAATATACCTTTTGAGGAAGACTTCTGCCAGGCAAGGCTGAGCAATTTCCGTTCCCGACTTTCTTCTAAGCCAATGCATGGTATTTGTATGTTAGGTCATGAGATGGTGGAGGTGTTGGCTTGTTAGCTCATCTTCTGAAGGAAAGAGGGGCTTCTATACCTTGGGTGTACGAAGCAGCAGCTGTCAAGCTCAGGGCTCCAGTCCAGGATTTAGATGAAAATTCTCCATTGAAATCGATGGCAAAGCACCTGATCACTTCACTGCAGCAGGGGTGTTCTCACATGGCAACGCCCTGGGAAATTCTCACTTGGAGTAGATCAGATTCTGCTCTCATTTATGCAATTATAAATCCAGTGTAGCTTCATTTGAAACAACTGTTTTTATCCAATGCAAATGAGATCAAGATCTGGCCCAGGCTGTTTTTGTACACAATGGAAACTGACTGAATTATGGAAAACAGGAACAAATCTAATGTAAATCTAAATGGAAATATCATGCTCTCTGTTACATCAGAATAAATTGGAAGCAAGTCTGTTGATTCTAATGGAATTCATCTGGATTTACACCAGACCGTGGCTCAGCATTTGTTAGTTGGCTGCACACCGACATCAAAACGCAAACCATGCTACCTCATCTGAATAGCTTTGAACAATTTCTTCCTTTTCCTTTACATTTAAGCAATTGCCTCTGCATCCCGATAGCTGATTAGCCTTTTCAAACAAATAAACCCCTGCAAACAGACATCAACAAATGAGCCCTGTTCAAGCTAGCATTTTCAGAATCTAAATGATGAATCTGAAGTACTGAGCTTGGTTTTGGAGTGACTTAAACTTGCTCCTGTTCCTCTGTGTTCACAATGTAGAGCAGTAGGATTGAACTCACAGGAGGACAGACCTTAGCAACAACTATTCTGGTTTCCCCAAAGTACGTCAAATTCATTGCCTTCCCACCAGCAGTGGTCAGGGCCAGCTATTTCCTAGGATGCACAGGAGACCTTTCAGTAGATAAGCAAAATATTGTCATACTTCCACTCTTGCTGTGTTCAGTCAGATGGTCAGAACGGAGCCATAACCCTCCCTAATGGATCTAATAGGAAATTGTGTCATGCTCTGTTCCCGCAGGCAAGTTATTGCTCCTCTCTGTGCCTCTGTGCAGCTGGCCATGGGAGCCCGTTGCTCACGGGGCACTCTTCATGGGGAAAGTGAGAGGGTTAATTAACATCTGAGCAGCAAATTTGACTCCCTGGGTGAAAGTCACTGGAAAAGTGCAACGTGTGAGTAAGAGCACAGCCACGTCAGCCCCTTCCCTTCAATCTCAGTTACCCCAGCTTCTTACCTAATTCAGTTTTTAATCTGTGTTCATGTTTCTCTTTGGATAATTAGTAAAATGTATCTTAATTAAAACAAGAGGAGGAGAAGATGACAAACAAACAAACTAAAGCCTTAAGTCAATGGGATTCAGGGAGGGGCAAAGCCATTATTCAAATACAAATCTTGCTGGTAACCAGGCAAACGTGGCAATAACAGTTATGGAGAGTGTTTCCAAGGTAAAGAGTTTTCTGAAAGTTAGATAACTGTTTGCCTGTACGCCCTTCTTTCAAGGGACTGGCTAGAGCCTGACGTCTGAATACCACAGAGCCTGGCCTGCAATCAGTCTCCTGGGGAGAAGAGCTAGGGGAGCAGCGTGGTCAGCAACCGTGTTTCTATTTCTCTACCACTGATTTTATGTGGGATCCTCAGGAAGTTAATTGGGCAAGATTTTCACAAGTGGCCCATCTATGGTTGCTTTCATGTGTAGATGTTCAACCTGAGAAGTGCACAATCACCCTTTCCTGGATCGTTAGCAACAAAGCACATATGGATCTTGACCAGCATCTGAATGTCCCAGCCACTACCTCTGCGAGTCTTTATGTTCCCATCAGTAAATAGTTATAATAAATACTTTCCTGATTTTATAAAGCTATTAAAGTCTCTCTAATGAAACAGAGGCTTTCAAAGAGCTGTGATTATTATGGCTTACTCTTGCTTAGGCTTATTCCTGCAGGTCAGCTGTGCTTAACTTGTGAGAGCTTTCTCATTGCTGGCACTGCAGCCCCTATGTGGCATGCAATGTGTTGCTATCTTGTTTCTGTTCTTTACAGCATCACCTGGAATAAATGCCTGCAGCCAGGATGCACCTGACAGTTGTGGTGTTGATACACAAACAAAAGCTCCAGCTTACTCATTGCTCACAGCCTCTATAACTCTGTTTGCCATGTACCACAAGCTTATTTCATCCACGTCAGTGAAGCTGGCACGTGCGAACTTGGAAGCAAAGAGAAAGCAGAAATGAGAAGTAACTGGGTCCCAGCCCAATCCCAGCTCTCTGCAAGAATGCACCATATGCAGTCATGGGCAGCACTGGACTGCAAAGTACATGTAATCCTAGGGAACCAGCTAAAGTCAATTTGCCAAGCTCCTTGGGGAGTCTCAGCAGCATCACTGCTTTTTACTCACTGCCTGTAAATGATCCTAGTGCACATGAGAATAAAGTCCATATTGAGGTGGGTGTAATAGGACCACCAAGTACAGAGTCAAGAGAGAATCACAATTGCAGAGACATTTTCTGCTCCAGCAATACAAGAAGATGGGGGGCAGTTATTTGCTTTTATAGGAATAGAACTCTTTAGGCAAGGACCTTAAAAGTGGGAATAATTGTAATTTACTGTTCACACTATGCAGCGGGCAATCAGGCCCAAGCTTGTAGCTACAACCTTTAGCTAAAAATGCTGTGGACTGGACTGTGCTGTGCAGAGCTTTACTGAGTGACTAGTCACATTGATTTCAGAACAGCTTTCCCTGGGGTATAGCACTGCTTTATGCGAGTATGGATGTGAGACTCTATGCTTGATTCTGATCTTATATTCTGAAAAATTGAGTAATTTTCGGTGGGTATATGCCTGACTTACTTGAATATGCATGTAACGTGGCTTCAAGAGCTGATACAACCTTGATAAGATTCTTATTATTCTTCTAATGAAACCATATCTATATTGGGCAGAATCCTATCCATTTCAGCATGGAGACTCTTGTGAACATGGAGCTGGGTCTTATGTCAGAAATCAGGTTTGGCCATGATGGCAATAGAACAGGTTAGCTTATAAACCCAAAGTAAATTTGCAAACTCTGTTTAAAAAGAAATGCATTAATAGATTCTATGACTGATCTCCTGAAATGCCATTTGAATAGTTTTGACTGTGCATTTGTTTTATTCCTGGGAAATTTCAGAGTACAAAAAGACTTCTGTTTTCCTTCTTCATTTGCCAAGAATATCTTTGAAACTTGTTTGTAATATAGACTGAGACTTGGACCAGATTTTTAGCTCACATAAGCAGACGTATCTCTGTTGACTTCTGTAAAGAGATGCTGATATACATGAACTGAGGATCAAGGACAAGAAAACGAAAGCAAGAATCTGCTAGGTATGAAGCTTTTTGATCAGGGAAGTAGTTACTCCAGGAAATGGGTTATTTCCTAAAAAACTGATTCTTCCGAAATGACAATCTTACCTATTTGGGATATGAATGTCTAGAACATGTCTTACTGACTCAGTGCTGTCCTTCAATCAATCCCTTTTTATGCTGATAGTTTGAGGACTTTGCCACTGTCTGCTCTGCCTCCCAGGGCAAGTGCAGGTAATGCTGGATGGTTGAATTAAAATATTTCACTGTGAAAAAAGTCACAATAAATTTTTTAAATATAAAGCCTTTGGCAATAGCCCCCAATTGTGAATTGGAGAATGTGGTGGTATGGGAGAGAGTCTGGATTATTTTAGATTATTTTAGTGCTTCTAAAAGCAAGTGCTTGAAAGCCAAATGCTGAGAATGCAACAGATAATGCACATGGATCGATGTGTATAGAGATCCCTGGGTGAAGAAGGAGAGACAGGGACATAAGGTAGATGTGGGATAGAGTTCTGAGTAAGGAGAACCACCCATAGACTAATGAGACACTAACATTAGGAATAAAAGGAGAAAAAAAGGAAGAATGAGTAACTGGAGCCTTGGTCTAGCCCTAAGGATTGAAGTCCATTCTTACTGTGGGGCATCCTTCCAGATTCCTGCAGTGTGGTAAAGAGGCCTGGATGCCTCAGTACCAAGTGCTCAGAGAGATGTTCAGAAGGGAATCTGGACATAATGTTAATGAGGCAAGACTGTATGACAATGAAGAGGGTAAAAAAACCAAAACAAAACAACAATTCAGGGTTTAAGCCAGGGCTAGTTTAAGCTCTGGGTACATTAGGCTAGACCTGCCCAGTTCTGGTTTCTTACAACTTCCTCTGAAACTTTTAGTACAGCAGAAGGACGCTGGAAGAGAAGAGTCTCCTGCTGCTAAGCTTCCACCATCACTGGGGAGGTGACTTTTTTGTAGTTTTATACTAAGTTGTCAGTTTTCAAGCCTGTCAGTGCAGTGCCTTTCTCCCACAGCGAGTAGCTCATTTCAGCAAGGAGTTATTCCTGGTATATATGAAAGAAAAGAGCTTCTTTTTTTTCTTTAAAGGAGAGAAGAAATAGTCTTCCTGACAGAATCCCAGTGAAGGCATTGGGCTATCAAACGCTGGGAGAACTCCCTAAAAACATTAATTACAGTAATGCCAAAAGCAGCAAAAGCTACGCTGAGAGATGACATAAGAAGGGTGCCCTTGGCGAGATGTAGGGCCAGTCCATCAGGAGTGTGTGCCAGCGACCAACTGCAGGTGCTTGCGGAAGGAACACAAGACCAGGGGATGCTTGGAAGTGTCTGTTGTCTCCTATTCCAGCTTCTAGAGGCTCATGCTCTGCCCAGCACCTCTTCTTCCTGTTGCTGTTGACTGAATTTTGTTTCTATTTTCTTTCACTTTGAACATGGGGAAAGGAGGGGAAGCAGGTCTACAAAGCGATTTCCAATGTGCTTCCCTATCTGTCTGTCTGCTCCATACAAATAGTTGTTTTTCTTAGGGATAAAGGCACAAGATAATTCCTTTAAGTGGCAATTAAGCTCCAGGTGGCTGCAGAAAGCTGCAGCTTTCTCCAGCTCCTGCAGAGACACAGCTTGAGCCACAGGTTTCCCTACTTCCCTAACCCAGAAGATTTTTTTCCTGTCTTTGTTTTGTGTCTGGCAGTGATTACAGCCCCACTCCTCCAGGGTAGCCCAAAGTGATTGGAGCAGCGGGGAAAATGACAGACTGAGGATGCTCCATAAACTGGCTGTGTCCTCTTTCTGAAATGCACTAATTTCATAGAGCAGGGAATAGTTTCCTCTCGATCCTGATTTGAACTCCTTGTGTTTCACCTGCAACACCTCTGTTTTCCAAGCACTGAGCCCAGTTCAATCTCCTTTTATCCCTGCTGTGCTGGCAAATGTTGGAAAGAGACTTTTGATCATGTTGGATGGATTACTGTGGGCTGATGAAGCAATACTTGCGCTCCAAGACTCAAAGCAAGTCTCATCAGTAGACGTCTGTGATCAGTTTTGCTCATTAGTTAATGAGGTTAATGAGGACACCCGTATGAGCCATCTGATATGAAAGGGGACGTGTCTAGCCATAGTGATTGCTCAAGATGACACAGCAAATCACTGGCAGAGCTGGGAGCAAGCAGAGCACAGCAGGGCAGGGCTTTATCTTCAGGCCTCCTCCAGGTCTGAAGTCATCCCATCCACCCTTTGGAGCAAGTGGATGGACATAGCCGTGAGCTTGAGGAGACGGCTCAAATTCAGTCTGGTGTTGGGCTTGTGCAATGGGAGATACAAGATATCAGCATGCAGTCTGGGTTGGAAATGTTCTCCACTATCAGTGAGGCTCGTAAACCTTAAGAGAGCTTCAAAGCCTACCCATACCTCCATTCGCAAAGAAATGTCAGCCGCTAACTCAGAGGATTTCCCTTTCCCAGACAGGCTTATTATCAATGGCATCAAATAGTGGGATGTTACCATTTCTACCTGGTTTTAATGATTTATCACCCCTGAATTATGCACCATTGGTGACAGTAATTTTCCCTGATTTGGACAGGTGGATGGAATTACAGCTCTCTCTGTTTGGTGTGCTAACAGAATCAGAATTAATATTTTGTCTTGCCTGGCTTATCTTAGCTAGACAGTAGCTATTATTTCACCTACTCTGTTTCTCTTCCCCCTCCCTGCCACAACTAAAATAATTTGATTTTGAGCTATTCTTGAAGCAGGACTCACCTCAAATCAGATTTCAAATTCCTTGACCGGAGTCCGATCTCAATGCTATCAATCTCCACCACGTCCGAGCACAGTCAGTCATGTAATAGGATGGATCGAGCAGGGAGAACACATTTTGTGGGTCACTGCAGACACCTGCACACAAACACACACACATATTTGACTCTGTGTGCATGCAAGCCAGCATGGGACAGAGTAAGTGAGAAACTGCTTCCCATCAGCCAGCATGGCACGTGCTCCTGTGCCCCATGCCATGGCCTTAGGGCCAGGCAGTCCCTCATGGACGTCATGGTTATGTCCCTGCAAGTGTATGTGAGCGCACACACAGAGGAGCATTCCTGTGCACTCCTGTTGCACGGCTCTGAGTGTGTCTGTGCATACCTTGCTGTGCATGTGTGTATGCTGGGAGGCAAGTGGGTGAAAGCAAGGATTTGATTACTCACCACATGCTTTTCCTCTGCCCTTTCTTTTTCTACTTTGTTCCCACCCGTGCTGAATTACAGTCACCACCACTGGTCTTTGCCTCCCAGTGTGGGATGCTGTGTTGTGTTAGATTCTATACATATTGTATTGTTTGCCTTCCTTTTTTCCCTTTCCTCTCCCTGCTCACGGTTGTTTGTTTTCTCTTCATGTGTGGCATCAAAAGGCCGTTTGAACAGCAACTATCCAATCCGAATGAAAGGGGATGTTGCTTTTGGAAGATCCAACAGAAGCCTGAGCAGAACTGATACTAAATTGTGAACTAGCTGGAAATTTTTCTCACCTCTTTTCTTTCTCTTTATTTTTTCTTGCTTTTTTCCCCTCCCTGTTTTCCTAACCCTAATTAAAATGTGCTGAGCACAAAACTGTAATGAAGGGTTGGACTCATTATTTTTGTTTATGGCAAAACCCAAGCGGAACAGAACTCTAAATGGGCTCTGGTTGAGTCCCATCTCCCTCCATAAACAGCGTAATAAATATCAGCCACATTGATTTTCCTTCCCCATGAACCCTTTGCTATTTGTTCTGGTCTAAGTGCACTGTGTTTTCCTCTGAGGTTTCTTTTGCTCTAACTGTTCTATTATCTGTTGTTGTTGTTAATCTGTGTTGAGTGTGTAATTGAGATCCTAAGAGGGAGGTTAAGAGAAACCCCCTCGGGAAGACATCTGACCTACATGAAGAAAGAGAAAAAATAAAATAAATAACCCAAGCCATTGAGGCCAACTGCTCCGTTTACCTGGTGGAGCCATTTCCTTTATCAAGGGCTCTCATCCACCCCAGGCTTAGCTCTCTTTCTGTAATTAGTTCTATGTATGTGTTTTTAACCTCTACTTGATTTTTGCATTGATTTCTTTGCCTTGAGGGGACGTTTGCCCGTTGATTCCCTAGGCCTGATTTTCCCATAACCTGCAGTTGTCTCCTGAACTGGTGTTATAGTCAGGGACGTCGTAGGCAGAGGTAGGACATGGCCCCTTTTCTCTTCCCATTTGTATGCTGCAATTTAACCTGGCCCAAGCGATACAGTACATGTTGGGGGGTGATGTAGAAAATGTCTCAAAGCACAGATGACGGCTACTTGATTCCCCTTGGGTTTCCCAGGGAATGAGGCATGGGCATGGCTGAAAGCCTCCTGAGAGACTGTATGGGAAAGGTGTGTTCACCCAACCTCAGACACTGCTCACCTGCTTTCTATCCACTGCTGGCAACCTGATCCGGGCAGTCTATGTCCTGAGCACTTGAACTTCCCGTCTCCCTTGTCTGGTTGCTGCCGCAGGGATGTATTGCAAATACACGGAATCCATTATTGCCTGCTCACTGTACCCGTTCCCGAATTTCAGCAGATAAAGAGTTCTTAGTGTTTTCTTAATGTCTCTTTGTAGTTTATTAGAGGCCTAGGAGGCATGAGGGGGAAATGAGAATGTGACTCAGAAATCCCTGTTCTGAGTCACGTGCTTCCTTTGCAATCTCATTTGTAACCAGACTATTAAAAGTAAATTATCCGAGCCAAGTGGCAATGCTGAAGTGTAAGGGCTGGGGGGAGGGAACTAACACTTCCCTCTGGTGTCTCCAGATGCAAGCAGCTTAGTTCAGCCAGTTTAATCTGCCCCTTTCTGCCCATACTGGGATTTTTGCTGTTACTACAGGAGGATTGTTGGCACTGACAGTTGTGGACATGGCTGGCTTGATTTTCCCTCCAGACCTGACGAAAAAGTGCCCCTCTTGGCTCTTAAAGCATGGGGATGTCTTCACGCTCTTGACATGAAGCTGGGAAGAGGAGAGGGAGATGCCCATGTGATGCCAGCTCTGCTCTCCCTGAAGAATCCATCGATGGAGAGGCCGTGAACCGACAGCTCTACTTGCTGTCATGTTTCCATGGTATTTCCATCATGCCTGTTTCCAGGGATGTCTAATAAACTGGAGCAAATTGGGATGAGGGATTATCAGGCGTTAAATGGTGCTACTGAGCCAAGCCTCCCGCTCCGTTCATTACGACGACTTTCTGTTTTCTCCCAGGGACTGACTGCAATCCAAACCAAGGCAGGGTGAGGAGGTGGCTGCTGGCATGTCTGTGCCTGTGTTAAGCAGTTGGGGCTCCTCCAGGTCCTGGCTTGTCTGTCGGTGAAGGTCAGGTCCTGTTTCTGTTGATGCAATTTCATATCTCTCAGCAGGGGCTGGATCAAGCCTTTAAGGAATTAGACTCTGCTTCAGTTCATACAAGCGAGCTCAACCTCTCAAAAATTCCCTTCTGATCCCTTCTATTCTGTTCAGGAATTGCTCTGAGTGTATCTATTGACTTTCCATGGAAAGTGGACATACCCATGTAAAAAACCTTGCTGCTGAAGGTTTTATAGAAGTAATATTGACCTTCCCATAGACGCTGAAGAGAATAGAAAGTCCTGCTTCTCTGTAAAGCTAAACTAAAATTGTATTTGACGAGTTCTATAAAATGCTTATAGATTTTTATTTTTTCCTACTTTGACCAAAACATCTTTTTTTCCACAAAGGCCAGAGGCAGAATATTTACAGAGAATGGGGGAAATGCTTTTTTGAAAAATATTTGTGCTGGCAAATTGTTGCAAATTTGTAAGCTCCCAGATGCATCTAAATAAATAACAGCAGAACTTTGGCTGCATTTACAAAAAAATACATTGGATTTATGGGCTTGTTTCAGGTATAATCGGGATCTAAGTTAGGCTTACTGAGTATTTACAAGCTTTGTATAGTTTACAATGGAAGCAGTACCTGTGCAGTCTTGCGGGAAGTAAATCCAGGTCGCACCCACTCCAAAAACAGGTCAAATCCTACTTTTATTGGCAAGCCTCTGGCTGCTGCAGTCGTGCCCTGCTGTGGCCACAGGCTCACAGATCCTCCCAGAGATGTTGCAGATATTTAGGTGGCGACATCAGTTCCTTCCTTGGGTGAAAAGGTGAGTCTCTGCACACTAGGAGAAAATAAATGGTTCAGGGCTAGGTTGGGCCTGGAGAGATACTAGCTCCTAGGGGGATATTAGCTTGCCAAACTTCACATGGTGCTGGGCTGGCCGAGGCTGAGCTGGGCAGAGAAAGATCCGTCCTGTTTCTGAGCTGGTGTCTGGAGGGATCCCATAGCATCTTGTGCCTACTTTTAAAAGGCGCAGGAAAATGCCAATTCTTCCTAAGAGCAGCTCAAATCTGTTCCTGCTGCTTATTGTCTCCTGTGGCTCATATCCTGACAAGAGCTCATTGCTTATCAGCATCACTTGCCCTAAACCCTGCAAACCATCGATCAAGTGTCTTCCCTCCCTAGAGTAGGAGCGTCTCCAGCAATCAGAGAATGTCTTAAAACAAGAACTGGATCTTTATTTGCTTTGTGGCTCTCAGCTTCATGTTTTCTAGGTTTTCTGCCACGGAGAGAGTATAGAAATGTTCCTCTCATTTTTAAAGAAAGCTGAGATAATCTGTGTTACAGGAGACTGAGCACCGCCAAAGGTTTCCAAAGAATTTAAAGAGCTACCACCTAATATACTGTGGCCACAACCAACCTGTTGTCTGAGATAGCCTAAACCAACTGATTATTACAATGTACTTAAATATCCATTAATTAAAAATGTATAAACCCTTTCTATGTGTAAGCTTCATAAAGTACATGATCCCTGCTTTCCTCTGAAACCTCTCTCTTTCTTCCCACTGAGTCTTTTATTTCCCTATCAGCTCTCTAAGTCTTCTTTCTCTGTCTTTCCTCAGCCCCTGATGGCTTTGCTCAGTTCATCCTCTGTCATTGGTGTCTGGATCTGGAAACATTTCTCAGGACGTTTGACTCATCCATCATTTAGATAATCAGAAGGAAAAAAACCCAGTTTCCAGCTATGAACATCCATAAAAAGCACCAAGGAAAAAACCCCTCACCTTGAACTTCCCTTCCTGCTTTTCTTTTCATTTAATTTGAGAATCTGACTTGACAGTCTTTGCTCTGGCAAAAGTCCCACTGAAGTTATTAAGGGCAAGAGCTTGTCAGGATTAAGAGGAAGGATTTGAAATATCTGTGAGTGATAGCAATATCCCCAGTTCTATTAGGCCGGATAAGTATTTGCAAAGGACATTAACCCTGGTGCCTTGAGCCAGCTGCTGACTGCCCCGGGGGGAAAGGAGATGATGTTTCCAATGGGGACACCGCTCTGTAGCTGCCTGTAATAAGGTTTTGCATCCCTTCCCTTGCAGAGCTGAACTCAGACCACTTCCTCTTAAAGTATCCATTTGACCATCAGAATCAGGACGCTGCTAGAAATGAATGGGCAGCGAGGAGCCTAAATGGAAATTGAGACTTAAAACTTGACATTGGCGCCGAGTCTGGGCATGCTGGTGTCCATCAGAGACGATGACACAGCGGGTGCAGCCCAGTCAGGCGGTTACTGACTGCATTGCTGCTTTGAGGGCTGGATTTGGAAAGGCTACCTAAACTGCACTGCAATCAGTGGGTGCAAATGTTTGGGAACTGGAGCTAGCAGAAGCACCACAGACACGGCTGTAAGCTGGAGTAATGTTTGCAATCTTCCAGCAACTTAGCATCCCTTTTCTACTGATGTGAACTTCTACTGCTTCTCTGCTCCCGTTTCTCAGGGAGCGACTGTTACCACAGATCAAACATTCACTTGGCCCATTTGAAGGGCAAATATGACTCCGAGGGCAAAGGGACAAAGGTGAGTGGATCAGGAAAGGAGAAATCAGGATGGAGTCAGTTAAAAAAGCTTTTCTTACACCTTTTTACACTTTCTTGAGCCTGCAATACTGGACAGATTCAGGTATCACATGCATTCCCAGCTGGGCACAGTGGAAGACAGTTTACACATACTTCACATACCCGCTTCAGAACAGGCAGGCAGCAACCCATGCTTTCTGCAGTAAATTGGAGTGCTGCTCCCGCTCATGCCACCTTCTCTGCTGTAATTCCTGCCCTGACACACATGGCATCTACATGCGCACGTGATTCGTGATCCCTCTTGTCAGGGGGAGATCACATTAATGTGGATGTTAAAACCAAATAAACACTGAAACAAATTTAAAACAAAAACAGCATTGCAGAGGCTGTGTTCCTGTCCCACCACCCACCACCATTTATAACTAATTGGGGCTTTGTTATATTCTCTCACCCAGTGACAGATAAATACTAAACTCCACTGGTTAACAATAATCACCCTAATTATGCCAAGATGACATTTACAATACAGGCAATTGCTAATCCATTACCTCACTCTGCTGAATACTAGAACACTCAAATTAAAAGTTATTCACCCACAAAGAACAATGTTTTAGTAGCTGACACAGCTTAGTAAAGGAATTTATTAAGGTAATTTGCAGTTTTCCCATAAATAAAACATTCTAGAGTTCCCCTGTCCTCCCCCCACTTTTCCCAAAATAATCTTTTGTGACAAATCTCTTTTTTTTCCCCCTCTCTTGTAGGCTGGTTAAAAGAATAATAATTGAAACTGTCAGACAGAGTTACGTATTTAAATTTGCTTACCTGAAAGGCAACAGAGAGCTTCTCTTCCATCCCTTCAGGTTCTTTTTGGAGAACTGGGGTGATACTTGTGGTTTGTGATGTGTAGGAGGTCACTGCGGCAAAACCCTGGCCAACGTGGGGTTTCGATGAAACCTAATGAAGACTCTGAATGCGTCAGGGAGTTGTGACCGGCGCTGAGATGTGCAGTGTGTAGTGGTCGACTACTGGACTCTTTGGCCCTCATCAGAGAGATGCTGAGGAGGAAGCAAAAGGGCTGTGAGTCTCCTTAAGCATGGGCTTCAACTCAAGCACAGGGGTAAATGCTGAGGCCTCTGCTTATGTGATGTCCCAAACCAAAGCCAAACAAGAACTCAAATGGGGCTGCCTGTGTATCCCAGCCTGTGGTGAGCAGCAGCGGCGTGGGGAGAAGGGAGGCACCTGGAGGTTTATTCCAGTACCTGGAGGCCTTTTTCTTTCAGTGATCTCTTCCTGAGTCTTCTCCCAGCATTAAAACACTCACAAAATGGGAGAATACCCCTCAGTTTGATTACCTAGGAAGGGAGGGAGTCCCACTGACAAATATTAATGGAGGGAGGAAAGGGTTAAACAGACACAAAAAAATCAGAGCTGGGTTTCATTGCACTCCCTGAGCAGCCCCTTGCACCAGGTGCTGGCAAGGCCTCTGCCAGCAGCAGATCCAGCTAAAGGATGGAGCAGGAAGGGATTTTGGGGGGTTTGGTTTTTACTGTTATCACAGCAGCTATGGCCAAAGCTATTTGCAATAAAGCAGCAAGTCACAGCAAGCCAAGAGTCCCTGCTAGCGCACACCCGCTACGTGCCGGCCACCTGCAGCAAAGCCAGTATCCCTCCGGGTGCCAGCATCAGCCGAGCCGCACAGCGAGGCCCAGCCCTACATGGAGCGAGCAGCTTGTGGGGGACGCCGGGTGTTCAGGGCAGCATCTGCCAGACTGATCACTGCCTGTTCAGGAGATGGCTAGAGGACTTGCAGCAGAGCTGCCATACATCTGTGTCGCCTGCACAGACCCTCTCTTTCTGCTCAGGCATTTCATCCCAGTGTAAAAAAAGATGTGAGCCATTTCTCTGGAATGTTAAAGCCCTGGCAGCTGGGCTGGAGCAGTAGCTCAGGGTGGAGAGCAGATGTCCAGAGACCTGGTCAAAAGCCCCCATGCACGTGCAGCTGAGCTCTCCAGCATGGATACTCTGGGTCTCTCCTGCTTCAGACGTGTTAGATTTACTCTGTTTACACAGGTTGTCATTGTGGCAAACGAACTGTGACTCTGCATTGTTCTGCCCCATCCGTGCATGCCACCATGTATGTGACCATCTTTATGATCAGCATTTGGGATAGGAGAGCGAGCCTTGCTTTATTCTGCGCTACTCCATGGTGATTCTGCCCCTGGCTGAAGCAAGGGAACATGCTGGAGAGGAAAAGCCCTGGCGCTCTGCTTTTTGGACCAAAAGTGCTTGAAGCATTCGGGAACAGCACCGAAACGGCGCATACACAGCCATGCACCCCACAGACTTTGCATACAGCCGCTCTGGTTCAGTTCCTCCCTGCATGACACTCTCTCAAGGGTAGCTTGGATGCTTCTGTCCGACGGAGACAGATGCAGGAAGGCAGCTCTCGTAAACAAAGATCTGCAAGCCTTGTAATCACCACTACTCCTTCTTCTCCCCCAGCTCAATTAAGAGACAATGTTTTCCTGCTCACCCCCTCTGCTTTTATTTGCTCCGTCTTATGCTTCTGCAGATTTTTCCTGCCCTGCCTTCTGCAGCTGAATGCTAATGGACCGGGCTCCACTCCAGCACCGAGCTCCCGGCCCTGTGCAGACACCCAAGGCAGGAATGAGACAACTTCCAAAATTGCTCCTGGGAAAACGTGAGCTTTTTTCAAGAAAAGGGCTCGCTGCAAAGGAAATCTGAGTGAGGAAAAGGTGTGCCATAAAAGATAAATCTTTAAAATGCACACTGAACCTCATGTGGGGGTGCTTCTATTTGGAGATAAAATGGTGTTAATTTGAATGTATTTTATTCCTTCCCAAGGAGGGTAAACGAAGCCTGATTAAAGCCACTTGAATTCTGAATAAGAGAGTCTGCCCAGGGAGTTAATGGCCAGTAACAGGCAGCAAACAAAGCCGGGTAATGCTTGTCACAGCAGGGTTCAAACTTCAGCACATAACTTCTTATGATCTTAAAACTATATTTCATCTCAACATATAAACTGACAACCCCAATTTGTACAGACATATCAAGACAGTAATATATGCCACTCTTTACTCGTTCCTGTTCAAGGCCAGACAGGGCCGTTAAGTACACAAGTGTGGGGGTAATAACAGATCAGAGGAGAATAATTTCTAACCACCGCCTCAGCTCTGCTGGCTCACCCAGGTCTGGACCACGTCATCCTTCAACTATCAAAATCACATCTTAAGTAAATGCAGAAGCTTGCTGAGCTCACTCACGCCAGTTGTGACTACAGTCCCAATTCTCACTGTAATTCCTCATCTATTTTCCTCTTTTTTCCAACTTGTTGCCATTAATCTGGTTTTTCATTTCCCCCTCTGCCCCCTACCAAATTCCTGCCCGGTTGAACCCAGTAACTCTGGCTCAGCCATTTCTTTTCTGATGGAAAGCTCAGCCAGCATTTCAGTGGCTGTTCAGCTCTGCTTCCCATCTCCTTGGCTGTGCAAGATCCCCGATTTAGACCATCAGATCTGAACCCAGAGTCATGAATGCTTCAGTGCTGGAGCTGAAGGTACGACTCTTCTCTACGTAAACCCGAGCAGAGGGAGGCAATGTGCCGGCTGGAGAGGGTTAAAGCATTTGTCCCAGAGTCCAGCATCTATTTATAAGGAAAGGAGAAGACTCCACCAGCCTGGAATACTTCCTTATTTTCTCTGATTGCAAATCTGAATTTTGGTGGCAAGAGGCATGCACAACTCTGTGTGTTTGACCCCCACTTAGCCTCTGACCTTAGCAATGCAGAAAATTCACAGTCCCACCAAAACAGGGAAACTGTAATTGCATCTCCACTGACAGATGCTGGTCGTTGAACTGTGAGGAGCAACAGGGGATTTCTTGCTCTCCGTTCTTAAAGGCATAGAAAGATGGAGCTCCCTTGTTCCTCACCGACCACAACTGTTTTCTGTCTTTTCCATTTTGAGCTGCATATTTCTTCTCTGCCAAGCTTCCACTTTTATCGGACAGTGCCTGGTTCTTATACTGAGGGTGCACGGAAGTGCTGGAAAGGAAAGAAAGAATGAAAGAAAGAGGGAGGGAGAGAGGGAAGGAGGAAGGAGTAACATTAAAATCAACAGTTTCTCTTCCTCTCATTTTAGGTCAGAAAAAGTCTTCTCAACTTTATGAAAGGCATATTGAAAAAAATCAGTAAATTCATGAACATGCAGTTATTACTTAGCAGACAAATTACATTTCTTCCGAAATGTTCCAAAATGCATTCATTTTCAGAGTACATTACTTTCATAATACTGTGTGGAACATTAAATGAGAATTTCCCTGACTTGGCTACAGAGCACATTTTTATATTTCATAGTCTGACACAGAGCCCAGGGTAACTAATGAAAATCTTTTCGAAAAGTGACAATCTTGTCTAGCAGCCTCGCCTGTTGAAGAGATTGCAACATAAAACAGATGAGTGCCCTGCTTGACAGCTAATTGTGTCGGGCTTAATTACAACAAGCAGAATTTAATCGGCTGTGCAGTGCAGTTTTTTAGGATGGGGGAACCATCTGGAATGTACCTTGCTCCTAGGCTGATGGAGGGGCGGGCATCGCTGGATTTCAAAGACAGGGGAGCAACTGTGCGCGGATTTAAATGCAGAAGTAGTTCCTTCCTTAGTGTATTTCATTTGAGCTGTTTGATGAATTTTAGAGATATTTATGCAAACCCGCACACTGTTGCCTCGTGAAGACAAGGTTTTGGAAACCTTCCCAGGCTCAATTTGATGAGCCTCGTTCCCCTCCGTGGCCCTGTGCTGTGGCCAGACCTCGACACAGAGCTGTCAAGTTTCACATATTGAGTCACTCTCTCGGTCCCTTGCCTCGCAAGCTTCACCGTGACGCCTACCTCTCTCCGTGCCCCTGCAATCCTCCGGCCGGCTCTATCAATCAGGTGTGGGCAGTCCCAGCATGGGACAGAGCTCTGCTGCAGCCAAGGGAAAGTGCTACAAAACCACGTTTCGCAGGGACAGCTTGTTGTCATTGGCCTGTCCTGCCTCGCAGCCTGGCACGAGGGCCTCGCTCGCCAGAATACCAGGAGCTGGAGAGCTCTGTTTATATTGGCATGAAAATATTTGAAAGGGAAGCGCCCTAAGTCAGGGATCTCCAGGCTTTCAGCAGGAGGGGAGGGACAGGAGGGAAGAACCAGCCCTTTGCATTGCTATATATCCCCCTTGGAGGCTGAACATCGACACCCAGGGAATACAGGCTGGGGAATACTCCAGCGCTGACCCTAGCGAGGCTGACACCATCTCCTGCTGAACTCTGGTGGAAACAGGCTATTGATAACAGACCAACTCCCTGAACTGCAGGATAAACAAGTCCTTCATTTTCTCCCCCTGAATAGATTTAATACACAGCTATTAAAATAGTCCTTTGTCATGTCAGAACAAGGAAGAATGAAACATGCATTTCAAAGCCTTTGAAACAACAACAACAAAAGGCTCTTGCTAGCGCAGGAATCCTTTGGTACCGCATGCCTGGCAATAGCTGTGTGCCCACAGACTGGTCCCTGCAGGCAGGAACAGGGCTGCTCCCATCCCTGGGAGCCTGGCAGCCAGAGCAGCGCTGCCTGGGAGCGAGGAGCAAGCAGGGCCTGGCTCCAGACTGCCCTCACTCATGCACAAAGCTATCAATGCCAGTGCAACGGGGATTTGGCTACAACTGCCCCAGCCTGTGGCGTGCCTGCATTGCCCAGGCAAAGAATTAATCACTGCAAACATTCAGGACAAAGTTAGTCACAAAAGACACCTCTGAGCTCCCTGTGTCTGCAGTGTGCACATAGGTTCCTCACTTCAGGGGTGTTTTATCCAGCAGTCTTTGCTGCTGGGTAAGCAGCAATACCTGCAAGTGTACTGAGCCCTCGGTGTCTATCCACTGTTTTCATCCACCAAGAGTCAGCTGAGCAAGGCCTCTCCAGAGGGAGCCCCAGCAGGGAACTCTCAGGATCTAACATCCCGCAGCACAGTCCTCAGGTCCTCTCCCAGGCCTGCGTGTTTAACCCACCACCTTCCTCGCCTCTCCGTGGCTTGGCTTCGCCTGCTGGGCCCTTCCCTTTGCAGCTGCTCGTGCAGGGCTGGTTGCTATTCCTGGCCACAGGGCTCTAATCTGCTTCTTGACTTCAGCTGCTTGTTTTGCCTTAGCTGCGCTGTGAAGTTCCTGCAGAGTTTTTCTTGGTGTAATTGACTTGAGGCATCTTCCTCCTTTTTTCTGTTCCCCTGTCCATTTTACCCAGTCTTCTACAGTTTGATCTCAGGGAGACTGCTGTGAGCTCCCTGCTGGGCTGACATTGCTCCCACACCTCCTATCTCCTCCAGTGCTGATGGAGTCACGGATGATCGCAGTGTGGCATCAGAGCGGTGTTCATGCCTCCCCTTCCCTGACGCTGCATTTTGGCCCGGCAGTGTGGTCAGGGTATGGCCCCTCCGCACTGAGCAGAAGGGAGAGACTGTGGCATCTTGCACAGCATGGGATTTTTGGGAGCTGTAGGACAGTCCAGGTGAGTCCCCTTCATTTTCAGTGCTAAATCCACTCAAAGCCAAGCAGGCAGATGAACAGTGATGTACTAGGACAGGGTCATCTCCATGGAAGCAGTGAAGCTTCTTTGAAGGGTAGATGTGAGCCACGGGATGGAGGAGCCACCTGAGAACGGCACACACAGGCCCGTTCAGGGTGACGGCTGAGCCCAGCAACCTCATTCTGGTGGTCTGAGGGACCAACAAAAGCAAAGCCCAGGGCTTTAGGCTCAGCAGGGGCTCACCCACAGACTCATGGCAGATCCAGGTGGGCTTCAGGCTGTTTTTTATGCCTGGGGTACTTGAGAGAGTCCTTAGAAAGGTGGAGGGAGCACACCACTGAGCCTGGGACAGACAGTGGCTCCAGGCTCCTGCCATTTTCTCACACCCACCCCAGCAAGTCTGCACCCCTCTCCCAGAGGCTGCTCTGGCTTTACTTGGAAGGAAACTGGGAGCAGAATTTAGCCCAGGCTCTATGTTCCTTGGCCTTACACCAGATGCACGAAAGCAGAGCTGCTGTGCAACCATTGCTTACCCCCTCAAATGCTGCTCTGGGTCTGTTCAAGTGACTCCCAGCTCTGCCCACTGCACGGTACAGGGAACTGAAGCACGTGGTGGGGTGTTTGTATGCATTGACAGCCTGTACAGCCTGTCTGTGAACAGGCAGCACAACCCACTGGTTACAGCAGGCCGGCAGCACCTGCAACACTTGGGTTCATTCCCAGACTCCTCATATGACCTTGGGCAAATCGCTTGACCTTATATTTTTTTGCCCCTTTGTTCAAATGAGAGGAATGAGACCATCTGTAGGAAAAAGTGCTGAGATCTCTAGAGAAGCAGCTCCTGCATCCCACACTCATTGCAAAACCTTCCTTCTGTTTCTTCCCCTCTCTCCTCTGTAATTTTCAAGCCAATAATCATTAGCCATCCCCCAACGAGCTCCCCCCCCGGCAATTAGTCTCTATTATGCCCATTTTACAACTGCAAAAACCAAGAGGCAAGGTCAGCCACTGGCAGACTAGAAGTCAGAGGCAGAGAGAGTATGAGAACAGCCCATTTTCCATACCAGCATCCCTGCTTTGACCACTAGACCTTGCTACACTCAGAAAACATATCAGGGAAAGCCAGACGACAAGCATTGTCCACAGTGCTAATCTTCAGAGAACCATATTAGTGCAATTTGATGTCAAGACGCCTTATCTATCATGAAGCAAAGAGTAAGATTAAAGGACTGGAGTTACAAGTGCCTTTTTGTTTGCACTAACTGGCTGAGTGTCTGTCTGGAAAACAGAGGCTTTCAATCTAAATTGCTGTCACGTTTGCCATACAGAAGTAGATTGGTCTCAGCACCCTTATTAAAAATACTACTAGGATTCTACAGCGGCTGCTTGAAACTCTGCAGCTCTCAGTAACGAGGTCGCGAAGTGGATGTTGAACACCAGATACTGATCACTGCTGTCCTGGTGTAAATCTGAAACAGCTTCCCGACGCCAGTGGAATAACTCCCGGATTTACACCAGAATCCTACGCTGGGGACCTGCTTGTGTTCCCCACCCTCTTTGCACCAACTCAGCTGCAGCATGTCCTCTGCTCTCCCAGACTGGCAGAGTCACTGTGGACCTGGACAGAGCTGCACAGATTTGCACTGGATGACGCTGCCCTCAGTTTGCCACGCTAAAACTGATATAGACACCGGTGTAAAGGACAGTCAGAATACAGTCCTTTCAACCGTGTCATATCTCAGTGAGGTATTACTCCAGAGGATCCCTGGGGAGAAGAAAGAAGGAAGGTGGAAAAAGACTAGATTAAAAAAAAAAGAGAAAAAGGAAAAAAAGAAAGAGGATGGGGTAGGAGAAATGCAAAAAATAAAGGCAAAGAGGAGCACGGGGCAGAGCGTTATCAAAGGCTTTCGTTGTGTGCTTAATGATGCTTTAATCCCATAATGACATGGAGGCGCACGAACATGAATATGGAAGGCAGGTACAGCCAGGATCAAACACGCTTGGGTTTTTTGTATTTTCACCTGAAATGCATCCAAAACACACTGTCAAATAGCATTTGCTACACTTGTCTCTTGCTGCTGCTACTCTGCCTAGCAGCTACACTGACACTGCTCCAGCAACAGGGTGAGGGAGGGAAAAGGGACCGCAAACTTCCTTGGGGAAGAGGATAATAACCATAACACAGATCAGTATCCTCCTGAGACCGCCTGGCTTCGCTACTAGCAACAACAGCCCCGCAGATGGCAGTGGCAAGTTAAAATCCAGCCAGCTCAGCTCTCTGCCTCTGATGGCAGCCTACATGTCTCAGCAGATACAGTTCCTTGAATATTGACAAAACCAACAACTTTTACCTGGCCCACACTGGTTATCTTCTTGCTTCAAGGGAAGTATTTCCTTTCTGCTTTCTCTTCTTCCCCAGGCTTGCTTTAGAGGTGAGCCAGGGCAGTTACCAGAGCGGTAGTGCTGGGAGGTGCAGAGAGCAATGGAAGAGGGGGACACCAGGCTGTGACAAGTGGGAACTTGGAGACGTGAAGGTGATACTGGGGGACCAGTAAGTAGTGAGGGGAGCAGATGGGGGAGGATGCAGCTGAGCAGGGGAAGGGGAACACGCCTTCTCCTTGGCACTCCTGCAAGCTCTGGGGTAAACCCCAGGCTCCCCGTGGCCCTGGGAGCAGTGTGGATGAGAGGCTACTGCTTACTACCATGTATTTATTTGCATGGTGCCACGAGAGCAGAGTGGACTTTATAAGAGCAGGAAAATGGAGCCCTTGCCTTTAAGCACTTTGCAACTCAGCAAGGAGAGAGAAGATTAATATGAGCTGGTGCTTTGGAGGGCAGCAGGGAGACAAAGTGCAGGAGGGGGACTTATATCATCAAGGCATGGAAACAGGAGGTGAGCACAGGGAACTTAGAGGGGCAGGAACTACATATCCTGACTTCAAGCAGCTGGATGTTGCATTGCAGTATCCTTTCTCACCTGTTCTTCACTCAAATTTCCAGCAGGAAAAAAAGATAATTCCTGAGTCTAACTCCGGCAAGTTCAGTGGGAAGGGCAGAAATCTGCATTATTTTCCCTTTAATTGAAGCTCAGAGCTCACCAAGACACTAAAGAGTGGTTTAGCTTCTCCAGAGCTCTCAGTTCACAGTGGAAAAAATGGGACTCTGTGGCACTGTGGACTTCCTTGCCCTGTACCCTCCATGACACATGGTGACACCAAGTAACTCAAGAGCTGAGTGCAGAGATCCCTGCTCTAAGTTTAAACTTTGCAGCACGGATGTGTATCTTGATGGAGCTATGCCACTGCACAGACTCAGGGCAAGCTTCGGGTTCCGCCCAGTGCTTATGCCAGACCCCACAATGCAGAAGAGGCAACTCCTCTGATTTGCTCTGAAGCTGCCGCCAAGGACACGACACCCAGAAATGCCCTGACTTCACCTGTAGCCAAGGGCATATTTGATTTCCAGCTGCTTGCAAGAGCAGCATGGACATTCAGAGCCTGATCCCTACCCTATCCTTCTGTGCCTTGTGTGTGTGGTCAGTTTTCCCACACTGGGTGTTACAGCTTCTTCTGTGACTGCTTGGACAAGAATAACCCACTGGCTTCCTCGCAAAGCCAATTAAGCAGGAGATGTAAACTCCTGCCTGACTTTAATCAGGTGAATTGCCTTGATGTCCTCATGGGCTCCCTTGTGAAGGGGAGGTGGCCTCCAAGTGGGCATGTCTGGATTTCTCCTGTCCCCATCTACAGTATCAGGACACTTGCTCTTGTCCTGCAGCTTGGCCATTTCCTCACCGAGCGGCACTCTGACCTTCGGGTGTGCTCCGCATACACAACATCGCGGGTTTAAATGAGGTAAAAGATTAAGTATGTAAAGTGTGAGCTGACTCCAGTCTGCCAGAGCTGGGAAGAGAGCAAGGAGATATTAACATTAATCCATCACCCGTTGCTTTATTGTCAAAGTTGAGCAAAATTGCTCCAGCGAGTCTGCTGCTATGGGAGATCCAATGAAGTCCTGGGAAATCCTGACCACTGGTGGTAGCCTGAGCACTCCCTGCTCCCAGCCTTGATGCAGTAGGTGAAGATGGCTCCTCTGAAAGGCCCTTTCACTCCCTTGGTCTTCCCCCCATACTTTTTTGTCATCTGCTTCTCTCTCATCCTCTCCCTCTTGCTGATGAACGATGGATCTCTCGTCTTCATGTTTCCAGGGTAACGAAAAGAACTTTCCTTCCAGCCCAGAGGTAGAGCAAACCCATTCTGCTGGAAAATTCAAAATGAGGATTAAAATTTATAAAACAGCACACGACCTAGTGCAGCATCTCCCGTTCCTGCCAATTCATCCAAATCGCCGCATATAAGCAGCAAAGCTGGGGCCACCTGCATGGGATTATTCAGTGGGTCCCTTGTGGCAGCAGAGAGCCAGCGCTTGCCTGCAGTGGACAGAGAGAGTTTTGTTTGTGGAGGCTACTAGCCGCCAGTGGGTCCCATGGCTCCCTCTAAATCAGTTTGCGCTCCTTTGACTAATGACGTTGGTGGATCCAGACACGGCCTGGAGAACGGAGAAGAGAGCCGCTGTATTTTTAATGATGATTCTGGATCTCCCAGTTGGCCTGCTTGATCCTGTCCTGTCTAATCTGGCAGCACTAAAGAGGACGGGCAGCAAGGAAGAATAAGCACAACAACTTATGCCCAAGTAAGAGTTTAAGTATTCTTTAAGCAGGACATGGTCTGGGTCGATTGGTTCCCTAAGAACCCCGTACAACAATGCTAATGATCTCCTGAGGCACCAACTGGAGATACGATGGTCTGGAGCAAACGACTTCGCAAGACTTAAAGGGTAAGAATTTATGCACTTAATATTTCAGGCCATCGAACGTATTTCTTCCTGAGTGAAATCTCTGGGAATTAAGTACCTGAGTTTCTCTCTGGAACTGATTCCAAGTCATCCCAGTCTTTAAGCACCTAAATTTCTCAGGTGCTTTTGTTATGCCTCTCACCAAACCATGCTCCCTGCCTGGGTTTACATCCCAGCGATAAGACAAGAGCCAATAGTTTGATGCCAACAGATGGAAGCAATAAGCAAGTACAGTGACTGTAACAGAAATAATAAACAACCACACGTAGAACATTTTCTTCTACGCTAGCCAAGGAAAGTCCATTAATTCTCATCTGGAAATCCCTGTAACATTTGCAGCGAGGATCTGCCATGGCTGTGCATGCTGCTGCCCCGCAGCACGCATTTGCCTTGGTAATGTGGGCCATCACCCAGTGACTTCTGCTGTTTTCTCCTACCAGCTCATTTCCACAATGCCCAGGGAAGCAGAATACAGCGATTAGTAAGAGCTGAGCCAGATATGGGTGAGGGCTGGGTAGGATGGGAGGGAAGGAGCCTTGCACCTTGCAGAGGGGTCTTTCTCGCCCTGTGGACTGGGCTGGTGAAACACAGGGGTGAGATGTCATATTTATAACACCAGGAGTTATGCACGAGGTGATCCCAAAGCATAATTACTAATAAATGTTTAATTAATTGCTTATGAATGTGTTGATAAGTTCATTAAAATGATGCATGAGCACATGAATATTCCAGAGCAGGCAGGAGTCAGGGAAGTTACTGCTAGAAAGTGTGTTAACAAGGTGATTACACGGTTTACATGTGGAGTCTGCAAGCGCTCAACTCACTCCTGTTAGATGAACAGTTTATGGCCCACTAGGACTGAACGATCTCATTGCAACCTCCTCTTTGCAAATCTCTTGCTTTTGCTCTTTAATATAAACAAATGGATGACATTTTCCAGTTAACCATAATATCCAGCAGTGTGGACCAAAGCAAACGAGTTAATTGCTTTAAGAAGCTTTAACTGCATTTCTATCCATTGGAATTACTGCTTCTGGAAAAACAAACATTAAAAACCTCCAGCAACAATAAGCTAGATACCCAAAGGGTCAACTCCAGCAACTGCTGTGTGGAACAGAGATATAAATAAAACCAAGCACTGAGTGATTTTGTCTGCCTGGGCTCTTCCCCTCTTTTTTTAGCTCCAGAGAACTAAAGTTGATGAGCTCTGCAAGCACTTGCCCATTGCACCCCAACTCTAGAAAAGATGTTGGGCCACAGCCCTTGCTAACTGCTAGCACTTGCCTTTCCTTCCTCCCCCTTCTTTTTCCTCTCAGTATAGACATGCAGGCTGGGATGGAGGCAGAGTTCTGGACAAATTCAAACGCTGCCTGATTTTGAAGCCTAGAGGAAGCATGTTTTGTTTTTTGGCATTGTTGCACAAGCTGTTTTTGGCTGGGAGACTGAACAGGGAAGCCAGGGTAGCAGAAGAAGAGCTGCTCTATCTAATCTCATCTTCCTGAACTAATAATCTCCCTAGCTGTTCATGCTTTTAGATCTGTTCTATGTTCTAACTAATCTATTTTACCAGTGCCTCATCCATTCTGGATCCCTCCTCATCCGTTCTAATGATTTATAATCCATATTGGATTCTGAGTACAAGTTTTAAAAGGCTCTTGTGAGGAGACTAAGCCTTGCTATAAGTTTCAGTCTGTGTGACCTAGGTGCCTAGATATGAGTCAAGAACATTGCAGCTACTCCTGAAGTGCTTGGGAAATTTCACTTTTTGTCTACTGCACCCTGAGACTGAGTCCATTCTAGCTAGATTTAGGTAACACTTCATCCAGGTGTAACCTGGTAGTTACACCTTGGTAAGCCTTGCCTGCAGTGGCGGCAGCAGCAGGGAATCAGGATACAGCAGCATCATCAGTATAGGAGAGATGAAATATGGTATTTGTGGCATTTAAAAAGACAAGACTATAGTTGTGAATTTTTGGTCCTTCCACAGTACAAATAAAAGAGGGAAGCACAAATATGCCTACCTTTGCAGGTGCCAAAAATATCAAGCTGCCTAAAAGGTATTTCCAAACTGCCCGTAAGTGGAAACAAACAACCCCCAGTCCTTTCCTCATCACGTGCTGCTGACTATTGTGGGTACTTTACTCAGGGCTATCAAAAGTCACCCTGGAGTGAAGAATAAAAAACGCAGCTTGTGACCAAGACAGCTCCATTATTTAACAACCAAATCTTGAATAATTCTACCCCCATTAGCCAGGACAGAGAGCTGGCGATGTTCTGCTCACGTGAGCACCCAGAGATACTCAAACATGGCGTGGGGTCTCCCCTCACCCATGCGACAGGCATGCGGTGTGCCTGCACCATCTGCTCAGTGCCAGACTCACCTCCCACACAGCAAGGGAGGAGCACCCGCATGCTGAGTGTCCTCAGGGGACTCCACGGCTTTCAGCAGGGCTAGGAGCACAGCTTCCAGATCCCAAAACGCAGCCAGTCTCCCTTAATGTATGCGTCTTTGTACCTCCTCACCCAAAGCTGGCTGTGATCACAACCTCCCAGCACCTGAGTTAATGGCCCTGCCCAGTAAAACATGCTCTCACATCACCAACACACCCATCAGCTTAATTCTCACTTTTACTGTGTACCACCTTTCAGGTGCTTTGAATGTGAAAAGCATCTAAGCACTAGGTACCTCCCCTCTTAACATGGTACATCTCATCCTGCAAAGGATGCTTTGGCTCATATTTTGTGCAGACAGGGAAAAAAGCCAGTCTCACTGTTAAATAAATAAAATTAGTGACTTAGTTGGGAAAAACCTCTAATGAGGTCATAAGGGGTGAAATGCCACCACTGCAACTGGTGACCTTTTCTCATCTCCAAAACAACATTTGCTAGATATAGACATATACCACTGGTTGTTTATAAAGTGATGGACGATTTTTGCTTACAGAGAGATCCTAGTTTCTGACTTTCGCTACTGCTTACAACCTCATTCCAACAGTGACTTGCAGATAATGACTTGCAGCCTTGCGAGGGGTTTCACTGAAAGTTTGTGAGAAAGCAAAAGTCTCTGCTGAAGCCAGAGAACAGGACAGGAGGTTGGAAACATTTAATTTGCTAATAGCAGTCAGCGAGAAAGAAGAGTCTGCAGCTTGGTAAACAAGCAATAAAAAGCCCATGGCCAAACCTGCTTTGCTCCAAGAAAAGGAAGTGGAGGCAGCAGGTGAAATACTGCTGAGGAGCAGCTCCAGGCAGCGAGGACCAAACGACTCAATGCCGCTGAGCAGACCGCACCAGGCCCAGGCCCAGCACATGTCCAGCCCCACTGGGCACTGCAGCCACAGATTGTGGCCTTCTAGCTCTGAGAGATGGGCAGACACACCAGCCTTGTTGGCATCTCAGTGCCAGCACTAATAACCACCAAGACCAAACAACAAACAAGCTCAGCTTGATAGGTCTGAACAGCACAGGCCGAGAACAGCTTCTTCTAAGAGCTACTGCTCCTAAACTTGTATTCCTCCCCTGAGGACTGATCCTTCCTCTCACTTGGCTTTCCCAGTCCAGAGCATCAGCTCCATGGGTCGCTCCATCTGGGTGACTGCATTGGTTTCATACTCATCCCCTCGTGCACCCACACACACGCTTATCTCAGCAGCTCTTTGCCTCTCACCTCGGTCATGTTGTAAATGAGAAGGAGGTTAACCCACCAGCCATCAGTGAAACAGCAACATCTTTCTCCTTGACATTCAGGCGACTGAAAAGCTCCTCGTAGGGTCAAGCACAGTAGCTTTTAAATAATGCATTGTGTTTGTTATTGTGTTGGCATTTAAGTGCTGGCTGAGAGAGAAAAAGCAACTGGGGTCCCAGTGCTCTGTGTTCTTTATAACGGGGCCATTGGAAGCCGTTGTGCAGACACAACACTCACACAGTTGCCTGTCCCACCACTCACACACTCCCTCTCCACATCGCACATATATCTCAGCAGTCCATCACACCTCCCGCATGTGTTCTGGCTCCCCATGCATGGTCACGGACATGCTTCCACCCTGACTTGCACATCCTATCCCTCTCCACACCCCCAAAACTTCCTCACCTCGCACCAACACACCCGCTCACTCACACCTCATGTTGCTGGGCTGGCTGGATGCATGGATGACTGCACCTGGCCCTAAAATGTACCTGTACCTGTATCCCTCCTGGCACACTCACTGCAAAACAGCAGGAATCCAATGGCTGTGATTACCTGGGTGTCTCTCATTGCCCTGGAGATGGGGAGGAAGAGGTGGGTTTATGCACCAAATCTGGGCTATGACATAGGTCCTTTCAGAGGAGCAGCCCAAAGCTGCCTCCAGAGCCTGCTGTGGTAGACAGACCTCCCTTCCAACCCCATGGGCTATGGCAATGTTCCCTACTACAGCAAGAGACATCATGGGGAGTTGTGCTCTGGGCCCTTCTCCATCACTGCTCTGTGAAAGAAGAGAGAGGGGAAGCAGCCGGAATCCACCTTGCTGACTCTTAGCTGAACACTTTGGAGGACCTGGTTTGAATTTTCAGGCTTGTGATGTGTTGCCAAGAGCTGTCACGTCTACTTGGATCAGTCATCTTGAGCGGTGTGTTAGCAGGTGGTGTCACACTTCTGCCTGGGATCACTGAGCAGAGATGGGGAAAGAAGCTGGAAACACACGTGACCTTCTGCCAGCACCTCTCCCGCTGCTGTTTGTCACTGCAGAGCATTTTATTACTGAAGTCACCCTCTGCTGCCTTGTTTTAAAGCTGCTGGCAAGCAAGGGTGAGTTGGGATGTAGTCAGCATCCACCACCCTGGTCTGGGGCCAACACGTCTGCTCCCTTCCTGAGGTCCAGCAAACCTGGGGATGCTGCATCAGGGCTGTGGCCTTCAGTGGCCCCGTTTCGCAGTGCCTTCTGAGGTCCAGAGTCAAATGCCTTTGACATTGCTGCAAAATGTGTTTGTGGAGGGCCTGGGCTCTTTGAGAGCAGGTGGATTTTCCCAAGGTTGCATGGTGACAGTGGGGGAGAACCTAGCCATTCTGGCTCCTGCTCTGCTCTGTCCATCAGCAGCTCTCACCTCCCCAGCTGGGACTCAACCACAGATGCCTCAATTCCCTGTGCTTGCACTTGTGGATGTTATCTCTAAACATCCCAAGTGCAGGCCCCCCCCCCCCCCCCCCCATTCTCTAGAAGAGAAACATTTTAATCTAGAGGTTGCTTTTGTCTACTCTAATGAAAAGCTAATAAAAACCTCCCCTTCTCTCTGTCCCCAGGACCCCTTCTGAATATTGAAAACCACCCAGGTCCCAGCACTTAGGAGCTGATCAAAGTCTCTCTCCTTCTACCGTACATCATCTCTCTCATCCTGCAGAGCACCACACAAAGAGCTGGGGAAGAGAGGGGGAAAGGCAGTGAGATGCTCAAGACTGCAGCACCCACCATGCGGTCTAGAGGTCCCCAGACTCGGGCTGGTGTCAGTCAGTCATAGTTTTTGCCCTTTGAGGATATGACCATCCATTCTATTTATTCCTTGCATCTACCAGCCCAGGAAGAGGAAGTTTGCACCCCCCCCAGCTAAACCCCTTTCCACCCTTGAGATCACTCTCTCAGATTTTTCAGCCCTGTTTGCATAGACCCAACCCTTTACTGGAGCGTGGCATCAACCTAGGGACAGCATGGCTCAGGGGAGCAAGGAGAAAAGCAAACTGCCAAAGAACGAGGGAAGAAAACGGGGAGATGATTTTTCATCATCCCAACACAACTGGACTGAAAGCACTGCGTGCGGATGTGAGCGAGCTGGGGACATCTGTAATGCAGACAGCCCAACTGCCTCGCAGTGCTGCACCAGTCTCCTTTTACAACAGAAAACGCAAGTGATCCTGTGCAACATGCTTCATGTGCCTCCGGAATTAGAGTGTGCGGCAATAAATGGAGGCTGATTTTTGAGGAAACTGCTGGTCTGCAACACACACCTTTGCCTGCAATATCACCCTTAGTGTGCTTGCTAGGGCTTCATCATATACAACGGCTAACCACGCAAGAATCAGTGGATCTGCTCCAGATTTACACCATGACAGGAAGAGAATTTTGGCCCAGATCATTTGTGTGTGTGTGGTTTTTTTTTTCCAAAAGCAATTAATTAGCCTTGGTTTACAGCAACTTCCCTTCCAGCAAAAATCAGGCCTCGCTACGATAGCAGCCCTAATTGCCATGTCAGATACTTCATAGCCCCATTCATTCCCCAGCACCGTCAGCTATTGTTATAAATTAATAAAGCCTGGACACATCCCATATTTAAGAATGAAAGCACAGAGAGAGGGAGTGTGACGGAGCCTTAAAGAGACAGGAGATCTGAGGGCTCCTGACAAGACCCCAAGACTCTGATCTCCTTGCCTGCTTTCCAAAAACAACAACAAAATGTGAGTCTGGAGGTATTTCTAAATGCAGCTGCCTAAAAACACATCCATTCAGAATTACAGGGTATTTTTAGACTGTAAAAGAGAGCAGATATAAATATGTCTTCATTCCTGCTGCAATCCAATTGGTTTAATCAGTTACATCACTGATAGGTTTGATCCATGCTATACAAACATAGCTTTTATTATAGAGTGAGCACGCAAAGCATATACGGGTGTGTGCCTGGAGATATAGATATGTTTTTATATATTTGTACATTATATATATATTTACATACAGGCATAGACACATGTACCCCTCCCTTTTCTGTTTAAAAAAATGCTGCCTGAATCATTTTCACAAATAAGACAAAGCCCATATTTTGCTGGCAAAACGATTACGGCTGTCAGATCTGATGGACGCAGTGTCTGCAATGAATTATTCATGGAGGCTAATTATAAGCTCGCAGATTTCTGGCGTTGTGGCACAAATGGGCTGGAGATCCCAGTTATCTGTAACTGATCTGCTCCTCCCGAGTTCCTCAGGCACCAGAGCAGAGGGACCAACGGGTACCATTTACTGTTGTACAAACTGATTCACTCCATATGAAATGAGTTAGGTGTGGACTCAACCCTACTCCTAGGGAGTTCTGCATGGCACAGCATGACCCTGAAAACGACCCCAAAAGCCACAAAAGTTGTACGCTCCAAACTGCCATCCCAGTCTCTAAGGATTTGATAAGGCTAACTGTTATGTGAAACAGCTACATGGGGTCTGCCCGCGGCTCCGCAAGTCTACTACCATATATCCAGCAGTGGGAAACAGCAGATGTCCAAGGCAAAAGCATAAAATTGTGGATAGCGGTTCAAAGCCATAGCCTGGGCTACCTCTTCTAATGAGCACTGCTTCCTGCATCTCTCGTGCCTTTCCTTTTTATGATTCCCAATAGCAAGAAATAATGTGACTCCTCCCTTCCCCTCTGCTGACTACGACAGAGCCCCTGCGGCTGGTGATAAAGAGTCTCTAACAGACAGCAGTGAAGACTGGATTTTTCAGACCGGCAGCAGATGAGCTGGGAGGGTACAAGAGGCCCTGACCCAGCCCTCGCTAATCCACTGCTATTTGGAAAGGTTCTGAGGCACATGCCAAGCCTCTGCCAAAGTCCACAGGCACAGGCGTGAACTGAAGCATGCCTGTAAGCCCTGTGCTGAATCATAGTCCTGATGTGTAAAGGTGAGGAAGAGGTGGGCTACAGGGAAGGACAATGCAGCGACCAGTTGCACTGGCCTGACTGGAAAGCAGAGGCACTGCACCAGTCCAGGCTGGACTGGATGTGGGAGACGCAGTATTACCTGCGTTTTCCAGGAAGCATTTCAGGTGTCCCTCCCTCCTGTCCCTCCTCAGCACTTTACTGAAAGCCCACTGTGAAAGTTTGTAGCTCTGGCTTAAAGCTCCTTGCTTTCTTTGAGGCTTTGGGGACTTGCCAGGACTTTTATTCACCCATCAGTCACTGGCTGGAGAATAAAGTGTTACAAGCACAACCAAAGGTCAAAAGAGGTTCCCTGTTCAAAGTCTTCTCCTCAGCAGGAGTTAAATACGGCATCAAACTCCAGCGCCAAGCATATGCCTCTCCAAGGCTCCGTTTCCATGGCCGGAGCTCACCTCTGAGCAAACCAGAGGCCAAAACTCCCAGGCTCTGCCCCACACCAGGAAACCTGGGCTAAGGACGGCAGACAGTGAAGATGTTAAGATCAGAAAATCCATCACCACAAATTCTGTCTCTAAGAGAAACATCCAAGGCAAATTTCTTTAGGCTTCTCCAACCCATTAATCTTCCACCCAGTAATATAAGACTTAATGCTGTTAGCACTGGACACCTAAAGTGGGAGGTTCAAGGCTTATTGGTTCAAATAGCCCAAGTAGTTTCCAACTTCAGTGGATATTTCATTACAGCCCAACAGAGCCAGTTACTAATGGTAAAAACAGGACACCCCTTAAAGAAAATGAAACCCCTGTTTGAGCCCCTGCCTAACCCTGGCTCCCCTGATAGCCCCAATTTCCATTGAAATCAAACTCCCCTGGGTGACTATCAGCATCTGAAACACAGCTCTGATTTCTCACTGGCCTCTGGGGTCACGTACACCTATTCCGGCTGTGTGTGCAACCACCAGACTGGTGCGATCCCAAAATCCCAAGTGTGCTGAAAACACCTGAGGCAGAGCAGATAATCTCATTGCACATCCATCCATGTCCCAGCTCCCCTTAAAATAAAAGGGCAGGTTATGAGCAAGAGAATGAATGTCCCTAATAAGGCCAGGCCTGGTAAATAACATTATGTCCGCATTTGCTCTGAAACCATTCATATTCATCCAAGCAGAAAGGTAACAGAAAATGTGCAGCAATAACAGATCGTCAACTGTTGGGAGCTTTCAAAGTTTGTCTCTTCTCTCAATGCATGCTATAAAAATTACACCCCAGAGTCTTTTCTTTCTCGTTCCTTTTCCTCTTGACATACTGTAGACATAAACTCTCTCCCTGCAAGGAAATTTCTTCTTCCATGAGTTCCAAGCTCAGTGACATTCTTCATGGTGCCCCGGAGCACAGGGCCTCTGTGTGCGTCTGTCTCTTTGGTGTGAACTTAAAGATCAAGAGTCATTCTTTTACAAAAATAGTGAGGACACAGTTTCTCCTTCTTCCTAAGTCTAAAGAAAGCGGGAGCTTCTCAGATTAAGAGGGAAGCAAGCAGCATGCACACTCAGGTGACGGGTATAGTATGCACGTCAAGATAATTACAATGCAGAGAAGACAGACACGGCTGATGATGTGCATAAATCCCCCTTGTCTATAAGCTGCCTTCCCCACCCTACGTCTCCTCTGCAGTTGTTTCAACCTTTGGATTGTATTAAAATATTAATGCTAAAGTTTTATTATAATTTTATATTCCATGTTTAATATTTTAATACAATCAAAAGCCCAAAAGGAATCTTTCAACATTATCAGGTGCAATGATTATGCACAATTGAAACAAAACAATCCACCAGAGCCAGGAAGATGTTTTCCTGGAATTTTCTTTCCCTGGGTATCTACCAAATATCATTCTTTTGTTCTGATGGGAGGACAGGCCCCCACCCCCAAATATTAGGAATTCAATTGAATTGTGCATTCAAGTGCCTCAAATTGAACCAAACGTCTCTAACGGGGCTCAAGATTTACCTTCTTGCTATGAGATACAATGTACTTCTGAGGCCTGAAAGGAGTGGGGATGTCCCAGGCAGTAAGGTACTAAGTGAAGATGTGAGACAGAAGGATGCCCAGCCCCACTGCCTTCCGCCACGTGTCATCTCAGCACACCATCCCGTGGCACTGAGTTTGCTATCCTGCCTCCCCAAAGGGCCATGGTGACACAGTAAAGACCACCATGTTGCTCTGCTATGACAGTGAAGGTGACCAGGTAAGCCCCTACGTAAATGTAGACCACAGCTACTCTGTGCTGTTATCCCTTCGGTCCTAACACTTTTGAGATCCCCCCTGGGTGCCACGTGCTTATGATACCCCCTCTGTTTTATGGCACGAGAAAGCTGCTAACACTTCCAAACAATTTTTCAATTTAAGGCAGATTAAGAGCAAAATTCTAGTGGGACTAATAGTGTGTAATCTTCTTTACATTTCTCCTCTTGCTTTATAAAGAACAGTTCACTGCAATGGCGTATTTCACACTCCGATGCTGATATTTCAATTTCCTGCTTAAGTTACAATAAAAACTGCCCACACTGCTGATGCTCCCAAGAAGAATAATTTATGTTGATTGACGTTCTTTAATTCCCTTTGGATGCAGCTAATGATTAAGAGATGCCAGGAAATTTAAAAGCACGTCCTACCTGCGGACTCCTCTAAGCTCCTTTGGAAGGCTTTGAAAAGCTTCCAATTTCAAGCACAAAACACTGCTCCTGATCTTCAAGCACCTTCCTCGTCTTCCCTCTCTTCCTCCCCTACTTCTTCCCCACCCCACAGGAAGACAGAATTAAATTACTGAGCTCAATCAAAGCCTTAGGGAATTGAGTTCAATGCAGCAGAGCAATGCTGGGAGGACACTTGCTTTCCTGCAGCTCATGGCAGGGCAGCTGGCTGCAGGTCACCCTGCCTGCATTCCCAAACAGGTCTTTAGGACAACCAACAGTTTGATGAAGCTGAAAAGCCCATGACTGGGGTTTGTATTGATTTTGGGGACCGCTGGGACAGATTTCAAGACACTGATGGGCAACTGCATCCTCGTGTAAATCAGGACCTATTGGGCAACAGAGTGACACAAGTTAGACGTTAGCAGAAGGGAGCAGAAGCACTGAGCCTCGGGTATCAGCAGTTCTGCAAATATATGCCCTGGAGTCATCCCCCATGCACCCAATTCTGCCAGGCAACTTCAGCTACTTGGGAAAACCACTGCAGAGGAAATGCTACAGAATCAGGCTTCTTGGCATGAAATCAGGCTGCAAACCTGCTCCAAAACCAATCCCTGCACTGACGCTCTCAAGCCAACTTTGCTGGCATCCTTATGTTTATCAGACCTGAGAAAACATGCCCTTCTTCCCCTCCCTGCACCCCTACACACCTTCCCCAGCATGCACAGACCACCATCCCATCTGCCCCTCACACACCTTTGCCCCTGCCATGAAGAAATAATTTATATTGGGTCCTTTTGCCAAGATAGTCAATGTTTTCCTTGTATTTGGCAAAGCAGCTGTCTTCCTATCTTCTGTGGACGGAACTGTGTCTCCGTGAGGAGGATTTGCCTGTATGGCAAGGATTTACTCTTATTCCAAACTAAATTCAGCTCCACAGGCTGCTAATCCAGCATATCTACAGCAGAATAATCCATCCAGCACAACCACGTGAGGGGATTTCCCTGTGCGGCCAAAATCTCGTAGGCAGTTTGCAGACTGGTAAGTGAAGAGGAAAAGGGAATTGGTCCCTGGAGCCCCCCAAATTTCGGCAGATTCCCCCAGGAGTAGCAACAGGGCGGCTGAAACTCAGAGGGTTAAAAAGCAACCCTAAGCAAGGGAAGACTGAACATCATTTCAAAATGCTGAGAAATCTTCTCATCAAAATAATGTCAGAGCCTGTCACGGCGGAGGGAAAACAAACGCGCGATACACGATGGTTCTGCATGAAATGTAAAACGCTGTTTAGTTAAAACAAAACTCTTTCAGAGCACCTGAATGGGGAAGGGGAGGGGGGGAACAGGTAAAGGCAGAAAGCACTCCACTTTCTAAGCTTAAAAGATATTTAAATGGAGAAACCTGTTGAGGCGTGCACAGCCCTGTCTCCATTTCCAGCATGTGCTGTGCAACACCCACAGCACAGCAAGTGATAATTACTGTCAGTCAAGGAGATGGGAGCCCCTTCACCCAGAGCTTGCCGGCCTCCTGCTCGCTTCGAAGCACCTCTTTCCTCTGCCGTAGCAGCCATGGGGCGATGGGAGCGGAGAAACCTTTTTTAACCGGCCAGAAGAAGAAAGTAAGAAGAGACGGTGCTGAATGGGACCGTGATGAACAGTTGCCAATGAGGTGCTGGATCCCTGCAAGTGCAGTTCCTGCCCCAAGGTATTTCACTCTTTCCCACGGGCCTTGTTTCCCATGCCAGGAAGCAAAATGCTTTTTACAGGGATGCACTGACATTGCTGCAGAAAGTCAGGGTTTGGAACATGGCTTTCAGAGTGCCAATGCACCGCTGTACCCTCAACACAATGCTGCTCTGGCCGTGCTTCCCGCTCTCCAGAAAACCTTTTGTAGACCTGGCTCTGAAGCCCAAGAGAATTCGACAGAAGGGATGCAGGCAACGGAATTGCTGTCAATAGAAAGGGTGCTCCAAGCTTTAGGGCTTTGTTGTCAGCTCCTCCAGCTTGCTTCTGTGAAGGAGAACAAGACTTTTGCATGTGCCTCTTACCCCATCTATACATAGTCAGATCAATGCAATCTCCTTCTTCCCTGCCCATCTGTGAAATAGATCCTTTTAACATGTAATAGTTAATAACAACTGCCAAAAAGGACACCAACTCAGAAGATAATGACAGAAAACACGGCTAAGGAAAGGAAAAAGATCTGTTTATAATGGTGGAAGATCAGCATACCTGCAGAAAGACACTTTCATGGACATGTCTTTAATCTTTCCTGCTTCCAGCCCTTAATAGCAGAACCTGATTTGAAGACTTGGTGATTGATTTCCAACCCAGACGCAAAGTGACAGGCTCATTTTCGAGTATTGCACAGCTATAATTCCATGTTTTATTTGTTATTATTTTAACCTGCTGATGGAGTGGGGCTGTATTCAAGGTAGCGGGTAACAACTCTGGCTTGAGGCATTATTTAGAGTTAGGTGTTTAAAGTGAGCGCCTTGTGCCTCTTGATATTTATGAAGAAGATGTGCCTGTAGCTGCAGTGCTCGTATCTTATTTGTTTGTTGTTCAAACAAAGGATCAGGAAATTGGATGCTGTTTCTAGCGAGTGATATCATCTCAACGGTTAAGGGAAGGCCACTGGTCTTTACATGTTTCTCCAGCAGAGCAATGAGGAGAGTTGTCTCCAATTCAAGGTGAATGAGTCACCTTGGAAAGTGCTTTGTCTCTGTAAACAGGGAAAGGCCCTGCTCCATAAACCCATGGGACAGAACAGACTCTCAAATAGGGCTGAGCAGCATCTTCGAGGTTGTGGGGCCCAACCCTGCTGCCTATCACTGAAGCTTATCTTTTGCGGGAAGTTTTCCCCATTTCTTGCCTTAATTTCCCCTCTTCTAATTTAAGATCAAATTAAGAAATCTTGCCTTGACCACGATGGAGAACAGTGCACAGGATTTTTCTCACTCAGAATAAGGTTCTTGGAAGAAAAACCTTCGAACCAGATTCAGTGAGAGCCCTTATCCCACTGGAGACCAGTATGAAAAATCCTGCTATGGCTGACAGGGCTTTTGTGGGATTAGGGCACGTCTATGTAGCCAGAGCAAAGAGTCATGCTGGGTGCTCCCTTTTCTAGGCCAGAGAAGTGCCTTAGCCCCAATCTGGCAGCTCTGAAGCTACGCCTAGGTGGTTTTAAACCTCAGCTAACTTGCCTTGCAGCATGGCTGCACAAGGGAGATGGTACACAACTTGCTGCACTCTTTGAACTTGCCTGTGAGCTCCTAAATCACTCTGGCAGCTTGGAAAAGTTCATTCAGCCTGAGAAAGTGAGCCTGCTGCAGCAGCAGAAGCCAAGGAAGAGACTATTTGCTCAAGCTATGAAGTTTAACCTCTGCCGTGCTTCTGTGCAGCAGAGAGCAGCGGCATTTGTGCTCACAACAGAAAAGGAGCTGTAAGTGGTGATTTCTGGATGCTGCTCAGACACCCCCGAGACAGGCACAAACCAGAATTTCTTCACAGAGCCTGACAGTTTATGCTGAGATGTTCAATGTCTCCACGAAGTCGTCGGCATTGTCATTCCAGTTTCTCATTAGTTGTGTAGAAGACCAAACGCTGCCTACTCACAAAAAGCTATGAGCTCTGTAGGGCTTTGCAGCGAGAACCAACAGACTTCAGCCCAGTGGATTAAGAGAATGCAATTTGAAGCTGATCAAGTGTTATCTGTTTCTTAAAGATCTCTCATTTTCTAGGCTTTCTCACTAAGCCCTGGTCAGCAAGCGCCTGGCATGCCAGGAGCCCACACTGAATGCAATATGAAGACCCTGAGCCCTGTCCCTGTGCCAGCTGATGACTCAATAGATGTGCAAAAAAGCACAGGACCATGGCCCCGGTCATGTGCCGGGCACCCCGAGAGCTGGTGTGACTCACAGCACACACAGCCAGAGACATGCAACTACTCTGCAACCTGCCCGTTTGCCAATCCAAGAATGAAAGGGGACGAATTAAATATATATCCCACCCAAGCTGCTACCAGTTCTATTTTGCCAGGGTGTTATTCATAAAAACAATCTCTGGTGCCAGCTCTGGTTCACAGCCAGGGCTGCAAACTAATGAAATTGCCTTTTATACCGAGCATGCGAACAAGCCTCCTCTGACTGCAGGAGTGGGCCAGACTCCTCACTGTCATCCTTCTGGGGGTGGTGGTAGCCGGGTCCTTATGGACTTGACAGCAAATGGGAGACGCTGAATTGCGGGCAGAGCTAAAATTGCTGGAGCAGCTCTGAATCCTTTCCAAAGAGGAGACTGCAACAACGAGGTTCGTGAGGGAGCCAGCATCTCCCTTGATGCCCTGCAGCCATTCAGCTGGCCTGGAGGGACAGAAGGACAGGGGAGAAGCTGGGAATTAGCTAAGTGCTTAGAAGAGGAGTTCTTAGAAAAAAGACAGCAATCCTTGGAGAACAATAACCCCTGCCACTGCTCAAAGGCATTCAGACCTGTTTTATTCTCAGTGGATTTTCTCCAGCTCTCAGCCCCGCTGCCTTCTCAGCAGCACCACCCGGTGCATTCAGAGACACCTAACGTTAACGTGAGTGTTAACAAGTGAGTGGGTGTAGGGTGAGAAGCTCTACTACCCCCTGTGATATCCCTTCATATTAGCATGTACAGGGAAGTAGAGAGTGCTCCAGAAGGCATGCGGAATCAGATTTAACAAACGCAACAGTTCACAGCAGTCACTCCGAATATCCAGTAACCTCCCTCCCTGCTAGCAGCAGGCCGAGATTTAACAGAGAAGAGAGGAGAGGGTGGCTGGGCCACCTGGGGCTGGTGCTCTCTGTGCATTACTGATGTTCCTGGTTACACGGTGTAGAAGTGGCTGCACAGCTGCCTGCCCACAGGGTGGCTGCAGCTGGCCCTGCTTACAGAGCCCATCTGCTACCTACCCAGCCTGCTGAACACCCCTCCTACATGTTAGCCATAACCCTAACACATCACGGTTGTCCCAAGCCCACAGACCAGGCAGCTACCTACAAGCAGCAGAGATTTTCCTGGAACACAGAAGAAAATCCTCCCACAGCATGATCATGAGAGCTGAGGCACTTCAGTCCTATTGCGGATTACTATCTGCAAGTCAGCTGCTTAAAAATGATGTGGTAAGGTTAATTTTGAAGCACTGCGTCCTTTAGTGGATCAAAACTGCAACCTGCCTGCGCTTCAGTTTCCCACTGTAGAGAAAGGAAATGACAGCCCTTAGTGCTGGGAGGATAAGTATGTTAAACCTGAGAGGTGTTCATCTACCACAGTGATGGGACTAACAGAGAGGCAAAACAGCAGAAGGGAAGCAGGGACTGATGTTGATGCGACTGAGATGCAGCTAATCATCAGTCAGGCACTGCATCCTACCTCCAGCCCGACGATCTCAGAGCCACACGCAATTAAACTCGATGCAGAGCTGCACAGCGCACCCAGCTTGCTTCTTCCACTCAGCCTCCTTCTTTTCCCTTTGCAAAGCTGCTGTCAGCCTTTCTTTCCACCAAACGCGGCCCTCTTGTGTTCACAAGAGAAACATGGAGAAACCAGTAACAACTGCTCTTGAATACGAGACAGTTATTAGAAAAGTGGTTTTTCCACACCCTAAACTCCACTCACATGGCTCAGGGAGCCACAAGCAGCATCCTACAGGCATCTGCCCCAAATCCCACAAGAGTGGGCTGAACATCAACTCGAGCATCACAAAGATCTCTGCCTTCCCTTCCACCCCCACCTCCCTCCGGTTTGGAAACAAAGACTCCTTAGAGGTTGGCAGATCTAAACATACAGTGCTTGGAAGAAATAAAACCCAAGTGCTATTATCTCTAGGGTGGAGAGGAAGACCAGCAGTAAAGAATACAGATCAGTCTGGTGTCACTCTGTGCGTGTGTGTATACACGTATATGTATGGCCACATGCACACACAGAGGGAGTCTGCAACACGGCTCGAATGTACAGAAATGAAACAAGCAGTCGTTTATATTAGGGTTTCCATAGAGACCAAGTTTTGAAAGAATTAAGGTGGAATGATTATGTATGTTCTGAAGGGCTTGAGATAAAAATAACCTTGCTAAGCGTTGCACGGACTAATTAGACGATGATCCTTGACTTCAAGCTCTCCTTGGCGATACAGTCAACCTGGGCTCCTGGGCTTGCCTGCACGTTACCAGTCCCTGCTGGTGTGCAATGGAGAATGAAGCACCTGGAACAACGGCAGTGATCCAGAGCCCTGATGCCCATTTCCCTGGAAGGCTGTTACGCTCTTCAAAGGCTTGTCACCCGCTACCACTCTGCTAGCTCAAGCAGAAGCAATGTGTGCTCCAGCCCTTCCGCTGTCAGATCTGCTGTCACCAACATCCAGGCGAAACACTCTGCGTCACAACAGTGGGCTTTTGCTCTTGTTTTGCAAAAGCAAGAAAGAAACAGAAAGGTAAGGAGGAGCCCAGTGATGAGCACTGGTGGATTTCCACCAGCCATGGGAAGGAAAGACTGCCCCAGAAGTAACCCAATTCATCAAAACCAGCCCAAAAGCATCTCCTCGATGGCAGCACATGCTCTCCAGCCTCAGACAAGGCTGGCTGACCTCCCATGATTTTCAGGAGCTCCAGGGGGCACCAGGGAATGTCACATGCAGGGCAGGGGGAGGGACGGTGGGGACATGGTTAGTCTGCTCCTTACTAGCCTCTATGAGAAATGCCCTGACACTGATCTGGCACTGCTTGCACACCCAGGTACAAACAAGAAAACAAAATACAACGAAAGGCAAGACCCTAAGCCAAAGAAAGAATAGGAGGATCTCTGACAGCATCTCTCACTCTGTGTTGCGGTAGAACAATTGCTCAGTCTTGGCCAAACCTTTAATCTCTTAGAGCCTGGGTGTTTTTTTTCCTACTTATTGTAAAAAAATGCAGTTTGGGTGGCAGGTCAGCAAAAACTCCTCATGCACTTGGGTCAAAATGGCCGTATGGGAAAATTCCTCTTTTGAAGAAGCCAGAACAAAATCTTCTCAATGCTTCACTTTGAAAAAAAGGCATTTTGTTTAGAACTGCAGTAACAGGGTAAATGCATCCAAGAAAGCAACAGAAAGTTTTGCTTTGGTGTGGAACAAATACAACTCTTTGAGGCCAATTACTTCTCCTTTGGCAAGGGATTATGGAAAAAAACTTTGTTTCAGGTGGCCTCCCCCCAAATAAATCACTCTCCAGTTTCCTCCACTTAAGGCCATGAAACAAATTAGAAATTTCTCACTCAGCTGTAGTCCTTAGCCAGAAGAGCAATTTCTGTGCTGCCCTCAGCCCAGCTGTCTCACAGTCTGGCTATCTAACAAGCCACAGTGACTCCCAATATATTTTTCCTAAAGCAAATTCCTAATGATGGTTATGAAAATCTCCTTATGGTTTCCCAGCTGATGCAAAAGTAACATACAGTAACAGGCCATGATTCACACACGAACATTTCTAAAAGCAGCCTCTGATTTTTGAGGCTGTGTGTGGGTCCCTCCCGAATGACCCCAGATGGGCTTTAGGGACTAGGAACGCAACACCTTCACCACCAAATCCCCGGCTTCACACCTGACCGCTGCTTCAACGTGCTCACGAAGCAAGTGCTGACACCTTCTGTGTCACCAACTCTGCCTTGTTTACTTTTTGATGGCTCTCACCCAAAGACTGAGGGGAAAAAAAAAAAATCCCCTTTTCTCTTCAGCTTCTGAAGCCTGACAGACAGTGGCAAGTGATAGTAAAGATGAAGGGCGCCAGATCCACTGTGGTTTAAGAAAGGGGGAAAACAAATAAAGAACAGTTTTGATTCACAAGACTGCTCCTCCAGGAGCTCTTCAGGCACGATGCAGATTTCTGCCTCTGCATCCCACCGTAAGAGCTCAGGAAGTTAATTATTCGAGGAACATTTTTCCCCTTGCACAGAATAATCCCCTGCAACCTCACCTGTCTGAAAGACTGCAGCGTCTCCTTCATAAGTGTCATTAATACGGAGGCCAGCTACTGTTCTTGACAATGGTAATGTAAGTCTGGTGTAGCACCATCGATTTCTGAGTGCGACTCGTGCTTTCCTTGGGTGCAAATGATAAGAGACTCAAGCATCTATTTCTGCTTCCCATGGTACCCCTGCTACAAAAGATCAATCCTGCCTGAGTAAAACAGAGAGCTGCAAGGGCTTGAATTTAATTCAGACAGACAGCATGCTCCTCTCTGCAAACAGTGCCAGGGCTCTGGGATCTGCAAAGGTTCCATGTGACGCAGTAAACCTGAGTCAGGCCCACAAAGACACGATCGATGAGGGCAGGAATTGGGAGGAAGAACATGTCTGGCAGACAACACAGGCCTAGAGTGTCCTGTGTTGCTCTCATGTCAGCACAAGGTGGATGGGATGTGACGTGGTTTGACATGAGCAGCAACAATAAACTTTCCTCCTTCCAAAACAGCAAGTTTCCAACTCATCGCCTGTTCTCGATACAGCCAACAAATTGCCAGATAGATTTATTTTTAGCCTGGTCTCCTATCAAACCAGGTTTAGGTGATCAGTGTGTGTGCACACTCACATGTATGCACCTATATCCTTTCCCTTTTTCCTTATCCCCCTGTGATTTTGAACTCACTGGTCAATCCAAGTCTAATCTGACAGAGGCAGAGGTCTCAAAGAGGCTAAACCCCAAGAGATATGGCAAAAATACATATTTGATGAGGGCTGGCAGACATTGTAATGAAGGGAAAATCTGAAGTGTCAGCTCAACCCTCATTACACACTACAGACGCCACCCCAGAAGGGACTGACCCAGAGAGCGCCTTGCAAGCAGGCTTTCCCTGAGCCACATGCGGACAAGACACTTCAAGCTCTGCTTCAGATTTCCCTCCCGAGTTGCCTCTCTCCCAGCACCGTGCTGTCTCCGGAGCTGCCTTCAGATCCACCAGAGCTGCCAGGGTAAATTGCCCGTCAGCAGTTGATTATGGTCCCACTGTCTCAAAAAGGCATCTTTAACCTTGGGAGAACTACAGCATGTGCCAGCGTCTCTTTCAAAGATCTGGTGACACCTAACATGAATGTGCCCATTTATTGACGTACCTGAATTTGGCTTGACTTGTACCAATACACGAGCCTTAAGTCGTAAGCCTGCAGTAGAATTAGGACTGAGTTTCCAGCTGCTCTCTCCTAAATCCAGGCCTCAGCCTCACCTTATCATATCTTTTCACCCCCCTAAGGTGCCTCCGATCTGTGGGCAGATCTGGCCTCCCCGTGCCAGGCACCATACAAACACAACCATCGCAGGCTGCCTCGACTTGCTCACCATCAGCTTAGACAACAACTTCAGCAGGAATTTGCCTGACCCTCCCCACTACGCCAGGACTTGGCCTTTTCTCAGCAATTATCTCCTGCAAGGAGAAAAGCAGCTTGGTGTTCAGCTGTCAATACACGTGAAGGAGCCTTGACCCCCCCTCTTCCTTCCCACTCCAGGAAGATATAGTACCAGCTGCTGCAGGTGTTGCCACGGCTCCTGGGGAAAGAGTACAACAAAAACCCTCTGTTGAAGGTCACTAGCCACAAAGTACCAGGCGAAAGAGCGGGCAGAGCACACCAAAGATTAATGGCACTTCAAGGTTTAGATCTGTCTATGCTGGGAGGGTCTGTAGAGAGAGCCAATAAAGGCTAATATGATTTTTACATACAAATGAATCATTTCAAGGAACGAAATGCCCCGAACAAGCCTGTACATGGCCATGCTCCTGTCCTGAGGAGCAGGGGGAGGTATTCCCCACTGATTTGCAGAGAGCATAATTAAAGAAGAGAAATCACGTTTTTTGCAGGCTGAGCCTGTGGGGTTTGGCAGTCCTTTGCTCAGGCAATAATGCCAATGTCAAGAGCACGACTGGGGCAGCGTGGCCCCTGGGCGCAGTGCAGGGCTGGGTAGCCCAGGCTCTCACCCTTGCTCTGACACTGGAGGCTGTGTGGCCTTGGAGAATTTATGCCTCCTCTGAGTGCCCCTTTTAAAACAAGGATACTGACACTGTCTTCGTTTGTAAAATGCCCTCAGAGCTAGCAAAGAGGAGTACTGCATCACAGAGAGTTATTGCTTCACCTAATTCCTTCCCCTGCCCTCCTCAAGGTAATATCTGAGCATCTTCTAGACCTGCATAAAGCGATATGACTCATGTCTGTCATATGCAACTCCTCTATGATCCCCAAAGGGAAAATTAGATATGTGGTGGCGTGTTTTGTTTTGGCAGGGTTGTTTCATGTCTGGGCTCCGTTTCTGGACGAAGGGCTCCCTGTGTGTGTTGCTTTTTTTAGCCAGCTACAGCGCTCTGTGTCTATGCGAGAGAAGTGAGGGTGATAAGCTGCTTGGAAACCAGGCAACAGGCAGCCATTTCACAGTTTGGGGTCATTCAGACCTGACATTTAGAGGCAAAATATGCTTGGAAGAGGCAGTTTCGCTGGCACCAGGCTAGGGAAAGCTGGGTTAGGTCTGGGCCTCAGTCCACTGAAATCCTCCTGGACTCTTATTTCCACCTTATGTCTTAACTCCTGTCCCCCTCCTGAGATTCAGGACAGGGAGGGAAGAAATAGGCAATGAAAGCTCTCCTTTCCTCTGCTCCCACTCCCAGCTGAGGCACTGACCTCTCTCCCTCGTGGATGGGAACATGCCCACGCCACTGGCCGCACAATTCCTCCAACCACCCAAAGGGAAGTGGTCCTGGCAGTGCTGCCCTGTGGTCCTCTGCTAGGTGAGGGCAGGTAGGACGAGCCAGGTAACCACCTCCTGCTGAAGGCTTTGTCTTTAATGCACTGGGCTTGAGAGCACACATGATTCCTCCTAGTCACACAGCAGGAGTGTTGCTGAGCATCAGGAACTTTGATCTCTTTAAGCCTCCAAGGCAGGAGAAGGTGGGCATGGTCTTCCCCCCTCATCACCACATGCAGCTGCTTTCCTCCAGAACCAGCTGTGTAAGGAAACTCAGATGTGGATTCACAAGCTATAGCCGATGTCTGGAGCATGGTCAGCCCAGTGCCTCCTGTACTTTCTGTTAGCAGAGGTGCAGGAGAAAAGGGGAACACAGAATATTTTCCTCAAAAAATGCCTGGGACTTTTAAATTGTTTTTCCAAAGAAATAATTTTTTTTCTTTTCTTTTTTGAAAGCACTTTTGCATGAAAGGAAAAGTTTTGCATTTCAGGAATGTTTGATTTTAGGATCTTTCTGAAAGCCCCAAACAAAAGTTGAGTGCTCTGGACGCAACTTTTCAATACTTTGAAATGAGAACTTCCCCCAACCTTCATTCTTCCTGTCATAAAAGATCTATTTCACGGCCCATTTGGAAAATACTACTTTTTGGTTTTTCCTTCAGATTCAGAACAAACCCCACATTTCTACAAACTCAGTATTCCCTCTCCTCAGTGCGGGCTGTGCTGAGATCTCCTTGTTTTCCTGCGAGGCACCTACTCGGCCAGCATCATGCGTGGATGGAGCCTGCAGTGCAACAGTTAACATAGTAATACTCCAAGGATTTTGTTTAGAGTTTTATAGCATTACATACCAGCCTTATTGGATTTAAATGGCTTAAATTAACTGGGTTATTTAATGGATTGTCCAGATTAGGGAGGAATCTGCAAAGGCTGTTACTTCAAGAAGAGCAGCTGCATTGGAAGAAAAGATCTCCAAGTAACATTAATATCCTGGAGGCTCACAAGTCCTGACAGGCCACTCCTGTCCTTTATTGACATTCTCTCATACACATTTAGCCAGGTTTGTGTTTAGTTTAATAATCTCCTGAAAGTTTAATTGTTGCTTTATTCATCCATGACCTTTCCTTCTCATCTGGAGACATATTATTGCTAATCTACAAATTTCAAGAACCAGATTTATTTGCAAAACCAATTATTCTGCTATGCAAATCTCCTCTCTTCCTGCAGCCTGCTTGAACAGGGCTTTTTTACAGCCGCCATAAGATATAGACACTATTCAAATATTTAAATGTAAAATTTATCTATATTTCTTTTCAAGCATGCCCAGGTTCTATGTGGTGCAAAGTTAATTAAAATCTTTAGAATCAAAAGCAGGTTTCCTGACCTTGATCCAGACCTGACAGACTTTAACCTCCAAAGTCCTCACTTAACCACAGGGGGACTGGAACTACCAGCAAAGCTGAAATCACTTCACCATCGGTAAACTTCCAGTGGAGAAACACGTCCTCTCCATTAGTGTCAGACATGACAACACCAGTTCAGTCCCGGAGACAGAGACACAGGTTTCCTGAGCTGTCTGCAGATGCCTGACCTGAAGGAGGTGCAGAAAAATGCTCTGAACGAGAGTCTTTGCTACAGATCTTTACCCCAAAACATTCTCGGTGGCACTTTCCCATGTGTCCCCAGAGTGATGCCTCCCTTCAAGCCTCAGGATTTATAACCCTGCTGGCACAGGGTGGGAGACAGAACACTTCATTTGAATGTGGGGCTGCTCCAAGCCTCTGCAGGTCCAGGGACTCGAGCCCTCTTCCCAAATAATCAGTGACCACAGTACTTAACATTAACTTTAGCTGTCCTCTGCCTCAATTGCCCCACCTCCGGCAACGGCAGGAACACTACCTGTTTGTGTTCACTCAGGTTTCCAAGTGGTGAAGTGCCACGTACTATAATCCTCCTGCCCAAAAGCACAGCCAGTGTCCTATGACTATGGAGCATCATTACCACAATTACAGGCAACCAAGAAATCAACATTTTATACTAAGCCTTATGTCAGCGAACAGCATTATCAGGGAAGCTTGCACAATTAAACCATAATTCAGTGGATGGATGTTAAGTACTTCACAGATGAGCAAATTAAGAAGGCATTAGCCACAGGATTCAAGGGAGAGACAACGTGGGTGCCAGCCAGTGAACAGAGACGTTCTGCTTGTGCTCCTAGCACTTTCCTGGCACTGTGCCTGCTCCCCCAGCAGCCCCCCAGCTCCTCCACAGCCCACCTCATGGCTTCAGGGGGTTCTGGACCTCCCCCCCCCAGGTCTGGGCTCCCCCAGCACCGAGGGCCCCAGGGCAGCCAGAGCCTATGGCTCAGCTGTCACCAGGTGGCTGCAGAGAAGCCAGGATCCACTGGTCCTCTCCTGGATAATTTTGAAGATGTAGAGAAGGAAGCAGAAACTAAGAGGGTGAGATTTTGAGTCAGAGGCGCTGTAGATAATGCAGGATTATGTTTGCTGAGAAAGAGAGCCTTTATTCTTGCCCCAACATGTGAAATGTTTGCAGTCCTAGGCCTGGAAAAAAACAACCAAAGCAGCACGAGCTACAGATGGATCCCATGGGGACAGAAAAGTACCCCAGACTGCCAGGAGATGCCACAGTTCACTCAGTTACGTACCTACTTGGACCTGACTGTGAAACAACCACTCCTGACCGTTTTGCTTCAAGTTGATAAGACAGAAATAGTTCCGTATCTCTCCAATAAATCACCACCATCAGATTGATGGACAAGGAACTCCAGTAGTCTTTCACTGAAATGAAAAGACTTACGCACATGAAAAAAAGACTGGAAATGTGTGGAACAGCCATCTCCTGTCCCATGTACTGAAGCAGGGGAAGGAAGGAGGATGAGGATAGTTTGTTTCCTTGAGATGTAATGGAGAGCTCTGCTTTAGACATGCAACTGCAGATGAGTCTTACACACTTGTGTCTGGAGCAGCCCCTTTTCCTTGGATACCTGCAGAGCTCAGAGATGGGAACTGGTCATCTCCTGGCAGCCAAAGCCGATGAAGTCAAGCACGCCACTGGCTTCAGCAAGCTCTGGCTCAAGCTTTATATATTTCAGATACGGGTGGCTTTAAGCTGTTTTCCACAGTCTGCAGATTGTTTCTCCTGCTCAAATAATTTAGCTTTAACCTGAGGCTGTGGGCTCAATCCTTGCTGTCAAAACCCAGTGCGTAGTTTTGCGTGCAGCTCCTGAGGGTACGGGGGAATACAGCATGAATCTCTCTGACTCCTTCAAAGTCTAGCAGAGCTGCTTTATGTTTGTAGAAATTGACATAAATAAAAATAAATCTGACAGGCTTTAGTCTGTATTTCTCCAGTATATCCTTGTCTGCACTGGATTTACCCGAGTTGGTTTATATCTAACAGCTTCAATAGGGATATGTTTACAGTGAGACAGACCCCAATAAATATTAGCAGGGATAAGGGTCCACTCTCACAAATACATCTAAGCAAAGCAACCTGTAACACGCAGCCTATGGGCATGGGTGAAAGTAGGGACCCACCAGAAATCCCAGGCTGGGTCTCCCAGCTGGCCTCCAGCCTGTTTCTGTGGCTGCACTGCCAGGGTGCACACATTATCTGGTTGGGGTACTTCAACCCCACGCTCACAGCAGACCAAGTTGCTTTAATTACCACTACAAATGTAAGTTACAATGCAAATTGCTTTGTTTTCACTGCTATTTTAGCTTAAGAACCACTTTTTGTTCTTCTTAGTACAGGCAAACAAGACTCATAAAACACTGTAATAGCGTCCAATTACACTTGGAGCTGGAAACCTTAAAGGTTCCAGCGACAAAAGAGGCCACGTTCCCCTGCTGCTGCATGTACCATGTCGTGGGCATAAATGAAATGTGAATTACACCACTTTTACCAGCGTAAATGATTACAGAGGAGCTGCAATCCAAGGTGAAGCTGAGCCTTTAGTAGGTTTATTTTAAGCTCAGACACCATTAAATATGACAGAAACATGAAAAGAAACTTCCCCTCAGTGACATCTGGATGAAAATGTGACTGATTTTCTGGTGCCCTGCAGCTGGACTCTGGCACCTGTACCGGGCTGGCCACAGGCACTCTGTGCTGGGATAAATGTCTCCACAAAGGGCACGACAGTGTTTGTAATAACAGGCCACTGTCAGTTTGCTGGAGTTGTTTGATATTTTTAGCTTTTCATCAGAAACTGACTCTCATCTTACCTTGCAAAGCTGCTAGTGAGGCAGAACTCCACTGAAACCCAACTTCTAATCTAAGTGCATGTCTAATCCATTAACACCAAACCCACTGAAAAGCAGTGGGTAGCATTGCTCTGGTCTAATGCATATTCAGCCGAGCTCAAGGCAATAAGAGAACTGGGCTGTGGTTTCGCTCGATGAAACCTTCAGTGGCAATTTCAGCTGATTGCGTCACCGCTGTCCTCTACATTCGTGTCCTTGTGCTATCCTGCACAGCCCCTGCACTGTGCTGACACAACCAGGTGTGTGGACAGGCTGAGAAACAGACTGGGAAAGTGGATCAGCTTAAAAGAAAAGTGAACTCTTTTTTGCTGGGTTGATGTTCAGCCAGATCATTTCCACAATCCACTTTATACCCACAGCCACGTCAGTGCAGTGCACAATGTGTGCCCTTGGGGATGAGATGGATCGGTAAGAAGCAGGGACACCCTAAGCCTGTTCCTGTCATCACGGACTTTGTTGCATGATGCCACATGCTCCAGACCTGTCTTTCCAAAATAGGTGTCAGCCTCATCGCTTCCCAAAGCCGCAACGAGCAACAGCAGCCTTTTAACTGACATCAGCGCTCAGCTCCTCTGCCAAAATCTTGGGACACAAGATCCTTTGTCTCCAGATTACACTCATCTTTTCCACTTCTTCAAATAAGATGAATCTTATAATTTGTCACATAAGTGGTGGTTTCCAAACATCATTTACCCAGTGGAGCCTGGGGGGGATGCTATTCTTCAGGTCAATTTGTGAGTCATTTGGCTTGCCAGTCAACCAAGTTTCACTCACTTGGAGACAATATATCTGAGCTATAAAACCTTAACCTCGAAACATAACTCACCAAATTTAGTGAGTAGCCTGTCATCACTGAGAGCAATGATCCTTAACCCCTTATCTAGCTCTGGGGAATCATTATCTGCAGTTGTTAATTTAAGCTTGTTTTAAGTAATAAAAAAGTATTTCTTTCTGCTAAAAATGTGTCACTAATTCTACTACTGCTTCATTATTCAGTTTCATACTAAGAGTTATTATTTTTATTAATTTCTCATCAAATTGATGTTCAAATAAATACCATACATACTAGCCAATTAACATAGTTACTGGCCAACTCTCCAAGCATTTTCACTAGCCAGGCAAGGGCTGCAGAAGCCTCTGAAAACAACAAAGCAGAGTTTAATCCACCCCTGTTGAGCTGTGGACATACAAACTGTCATCCCAGCCATTGCAGAGGGTACCAGACAGGGAATGCCAGGCCACATGGGACACAGGTATCACTCTGGGATGGAGCATGGCATTGCCCTCACCTTGTCTGTAGTCGTCTTCCTCCTTTTAGCACGGTCTCTCAAGCTTCATCCTCCAAATTCACTTTGTTTTGCACCAATCTATGTACATTTACGTACAAAATAAAAACTATCAGATGCAATGGTGCAGGGCCTATCAGGTTTCAACTCCTATTCAGGCACCCATTTCTCACTGAAACACAGTGAAGGTTGGGGGCAGGTCCTCAGACTAAGTAAGATCAGCCAGGAAGGGGCCCCAAAAGTGCGACTCAACTCGTAGATAACAGTAATATTCCCTTGCAGCCGTGGGCTCCAGTACGATGAGAACAGTCAGGCTGAAGGCTGGACATCAGTCACTAATATTTAGAATGGAAAAAGAAAAGTCCCAGAAAACAACAAAAGCAAGCTGACCAGGTTGGGAATATAATCATCCACAAACTTCTAAGGCTAGCACAATGGCCACAAAACCCTCAAGCAATCCATCTGTCAGCTGGGAAGATGTAATTCAGACACTGAATGGAGTCACACTAGTGGACAGCTCTATGGGAACCAATTTACTTGAAGAAGGAAGAGAGTTTAATCAGTCAGGGTTCAAAAGGCATGTAACTCATGTCAGAGGAGAGCAAAACTGATTGTACACTCATCACAGGTGAACAAAAGATCAGGGAAGACAAAACAATTACAAGATAATGAAATGGATAGTCAGTAGCACAGACACGAGCCTCTAAAGGCGTAAATCCAGGCTAACCATATTTGTAACAGCAAGGAGCGCAGGAGGAAGGAGAACCAGGGGCTGCTAAGTGAGCAGCAGAACTGGCCTCCATCGCCCCATGGGCTGGAGCCCCCAGTCCACTCTGAAAGAGGGGACAGCCCAGATCTAACACCCCCCTGAAGATGGTGTGGTTTGGGAGCCAGTGCCTCTCCATCACCTCCTTTGTGGCTTGTGCTGCAACCACCAAAACATGGAGGAAACGAACCCATTTCCAATTCCTCAGTTCAAAATCAGCAACACTAGCAGTTTTAGGATGGCTGCTCCTGCCCTTCCTGCTCTGCTGGAGACCTGACACTTGCTTTGCATGGATATGAACTATTGTTCACCAAAACATCAGCTCTGAAGAAATAATTGCCCCAGGGAGCCCTGAGACACAGTCATGGGGAGAGGCGGATTGGAGGAATCAGTCTCATTTTCCACTGGAACAGCTGGGAACATGCATGCACTGTGGGCGACTATGTCTCAGCTGAGACAGGTTACGAGCAGCTGATAGAAAGGAATGTCTCAAACTGCTCCATTGCCTGCAACTGCCCAACTATTCCGCGTGCTGAGACACAGACATCCAGCAGGATGTTTGCTCTGCTCTTCCAGCACTTTGTGGAGCAGGGAAAAAAGAGAGGTGGCTTTTCCATCCCCCTTTTACCAGTGGGGCTGATGATGCCAACTATCCTGCACACAAGGAGGGTGGTCTCCAACCCCACATGGTACTTGGGACCCTGGAGCCAGAGGCTGCAGGGGCTGTGCAAAGCCCCGAGTGGCCCCGGCTGAGCAGGAGGGCATGAGCCGCACACACTCACACAAAGCGCGAGACTCTGCAGCTCTCTGCAGGGTTGTGGAGAACCGGGCACTAACTCTCCCGCTGCTGCTTTGCTGCGCCCCATTGCAAGCGGGAGGATGTCAGCAGCAGCTCGAAGGGCCTCTGGGATGGGGGCCTGTGTGAGCAGAGCGCTTGCAGAGAGCAGGAGATAATTATCTCCTTGGAAGCAACGGGGCTGGTTTCTTAGAGAACAATGCTTATCTTTCCATCTCGCCTGATGATCCCTTATCATTACCCAATCCTCCTGGGCTTCGCAGACATTAGCTAATCTTGTGATAAGAGATTAAGAGAAAAGCCAAGACACATTCCCAGCCATTAATGGCAATTCCCCCAAAGCCTGGGTGTGTGACGCAGAGACCCAAAGATGCCTTACAGGCCTTGCTCTGTTTGAAAGACGCAGGCAGAAACCTGATTATTCCCAACTGACCTGCCGGGTACTTAGTCATGGTCGTTCAAGCTGTTTTAAGATGAGAAAAATATTATCATTAGGAGGAACTGTGCTAGAGCGGTATAGCAACGATAGCTAGTGCTTTGATAGTGCCCATAGAGAGGTAAGCATGCCAGAGGGTAAAGCAGCATTCTGGTAACACTTCTTGCATGCAAAGCAGAGCCATCTGTAACGGGGAAGGTCAGACTCATACTATAGGCTGGGATAAACCACACTGAAACCAGTAGGTTTTTAACTGTTACTCCTCGATAAAATAACTGCAGTTATTTCAATATATCTACTGAAAACAGAAAGGAAATGCAAAGCTGCCCTGAGTGTGAATGCTTTGAGAAGGGGAAGGGAGGAGGGGGATTCCTGGTTTAATTTGGAGAGGGAGTGAGAGAAGGGGCAGAGAGGGAGAGTCAGACACAAGCGTGTGTGTCTTGTGGGGAGGCAGAGACATGGAACAAGTTTCTGAGTTGTGTTTATGTACGAAAGGTTTGGAGCTGTTGTTTTAGAGCAGGGGAGAAACCCCACAGCCTAAAAACCAGACCTTTGTATATCCATGTAAAGAAAATTGCCTCAAGGATTCTTGACTTCAGCACCAGTTTCCTCCCAACAAGAGCAGTCTACAATATCTCCTACTGTGGTCAAGAATCCAGAGCATTGAGCAGCAACATGTGGAACTCCCCATCCCGGGAGGTCACCTGACTCATTTAGGGGAGGAAGGTGACCAAGTTTCATGGCATCGCTGCCAGTCTTGGGAACCACCTTTGGGAAACTGCTCTACGTCCAGAACTTGCTCCGCTACATCAGCATAAATACAGGATCCTAACAACAGCTGCAGTTTCCAATACTTTCAGTGCCATTCACTCTTTTCTGCACACAAACAGCATGTTCCATTAGCCCAAATTACTTTTGTTTTCAAAGGAAGACATACCAAAGAAGAAAGAACAAAAATAACATCTCTTGCCCAGGACAACACAATGTATGTGTTTTCTGGCTCACTTTCTGCAATGGCAACAGTTTTTGAAGACAAAAATATCCCAGAAATGGTCTATGGTGCACAGAGCAACATTTGATACAAGGACCACAAACCAGATGATGCCTTTGCTGCAGAATCAGAGGGCATTAGGGAGAGCACCTTTCTGAGACACATCCTGCTCCAGTGACTGCAAAAATAGCAAAGAAAACCTCTCTCCTAGAACACATTTCATTCTGCATTAAACGTTATGGTTTCTGAGAGCTGCTCCTGTGCAAAACCAACACTGTTACTTATGAAACAACGCATCAAACCCACAGATGGGAATTGGCTCTCCTGGCAGCACAGCCAAAAAAAAAAAAAAATCTCTTTCTCTTTTTCCCCCCTGTAACAAATGGCCTCTTTCCCCAGTCATCTGCGTAACATTTAAAGATTAATGTCTTATGTGACACGACACAGAGTCGTTTGCTTCCTTTTAAGAAAGCTTAAAGCTCTTTAGAGACCGGGTTCTACTGTCAAAGTTATCTGTCTACAGAGCAAACACACTTCAGATGTTCAGCCAGTTTCTTTAAAGAATGGGTTAGCTAAATGAAGGGTTACCAAGTGTGATCTTAATGGACTTTGCTTAGTTTCTGATTGGCTTTCATCTATTTTATTGTCTGTTCTTTAAATTTGCAAATGACTTGGACTGTGAACAGAGCCTTGGACTGAAAGACAATTTGCAGGCAGCAAGGAGGGCTGTGCTGTTTAATGGACAAGGAACTGGCCTGGGACTTGGGAAGCCTGATGTGCATTGTAGCTCTACGACTCCCCCATCTACTGCCTGTCACTTCTCTAGCTGTCTTACATCTATAAAATGAGGGTAAAGATACAGTTCCTAGGAACCCCACATACCAAATTGCTCTGGGTAAGTAGCATCAACCTTTTGCCCTAACCAACTCCAGGCATCCACTTGCTCTCTGGTCTCCAAAACACTATTCATGCCCCACGACACAGGACATCTGTACTCTGGGAGTTTGTATCTCTCACCTTTGTTGACAAGGAAAGCCTGGACAAGTAGTTTAGGTTAAAATTCTTAACTTTCAGCTCACTTCTGATTACCTACAGCACCTGCCATTCCTTGGTCTCCCTTGTCTTGCTGAGATGGTGTGCAGCTGCCAATAACATTGGTAGGGAAATATTAAGTATTATTCTGATTATTCTATTAGAATGACAGGATAGGCAGAAGGACAAAGTCAAGTGTCAGGCCACACGCTGCCTGTTACAGTCACTCTGCGGAGACCTGTGGTGAAGCAGAGCAAATGTACCAGGAAATTCCTCAGAGACTTTTAGATGTTAAACAAGAAAGAAAAATAATGGAGGAGGCTGCCAGACTCCAGCTGGTTTTAAATGGACCAGTCTGATTGCTTCAAAACTTTTTTCTGGTTGGTGCTGGTATTTTCCCTTCCACAGGATGTTTTGAAATTTATACCTTTGTTTTGAAAGAGACCACAGCTCTTCCCCTTGGGATTCCCCACAGAGTAGAGGCTCCTGCAGCAGACAAAGGCCTTATGCCAGAGCTGCGTGAGCCGGGGAGCTCTCCTGAGCAAGGGAAGCTGGCAGGGGACATTTTCCAGTCCTTTCAAGACCTTTGTAGGCTGCCAGAGAGAAGCAGAGGGGCCTTGGTGTAATGGAAACCCTGTCCCCAGAGAGGAAATGTGAACAGAATCCTACCCTGTCTTGAGGCCCTGGACTTTGGGGGGAAAAGGTGACTTATTCTGTTTGTACAGTTGCAGTTACAGAAACGGCTTAGCAAAAGAATAAAATAAAAGCAAAGGCACTTCCCCTCACAGCTCCCTCTTTGTCTTGCAAGTCTTATTTGCTGACACAGACAAGTTTTGCTGATGTTAGCACTATGAAACGGCTGCAGCTCCTGGAGGGGGAGAAGGGGTCTGGTCTGCGTTATATGGGGACAGGGACACACTGTGGGTGAGACCAGCAGAGCCCCTGGCCCACACAGCAGACCAGAACCTGCCTGGTTTGATTCTCACTTATCCAACATTGTGTCTCAATCTAATTCCGCTGATTTCAGAGGGGTCTCTCCTGATTAACATCAACAGAACGTAACAGCCTGGCCCTACCACAGCTTTGGCACTTACTACAGCAGAGGCAGGATCAGGCCCTGAACAAGAGCAGAATTACGCCTTCTGAGGCTCTGTCTAGATGAAGGCTGCAGGATTTGGCCTTTCTGTCAGCACTTGGGCCAGTGGTGTAGCTGCTTTTTTTTTTTTTTCACTGCCTCTTTCCAGCTGGGAGAATAACACTTTGGCGAGTCAATGATAAAATGGTTTAATGTAATAAACATGAATCTGTCAGACTCAAGTGCCCTAAAATATTCCAGGCTGCAAATGCAGGACCAACAGCGAGCTTGTTGATACAGCCTCAAGCCAGAACTAATCAGACATAGACACCATTTGCTTTCAATAGAAATTATATTCAAGAGGGCTGCTTCCTGCTTGCAGGGAAAGATGGGAGGCGAAACAGAGTGATGTGGCACACTGGAAGCAAAGAGTTCTCTCCCGTCAGGCTAAACATCATGGGGTTTCAATATCTTGCAGGGAAAGAGGCTCACCATTTGACTAGAGATCCTGCTGACTCAGCTCGCAGCTGAAGATCTTCCCAGGAAGCAAAAACATACAAATAAATAAAATAGACCTTTTTGTGTACAGGGTTGTAAATAACAGGGAACGAAAGCAGAATCAGCAGCCAACAGGCTGGGGCTGTAAAACTGCACATGTTGGTGCTGCATCAGGGCAAGAAAACAGTCCTTTACCTCCTTGATCTGGCACAGAGATAACATTAATTAGCCTTTCAAGTGGCCCTTTGATGCCTAGGAAAGCCAATGTCACTCGCTTCTGGAGTCTCTGCAGGCAGACTCAGAAAAGAACTGGCAGGAATTCAGTGCAGATGCTTTCCAACCTCTGTTACGCTGGGTGTAAATCCAGCCCGGCTCTGCTGACAGGAGAGGAGTTGTGATTTACATCAGTGAAAATGAGAGCAAAATTCATTGGAATTAGCCCTCTGAGATAATTTGATCTGATCATTAGGGATGGGTAATTAGAAGCACTTGAGCCTGTAGCCACACATACACACACACAAAACTATTCCTGAGTGAAGCAGAAGTCTGTCTAACTTTAGCTCACCATTTTCACAACGTTATTATTTTCCAGTTCTACTTTGCTGGGCGCCTTCCCAGACCCCTTCCCCCCCCAGGCAATGCACACATTATGGCACTTTTCCTTTGAGAATTGTAGGTCCCAGCAGTATTAACCCCCAAGACCTGTTCCTACGAGATCAGCAGCTCTGCTTTGCAAACTCAAGGACTTCAGAAAACTTGGAGTGGATCCAGGTTCAAGGGAACTTAACATAGATGTGACAAGGGCTCCCTGGTGCTACAGTAATAAATAATAATTAATAATAATTAATCACTTAATGACGAGGTTCCCTGATCAATCATGATCACAATTTCATGGCTGATATCATCACCATGCTTTGAGACAGATATGGCAGGCTTGACCTTTCCTCCTCACCAGCTTTATGCTGTTATAATTTTGTTAAGCCAAACCCTCAGCTTGTGTAAATCTGCACAGCTAGAGTGACTTCTGATTTATGCCAGTACACGAAGGCAATCACATCCTCTACATATTTTACCAGCCTAACAACCTAACACATAGCAAGGCAGAGAGTCAAATACAGAGTAGGACTCTTTTCCTTAAACTGCTGTCTCTCCCCTGCAGAGAGGAAAATAAAATCAGCTTTCAGGCTTCTAGGTATGATTGCTTCAGGGTCAGGAAGGGGAAACTCATTCTGTCTCCCCTCCCATGTAGTTGCTATTCTCCTCCTTCAACATATCACATGGCAGCTGAATTAGTACTACGCTGCCTAATTACATTTCATCATTTCTGAAACATCAGATTTCAGCCAGTGAAAGAGGGACTACGTATTTGTAGCCGCAGCCCAAATCCTACCTGACTTTCTAGGGAAAAAAGAATAGGAGAGAAACACTCCTCCCACCCCCAGAAGATCTTTTAATATTCCTTTCTTCCTCCTCCTCCTGTGGCTCTTTTCACTTTCCAGAGGCTGCAGAGGACTGCCTCCCTGATTGAAGCAAACTCCCTCTTAAGGCTTTATCTCTTTAACAGACTCGAGATGTTCTGGCCCAGTGCTCTGCTGTGTGGGCACCCTCCACACTCCCCATGTTCTTATTATCCTCATTGTCATCGGCCTGAGTCATTTTGTGCCCCTTTTGTTACGCTTCCTAGAACGCCCTATGATAAAGAGACTTCCAGCATTGTTACTGCTTTTGCAAAGTTCTTTTTATTTCTTCTACAGCCAAACAATAATCTAAGGAGCCATATTGGAGGTTACATATTAGAAAGTGCCTGCTTTATTATCAGCACAATATTGGCCTGTAATCTGATAATGATAAAAATCTGCCCCCTTGCTTTGGCTCTTATCATTTAATTGGAGCGAAGGAGCACATTCATTTGTTAATAATTTTATAATTGGTGCTATCTGCCAAGACCCATCAAAGGAACTGTGCGCAACAACCACTTTCTGTACAAACCATCTCCCTGATAAAATGAGCTTTATGGCATTTAAATGTTCCTGTTATTGTTTGCAGTGCAAGGGTGGCTTCAGGGCACACAGGCCCACATATAGCACCTGCAGCTCGGCACTAACCCCCAACTTTGCATGTTCCCCTGCTCCCGGCCTACACATGGACCCGTGTGCTGTTACCAGGGGAGCTGGTGGCTTTTGCAATCCCTTCTGTTCCAGTTTAACTAGACATCCCAATATTTTGACAACGCAAGGATGTGTCTCTTCACACTTGTGTCTCCATGCGGCTCCCAGCCCGACTCACCTGAGGCATCTCCTCTCTCGCTCCGCCATCTGCTTGTGAGCAGAGAGAAAGCAGAGACAGCTGGATCCGCACAGGGTGTGAAGGGAAGCACACACCAAAGGGTTTGTTTCCCCCAGCAACGAAAACACTAAGGATGTGTCTACACTGACAGTCAAGTAAGAGCCAAGTCTGTTCTTAAATCCAGACCCACACTGTTCGCACAGGGGCTTAGCCCCATTGCTGGGCTCTGTGGAGGCGAGATGCAGCTGAGTTCATCACCTCTGTGCCAAGGCAAACACAGTGGATTAGCCCTGAGTCGCTACAGCCCAATCCACCAAGCACTGGCCTACGCTTGGCAGTTCTTCCCCACAGCATGGGCACTTTGGCTGCAGTTATAAATACAGCAAAGCACAACAAACAGGCCACAGACTGGTCTTTCGCCTGAGGGTAAATAGCACAGTTTGGCTAGTTGCCATATAGCTGAACTCTTCCTTTTTCTCCCCAAACGCCCTCATCATTGCCACAGCCAGAGTGCCTATTGGGATGAGTCCCTACACCCTGCCCACGTGTCATCTGGGACAGTGGCATTCAGACTAGCCAAAACTATGCCAGGGAGTGAGCTAGCAATGGAATACTCTGGGCAAGTGAAGACACTGGACACCCTGCACTGGCCACAGCCAGGCCACTCACCAAGTCCCCAAGTCTCTGGAGCCATCTCAGCTGCAGTGTGGACACCCTCCTATTAGCACGCTCCAGCAGCATGACACATGGTGGCTAACCCGCTGCAAATATCCCTAATGCAAGCAAGTTCTAATAAGCTGTTGCTCTTGTAGTGCTGTTTGCATTAAGGCACAGAGAGCAGGCATTTTAACAATTACATGTTTGTTTAAATATCAGCTAACATAACAGTAACTAGAGCCTAATGAGAGCTGCTCCTGTCTTGAGCTGCCCTTGGCGAGGCAGGGGCCATCCTGCCTCCCTCCTCTGGATCTTGCACCCAGTGCAGCACACCTCCATAAACCATCTCCTGCCCTGAAGGAAGCAATGGGAATGGCCAGTAAAGCAAAAACTAGGAAAAGAACAAGCATAATAAAAAGAGAAAGCTGAGGCTGATGCATTCACTCGACTCCAGACATAAGCATTGAAGAAAACCAGCCAAACTCATCAAATGAATGAGAGGTATAAACCCTGCATCAGCCACACAACTGCAGCACCTGAATAACAGCACAGGGCACAGTTCTGCAGCAGAGCTTGCTCTGCTTACGGGTAGGAAATGATGGCAGCGAGAGATGTGTTTTGGAGCATTGTACTGCTGTTTAAGACTTTATCACTCCACCTAAAATCTGGTTGCAAGTCCTGCCTGCGCCACCATTTCACTGACGTTTATGAACCCAGAAGTTGTCACTGTGACCAAACGACTAAGCAGCACTTCAAATAACCATCATCCTCCCATGCTATGACTTCTCTTTACCAAGCAGAAGAACTGAGGCAAGCAGAAATCAGGGCTAATCCTTTTAAAAGGGGTTACCAACACCAGGCACCTGGATTTCTGCAAGGTCCCTTCTTGAAACAACCCCCCTTCACCTCCCAAAAGAGGAACAGCACAAGGCAGCTGCAGAGCTGAGGGCAGGATGCACAAATCTTTGACAACATGCTCTTTTTCAGACCTATTTTAGGGCAAGATCTGATGCTGTGCTGTGGAAGATTTGTAGGAATTTTCTGGTGCTTTCCAGGAATTCCTGCATCTAGAAGCTTTCAAGGATTTCCCAGCTGGGAATTTTCCCAGCACCTTCTCTGAATTTTCTAGCATTTTATAGGAATTTCTTGATCAAGAGAAGTTCCATGCCCAGGATTTCCTGGAAAGCTGTGGAACCCCACAGTTCAGCAGCCTGTCATTGAAATGATTTGGACAGAAGCTGAGAGAAAAAGTTATCACAGGCTCCCCCACTGCTGGCACCTTCCCAACACCCTGGTGTGTTTATGCATCACCCAGGAATTAAAAAAAATTAACAAAACTGATTAAATTTAAATTTGACCTTATCACATCTGGATGGGTCTATTAAGGCATCAGTCAAAGGGATAGCAAAAAAAAAAATTCAATCTTTAATAACCCTTAACAACAGCTCTGTATCTACCACCTGTGCCTGCATGGATGGCAGCATGAAGAGAAAGGAAGAAAAAAACGCACAAGCTTCGTCTGCCAGATGCCGAGTGGCTGCCAGCCTCTGGAGGGGACACCAGGCTGCCTTGTGCTGCCCTTGGTTGGGCCTGACTTGGGACCTGCCACACAGTTCTTGTTTCCAGGCCAGGTCTGCCCCAGACACAGAGACGCCCCGACCCTGCTGTGCTCATTGGGAGTACACATGAGGCTGGGATAGCTGGGGGTGCAAGTCATTCCCTGGAGTTCTCTGCCCTGTCCCCACTGCCCCTAGGTGAAATAGGGAGGGAAGCTCTAGTTCATCTGTGCTAGAAAGCCCTGTGCCAGAGAAACCACAGCCCAAGAACCATTTGGGCCCAAATGGCTGTTCATCTCCCTCCTCCACCTTTACATCCCTCAGCCCTGTCAGGGGACTCAGACCTTTTTTATATCACAGAGTAAGCACCAGTTTGACATGAGCAATGATGATCATTTGATATAGCAAGGGTGAGAGACTAATTAAAACCCAGAGCTTTATGATTTCATTCGGCTCCTGCAAGATCTGGCTGTCTAGGTTTATTTATGTGAGTTTTAAGTGTTTTATGCAAATTCCAGTGCTTGTGAAAGGCCCTGGATTCCCCAGCATGTAGAAGAAAGTACACAGTTTATTCACAGGGCTGTCACAAGCAGCAGAGGGTCTGGCCCAAGCTCTGGAGGAATTCCCGAGGATTCAACTGGGCTGTTTAAGGTGCTGTTGTTTTGACATCAATTTCCATCCACATCAAGGCACTGGAGCTGCACACAGAGACCAAACAAGGGCCCTGGAACTTGCGTGCATTCAGCCAAAGCAGCTGAAAAACTTATTGCTCCCACCTGCAGGATCTGGAAGCTCTTTGCCAGGAACCCTCAAAGCTGGCACGGCACACAACATGATGCCCTGCACAGGAGTCACAGAGCTGTGCCTGCACCAAAGGTTTCCACTGACTTTACTACATCAATCAAAAGCCTGATTGAAATTAAAACTAAGGCCCAGATTTTGCAGCTTCATCTGCTGTCTCAGTGATGTGACAAAAATGTGAGATAACACAATGATACCTGGAAAGAAGCAGAGAGGCTGTGCACAAGGCGACAACCTTTGGAGCAGAGAGTCTTTTCAGCCTGTGTCGATAACACACCGGGCTCTCCTAGGGGCACAGACCAAACTGTGCTGGATTCCCTCGCCTCCAAACCATTGTACTCAGCTTTGGTGTCTGAAGGGACAGCCCCAACTCCTGTCCTTAGCTCCCCTAGCATTGCAGAGAGCTTGGTCACGTATTAGCAGCCTTCTTGCTCCTACGTGACCCTGAATGCACCCACAGTGGCCTGCCATGCCTGTTGGCCTGAACAAAGCACCTGCAGGGGACAGGCAGCCTCCTGCCAGGGACACCTCCTCTTTCTCAATGCAGACCCAGTAGCAGGAAATTCCTTAACAATTCGATAGGGACTTGCAATGAATCAGTCATTCTACGCCTCCTGGAGCAGAGCCCAAATGTGCAGACAACCCCCTGCCCAGTGCTGGACTCGAAAGCTGGGCCCTGCCCACCAAACCTCCCTACAAATGTCCAAGACAAATGGAGAAGCAGAAATAACCCACAAGCTCCAAGCACCACCTAATCAATTACTCCCAACTGTTTCCCTTCTTTAAAAATAGACACAATATTTCCTTTCCTCCCTACTTCCCAGGGCAGTTCAGAGGATTAATTAATATTGGATACACGTTTGGGTCTGACACACTTTATAAACAGTTAGTATTAATCAGATTGGAATTGATCAGCTCTGGCTTAGCGCAGCCCTTGTCAGCCACTCTCACATCTCCGTGCTGATTGCCGATGCTGTGATACATGACTGCGCTGCATCTCAGCCCAGGACAGACCATCACGACAGTCTACCACTGCCTCTTAGGCCACTACAGCATTTCCCTACCCATCCACACCATGGGATATGCACAAACCCATGGGAAGTGCACCCCTGAGATTGTCCAACCTAAGCAGAAAAAACGGAGGGCAGAGGATTTACACGAAGTATCCCATGTGAGGTAGCAGTGAACGTCTGTGTCACCAGCCTTGTGTCCATGCCTGGCATTCAGCCCTGTCCTCCATGCCAATCTTTGTCCAGCTTTGCCTTCTCACAATTGTCCTGTTACTCACCTCCTGCTCTTTGCTGTTCGACACATGGTGTCAATCAGCCTGCAACTCAGATGTCAATAAAAGCTGCTTTTCTGACTGCAAGGTCTCTGCTAAGCATGGCTTTTGGGATTGGAGAAGCTGTTCACCAGGGCCTGTGTGTCTTGTTGACCCCTCGCAGGATGTAACACAACAGGCTCCTCTGAAAGGCAGCTCTGCAACTGTTTTGCATTTTGAGGATACACTGAAGAAGCCCCTGTCTGGGATGCGGGACTGCGATGATCTCATGTGCCACGTGTGAGCAGTGAGCACTCCAAGGAGCAGCTCATTTGCCATCACATCAAGCCGTTCACAACAGTGCTCTGAATCATGGCTCCCTCTGCAATCAAGGGAGAGCAGGATCAGCCCCTCTGAGGGCAAATGAACTGGCCCTAAGGTCAGTGTTTAGGGTGGAAGGACACTCACTGACTGCTCATCACCAGCGCTGGAGGGACCTCGATGGGATGCCTTGCTTGCAGAGGACTGATGCCATTGTGCTCTGTATGCTGACAGGGATCAGGTAAAAATTCTTTGCTTGGCAGTTTTGTTGTGCAGTTCATCTTGCAACAGGTTAGTAACAGGAAAAAGTAAAACCACATGAGGTGCCAGACTGGTAAGGTAGGAACTGGGACCTATTTACCCCACTTTCCCCTGCAATAAGACATAACAAGCTGACTTTCCCCAGCTATAGATAGACCAAGGCATGTCCTATATCCTGCCTGCAGAGCCAAGTGATGCTGGCTCAGCATTAGCCTGGCCATCCTCCAAAATTGGATTTCCAATTAATAGCATCGACTCATCACAGAGAAGAGGCAGCTCAGGTCTTAGTTGAAGGTCAAGGAACTTCAGGCAGCACGGGACAGATTTACACACCACCTAAGTTCCCAAATCACCTGCGGTATACAAGGGAGAGGCTAGGCCCAATGCACGAGCCTCTTGTCCAGCAAGGGTGACGGAAGGCTTTTATATGAGCTCACGGTGACTGATCCTAAAGCCAGCAGCACTGCAGAGAGTGGGAGAGGGAGAAAGAGACAGAGAGCTTTTCCCCGACACTGGCAGCCACTGGGGTGGAAGGGCATTTTCACCCTCAGCCAACAAAAGCACACACCACCTGGACTGCGGGTGAAAAGAGCTGTAGTAGCATTTAGATAAGCTAAAGGAGACTCAGCTCACACCAAACCTTCCCTCCCTCCATGCTGAAGGGTTAAGATCACCCAGATGTCCTCAAGCTGTTCCCCATGTGGGATGGAGCCCTTGGAAACAGGTACAGCACAAAACCGCACCTTATAGCCACTGTTTGCATTGTGAAGCATTTCCCGTTCTCCTGCTTGGGCAAAAGTTCAAGATTTGAGGTTGGAGGGAAGAAGGGGGAGGAGAAGATATTTTATTTATAACTGCACATTCATTTGATTAAGAGCTGTTTCTGAAAGATTTGCCTGAAACAATACGAAGGGAAGGGGTGGGGCAGCAGGGGAGAGAAATCATGCACTACAGCTTAATCCAAGAAGCACTGCAGAGGGTTGGGAAATGGCTGGCACTCTCCACCCAGCCCCTTCTGAAGCAGCTGAGCAGAGCTCATTTCCAACTAAAAAGAGACAGCAGTTCCTGGAAGATGCTTTCTTTCCACACACCCTTGGAGTAAGGAATCTCTGTTCTGGACAGATGGGATCCCTTAAATACCAGTTTCATTCCAGGGATGGAAAAGGGTTAAATTCCCAATGAAAGGACCAAAAATCCATCTTCTGAGACTCACCGGACCACCTCCTCCTCTCCCTGAGGGTGCTGCAGCCTGGCAGGACAGTATAATCACCTTATCAGTATTTTCCCATCATATAAATTCACATATAAAAAATCAATTAACTACCAGTGTTGTTGATTATAAATCAACTATTTACATAATTAATTACTATATTTTTAATAAATGGTATGCAGGAAAGGAAGCTGGCAAAATATAGCCATTTTTTTTGGCGTCATCAATTATTTGGAAGGGAAGGCAATTACACTAAATCTTTCTTCCACCTAGCTCTCTTGTCAAGGGAAATATCTCCCCCTCCTTCATCCGATTCAGAGCCTGGAACTGGGCCTCCAACATCACATTACTAAATTGCTTAAGCAGCATTTTAAATAACAAAAAGGGATATCATTTAATTTTTTTTGAAACATGAAAATCAATAAGCTGTCCTTCAGCTTCCCCGAGTGATTGGCCAGGGCTGTCTCTTTCCGAGCTAATTCAATTTTCAGCCTTATTCGGAGCAACGAAGGCTTCAAAAAATAATCAGGCTGATCTTATGGGCCCATCTGGGACTTCATCACGGAATTCCTTTCATTGAATTAGATATCCTGTCCTTTTTGAAAGGAGATGCATTCCTGTCATTGTTTGGAGACAGACCCTGATTAATAATCCTTACTGATATTTACGGCTGCACTACAGGTTACAGTTCCTTGCATGCACATGTACAGTGACATGGAAACCAGCTACTGGATGGGAAGTCATTGACTTGGACTGCATGGGTGAGGATCTCCAAGGGTGGATGCCCGAAAAATGTCAACAGATGGTTTCTATCTGGAAACTCTTGACCCTTGGGTGCATGGGAGGGTTCACAATGCTGAGCACCTTTTATCAAGGGCAAGAGTCCAGCCTAAGAGCCTGGCTGAGTAAGGGTCTTGCAAGCAAGGAAGGCTGGCCCTGGGTGGGAAGAAAAATTGGCAGCTGGGAGGTAGGACTGCATCCTGCTCTGTTGAAGGCTCTGTAGGTGATTTCCAGCAGGATGCTTAGACTGGAAAGATGCCTACTCCTTAATGTAGCTGTATAGATGAAGTCACCAACTGCTACCCATCTGCAGAGAGTTTCAGCTGCACGACTGCCAGCAGAAGGGACTGCCTGAATGCTCCCTAATGCCAGAAAGCTCACGTCACCTTGCTCAGCATGTCAGCAAAGGCACTGAGCTGCGAGCTGGGGCAGCAGAGGTACGGAGAGATACCCTGACCAGCCTCTTTTGCTTCTGAGGGCAGTCCTGCCACAGCCGATAGTCTCTTCCCTATAAAACTGGTCTAGGTCATCTTTCCTCTATAGACTGCTCTCAGTTTCTCAGCTGGTAACTGCATCTCCCTGTGACTGTAAAGCACCTAGCACAGCTCCAAATGCCACTGTATTATCAAAGATTAATCCTCCCTCATGAAAAACCCAATGAACAAGGGAAAACACAAAAATCCCTCCACAGCCACTAGATTTTAAGAGCAAAAGAGGAGTTCAGAGCAAGTGTCCCTCCAGCCAAGCAGCCTGTCTCCAAGAGTGGCCAGCAGAGGATGCTTAGGGAAAGAATAAGAAACAAGCAAGTACAGCATGAATTTATACCTTCCCAGCTCCCAGCAATCAGTGAAATGAAGGCTTTCTGAGCCAGCCCTTGCATCTGGACCATCCTCTCTAATAGTTACGCTCCAGGAATTTTTCTGATGCGGGACTAGCATCTGTGTGCCCTTCCTTCTGTTTGAGGAGCACGGCGTCTCCCTACCCCTGGGAGTGATGCAAGGGGTCCAGATGTGACAGTAATGGGAGCTACACCAGTATCAGAGCAGGGAAGGCAGAAAACAGGTAATTTCTTTAAAACAGCTTATAAGATTCAGTGGGAAATGATCACTCATTAGAGGTTTCACAGGAAAATGAAGCAGAAGTATAAATCTGCTCTGGAAATCTTGACGTCAGGTACAACATTAGGTCATACAGCACAGAGGGAGATCCCTATTCAATTCACTGAGATTATAGACTCATTCATCAGAATCCTACCAGTTTCATCTCATTACAGTCATCTACCCCAGAGCATAAAAGATGCTGTAGCCATTAACTGGATGACTAGCACTGCCCCATTTTACAGATAAACTGGGATAGAAGAGGAAGTTACGGTGACCTCCCCAAGGGCAGATGATGAGAACAGAAAAGCAGTGGCCCACTTCCTAGTTGCTTTATCCACATGAGAGATTTCTCCCTCAATACACACATCTGTGTGTTTTCAAAAGAGTGTGCATTTACATGGAGCCCAGTCATAACAGAGCAAATTTGAACATCCACTGAACCACCATAAACAACACTCGGTTTGAAACATTTTCTCCATCTTTCAAGATTATTGCAGCATCTGTTGATCACATTAAGTTGTAAGTGTGCTGTCTCCATGGAGACTGCAGAATCTCCCTGGGTTTCCAGTTACTGTATGTGGTTTCAACTGAAAGCAGAGTCACCCAATGAGTCAATCTCTATTCCGTGTAATGAAAAGAAAGGATGTCACTGGGCTGATTGTTAGGTATGTCGGATAATGAAGCTAGATTTATCATTACGCTTTCTTAAAGAGACATTGGTATGGAAGTGACACCTCAAATGGGTATTTGTGTAAAGTTTTGTTAAAAGACAGTCCTTAAAAGCCATAGGCATCCTTATTCCTTGAAGAGCTCTCCGTTCATCCATAGGGAAACTCTCCCCATGAATTTGCGCAATAACCATGAAATAACCAGAAACTGTCTTGTGAAACAAGCAGCCACAGATAAAAGCCACTCTTCAAGGGGAAAAAAACCACAGTTAAAACCTCTTTTGCTTTCAATCAGCTTGGGAGCCCCTTGCAAGAAAGGTAAGGAAAATATTTTTTGTAATGGATCAGGGCTGAATTCAAGAGCATTCAGCCAGCATGCGAAGTGACAACAGTAATGAGGAAGCTCAGTTAATTTGGCTTGCAGACTTCATTCTGTCAAATGATTGGAAGCCCTGGAATTCTGTCCTTTAACTGTGCATTTGCTTTTAATTCTTGTAAAGGGAAAAAACCCATCATAAGACCTGAATTCAAATCCTACAGGAGGCAAATTAAACACCAAAGCAAGCAATGACAAGAAATGAACCACCTCTTATTGCAGATGCGTTATAAATGAAAAAAAAAAATCTTTTTTTCCCTGTTCTCCCAAGTAAGGCGGCGACTGAACGTGACCAGTCTTCACAGCCTTTACACAGAGAGTTGATTCAAGAGGCTTTCCTACAGGGACAGGGGAATCTGAACTGATGAAAGAGGAATATTTTGTGCAGGATCCTGGTTCCTCCCTGTAATCATGTTTCCAGCCAGCTCATCATCATTTTTCCCTTCTTTTCTCCATTCTGTACAGACCTTTCTCTGCACCCTCCACCTGCAGCCCCTGCATGAATTGAACAATTCTCCTCTTGGAGTCACCTCTGCCCGAGCAGCATCATAGCTGAGAAACCCATGCGCCAAGAGCACTCCCACTCCTTCCACGTGATTGCTGCAGCACTGTCATGCTTGGTGGTGTGGCACAGAGAAGCTGCAGAGGGCAGGAGCTGCTTGGGAGCAACAGCGAGGGCACCTGCTCACTCACAGTACTGCCTTGGAAAAATTCAGCTCTGTACCCTAGTGCTTGCGGAGAAAGTGAGCAAGCTCTGTATCTTCATCTGAAGCCATACCATTCTCATTTCTATCCCTCCACATGGTTGCAGCAGGCCACCTGGCTTCATCTTCCCCTTTCCAGAGACCGGGCTACTCCTCACCCCTCCCATTTTCAAGACAGGGAAACCGAGGCACAGAGGTGCTGCATAGCCTTGACTGGTGCAAACACATGTGACACTACCCTGCATCTTTTGCCCTCATTTACAACAGAGCACAGCAGCTGTGTGATTCATCAGCCTGAGACACCCTGCCCTTGAACTGGCATGAATGACTGACGAGGCCCGATCTGAAACCATGCTCCCAGCCATACCAGTATTCCATGCTTTCCCCCTTATTTACACCCATCTCTTTCCAAAACAATACCACAGCAAAACACTCAACAGCATCACTTGCAGGAGGATGAGGGGCCCTTTAAGGGGCAATGAGCTTTGCTGTGGTTACAGGCTCTGCACAGGCAGACCAAACCCCTGAGATGATTGAGTGTGGCATCCCAAAAGGAAGGGAGGGAACACAAATAAACGAACTACTCTGCTCTAAATGAAAGAGCTGCTGGATTTAATGTGACAGGGCCTGGGATGCTTCATTTGACACAGACTGGCAGCAGTCTGGTGATTGGCAAGCACTCAGAATAATGGCTCTCTGGACTGTCATAACATCGCAAGATCATCTGCAGAGCAGCCCAGCCAGCCTCGAGCAAAGTGTGGGATCTGCTGGGTTGTGGTTAAAAATGAAATAAGCTCAGTGGCTCGGGACTCTCCATTGTTAGGATGTGGAAGGAGGCAACCCACAGGGTCCAGATCACACATACCTGGCTAAGCTCTCGAATGCTGTCTGGGTATTCATATCTCTGGAAAGAGCAGCTCCCAGGCCATTCAGAACTGCACACTTGTTGCTTCGTGTGTTTATCCATGAACAGAAAACCTTGGAGGAGGCAAGAAGGAGAAAAGTTTAACTGAACTGCCCTCAGTAGTACACTGCAGAGAACTGACTCCTTTTGCCCTTTCAACTTGCAGCCATGCATGTATTCGCAGCCCTGAACTGCAGCATCACTCTTACTCCAGGACCAGGTACCACCAGCTAAGCTAATGTCCAGCCTGGCACCCAGCTGCACAGGAGGATCCTGGAGAAAGGTGGAGGCTACGCTACTGTGCACAGAGCCAGTCCAAGGCTTCTCAGCGCTGGAGGAAGGATTTAACCTTATTTTTAGGACAGGAGCAAGAGAAAGGAGCAAGGGAATTCCCAAACACAGGCTCTCTTGGACACTACCACCACTGGCAAAAGTCTCAAACCCACCATGAGCTGTGCCTTTCCTTTCCACAAAAGAGGAGAGCAGGAGCATGGCAAAGACATATCTTCCCCCGAATCCCACTACAGCATCCCTATTCAAACCTAGCGACACCCCAATGATCTTATAAGACTTGGAGGCAGGCCAGTGATCTTCTCTGGGAATACCAGACTTGCCGCCTTCTAAAACACTGCGCTGTCAGAAGGCTCCAAATAGCTCAAGTTACTATTAAAAAAAAAAATGCCACCCTTACAGTTATGCAGTATAGTGCAATACTGAAGCTGTTATACCTAGGCTACTAGGCTTCAAACGGGGTGTGCAAACACACATTCAGATAGCTGTGTCCATTGCTGAAGCTAACACGCAGCTAACACTCTTTGCTGCCTGTGTACAAAATACCATGCCTTCCCCCCCTTAATTACACTGCATTTGCTAAGCTTAGTTCAGAGTGGGGAGGATGATGTTGGCACTGTTTTGAGCCTGGGTACAGCCTCCTGCTACAGTCCCAAAGCTGCAGCTCCGCTGGGGCGTTATTTTCCCCCTTGCTCTTGGCTGTGACAGCGGAGCAGCTGTTTGGGTGGAAAAGCACTTGTGTCTGAGCAGTGGTGTGATTCAGTTGTTGCCCAAGCTGTATTTATGGTTTTCAAGGCTCGAAGTTGGCAGTGCCTGCCTGAACAGGCTGGTTTAGAAAGCTGTGTCTGGTTTCAGAACCACATTCAGTTTGCAGTGGTGGAAGAGGGTATTTCAAAACAAGCCAGGCACTGGCTTCCTTCTACGTTAATCCATGCGGCTCCTGCCTTGTGTGTTTTGGAATATTAACAATCCCTGCAGCAGCAACGCAGTGCAGCGGCTGCGAATCCTTCCTGCTAACCACTCTCTAACAAGAAAATAATCAGGCCCTTTTGCATTTTGGTAACCTATGGCTACACCAGCCCTGCACCTTGCTGAAATTAAAAGAAAAAAAAAAATGCATCGAGGGCCAACATATCCAGAAGATGACCCGATGGGCTGTTTCCTTTCTCTGCGAGATGCCATCATTTCCTCTGGCCAAAGTCTTCCAAGTTAATGGGTGTTAAGGGTACTAAGAAAAACATTGGCTCCCTTTACTTAAAGATAAATAATTTTTTTGTTAAAGGGCAGCTGGTGAAACCTACAACCCCAGTTGCTAAAATCAGCATCATCTGTTATTTCCCATACCATTGCAAAATGTTCCATTTTATCTGAGCTAAAAACAGCTTTTCTCTGCTGGAAACATGCAAATATCATTCCTTCATAAAGAAGCCACCAGATGGGAACTTAATAACTGTAGACTCTAATTCGCATTGCCTGGAGTTGCAAAAAACACCAAACTTTGAAAATTCTTGTTTATACCCTGCTTATTCAATGGTTTAAATATGTTTCCATGCACAGGCATCTGGCCCACAGCCAAGCTGTGTTAATACTAAAGCTATTTCTCCATGCAGGACACAAGCCGAAATGACTGGTGCTGTTTTTGGCTCTCCTTGGCTTTCTGCAAAAGGGAGATTTACATGGCGTAATTGCTCTGAAGGTGAGCTGGTGGGAGTACATCAGCTCTGCGAAAGCTGCCCTTTTTCTCTGTGCTTGTTATTTTACTCACTGTTCACTTTTTTAATACGAAGGCCATTCCTCCCCACATCAAAACGTCTGTGAAGTGAAGCAGACATTTTTCTGCTCTTGCAAAAGTATGTGGGAGAGAAAACTTTATTGGAGTTTTATGGATGCCTAAATGGCTCTGCTGTAGGAGGGAAAGAAAAAGAGCACAGGAAGGAGATGGACAGCAAAACACAAAGCAAGAGTGATATCCCTCTGTGCTCTAAAACTTAAGCAGGGGAATACAGAACTCCAACAGCAAAAGAAATAAATTCTTCATGGATCCATTTGTAACCAGAAGAAGTGTTTGCAGTGCAGGGAATAAAAGCAGGTGTTGACAGGGCAGCTTTCACATCCTCTAACCATCCTCCAGCACTCTTACAGACCATTTTGGTGCAGGCTTGGCCTGGCTTTGTGTGCAAACAGCTTTCAACAGCTTCCTGCAAGGCCTGATTTAACTTCCTGGTGCCTGGCCATTGAAGCCTCATCTTTGCCCCACTGCATCCTTTGGGCAGGGACAATCTCCTACATGTGCATACACAATTCAGTGCAGAGCCCTACAGAGGTGCATGATTGACTTTGGCTGCTAGGAACATAGATTAGCATGCTCAACCCAGGCAAGGAGAAGTTTCCTCCTGCCAGGACTCATCTGCCTTCACAGAGCATGCGCTAATGTCCGTACTGCTGCTGGCACCTATACTACACTGGCAAGGCCATGTTGGGATCTCAGCCTGCCACTGCCATCTCCTGTTTACGTATCTGGTATCTCCTAGCTCTAGGGAGTCCTGATTTGTATCTCCAGGCACAAATTTAATCATTATAATTTGTAACAGTAGCTTTTGCTAGGTGAAAGTGAGCAAAGATGTAGGATGTTTGAGATTCACCTTACAGGAATAATATCTATGTTTAGCTGTAACACTCGTTTCTCCTACTCACTGCCTTTGCAGGGTTCCATCACAGCCAGAAGGGTTAAACACCTTCTTTTCACATTCACCTCTGCTCACCACATTGTTTACACTGACAACTAGAACAACCCCCAGTTGTCACTTATTCAGCTCATTGCATCAGGGTGACCCCAGTACACACACTAACAGCATCAAGTCCACTCTCTTTGCATTTTGCATCTGTGATCAAGTTCCTGTAATGGACAGGATCAGTTTAACATGCACAGGAACCTCTTGGATTCAGTTAACACCCAGGTTATAGCCTCTGTTTTAAGTATGAATTATAGTCTTTATCTAAAAGGCTCTCATCATATGGGTGCATCTGTTACTGAGTATATTAATATGAGAGGCTGTTGTTGAAGACCGCCCACTAGTGAGTACTGGTAAAGTACAGAAGAGCTTTCTTCCAGTTCATATCCAGATCCAGCCCAGGTTGGTAATAATCAAGAGGTGAAACAAGACTGTGACCTCATCCCATTTCCTAATGGGAAGCTGGCCACACAGCAGAGCTGCCACCATTGCTACGTGCTGTCTACACAGAAAGACCAGCTGAGCAGGGCAGCGAGCTCCCCTCCTGCCCAGAAAAGCAGGGGGCTCTGGGGGCAATGCAACATGCCAACACTGGTACTGGCATTAGGTGCCTGTTGTGCCATTAAACAGGGATGCCAAACTTTTCAGGAGCACAGGGACAAAAGGTCAGTGTGTGAAATGGAGCCTTTCCTAGAGCTGGAAGCATCTGCACAGGAGAAAATAGTTTCTGCAATTGCAAACACTGGGGTGAAAGCTGAGGGCTCAGAGTACCTGGCTCCTCTTTCCTCCCACTGGTAACACTCCGGCTGCACTAACGTTATTGTACTGTTGTATTCCCATATGGGAACCCTCCAATCTCTACAGATATTTTACACTCTTGAAAGGTAAGCGCAGAGGAAGGAGCACATAAATCCAGATTCTCAATCCATAACCAAAGCAGGAATGAAGACAAATCCAGCTATTAAAAGGAGGCTCATCGTCCCTCCAACACTGAACTGGAAGCTCAGGAGGCATGAGAGAAAGCCACAAATTCTGTTGGAAAATATGTGCCTTGACTACCCACTCACCTCAAGCAGATAATGAGAAGACCCATTCTCTGGAGATTAATCCAGAAAGAGAGGCCTGAGACTTCACCTAGGCAGTAAGTGATAATTAAAACCTGCTAAATCTACCATCAGCTTTTTCTCTCTGGGTGTACAGAGAGGAAAGAAGGGGGAAGCAGGGAGGGAGGGAGGCATTTCATACTTGCATCTAACCTGTTTTCCAGATGAGTTTTTCAATGATCAGATTCAATCTACTGTAAAAACTTCCCAGGGAGAGAAACCCTCAGCGCATGAACCAAAAATGTAATGATCTGGGAAATGTATTTCTCTTTAGGGGGAAGAAAACTGGTTTCACCTTTGCGCTCCCACTTTTATTGTTCACAAACTATACAGATTTCTTTGCTACAGGGGGGAGAGGCACAGTGGCAGAGGCATGACACTGAGCCAGCTAAAGGCACGAGGATCAGGTCCTTGTCAAACACACTGCCCCTTGGAGGGACTGCCAAACTGCATCAGATCCAATGTCTGTCTGCTCATTCTCCTCCTCACATTAAGTACCATCCTGGACTCTACCAGGAAGAGACTGGCTTAAATGTGTGGTTTAATAAACCTGCAGCAAAATTTATCATTAGCATTTTTACCTATTTTTGCCATCTGTAGCAGTGTCCACCCCTTTGGTGACTCTTGTTAAGTGCCTGGCCTCAATGGCTTCCTGTGGCAATGAGTTTCACAGTAATTATGTAGTATGTTAAGCACTTTATGAGTTAATGCAGTTCTGGCTACATCCATGCTTCCAACTTCTGCTAAAAAGTCTGGTCCCCAATCAATGCTGCTCTGCCACCGAGAATCCCCTTGTGACCATGCCAACCCCTGGAAGTCTCTGCTTCCATTAGCAGAGCAGTTCACCAGGGTTAGCAGGGCTCAGCTATCAGCACAAAGGGAAATGTTGCCACTGTAGGTCCACTCACACTTGGAGGTCCATGTCTGTGCAAAGCCCCAGGGAATGAGATCTTCCCTGGGTAACTGCTGTAGCTGCAGTGACTAGACTTACAGGTCAGAGGTCCCGATTTCACAGGAGCTCTGAAAGCAATGGCTCTTCATTCTCCATGCCTGGACCTAAGGTTTCTGCTATGCTAAACCAGAGTATGAAACGCTACCAGCTCAAAACAGGAGGATTTTACATGCACATGAGCAGCCATGCAAGTTGAAGAGTAACAGAGAAGGAAGCCTGATAGTCCAGCCAGTCCCCAGGGTAACTGTTGGTGCCCAAAAGCAAACCACATGACCATGTCTGTCAGTTTTAAACATCACTCAAAAAACGACTCCTTCAGAACCTTACAACTAGGTTGTAGCAAGCACCTTTATAATCATGAATACAACATGATTTAGCATGTGAGAAAAATTTGTCAGACTACCTGAGATCACCACCAGAACCAGGCAGAACAGGCAGCTAAGGAGAACTGTCACACTCATTGCATCAAATGTTTTCTGCAGAACAACATAGGGCAACAGGGAGAAACCTTCAGTCTCCATCCTGAACATTTGAAAATGCCCAGGGCATAGGCAGGTAGGGAGGTGAGGGGTTTCTACATTATTCCCAGTAAAACCTTAATCTGATTCTGCACCTGCTGATACACAGTCCCTATCACTCTTTGATTACCTGGTTCCAAAGGCTTGTGTTCACACTAGTCTAATCTCACACAGCACTCGACATCAGAGCAAAGAGGACTGCAGGCTGCAGCCCAGCCCAGGACTACATAAACACAACCAGGATTTAAGGAGATCCTGTGTCATCCCAAGAGGGCGGCATGCTGAGAACCAGGGCTTCAGAGCTGAATCCCACTTAGCCTCAGTCTTCTTCCCAGAACAGAGCTGACCCACTTCATAAATGATGCTCTCTTCTTTCAGCATTCAAATGCCGCTATATCATTTAGCACTTCCCGTGGGCTAATTTTCTCCCTCAGGGATGGTAGATTAGATCCCACAATTTTTCTCTCCCCCTGAGTTTTCAAAAGGTCTTTCAAGTGTAATAAACTCAGGTATTTATATATCAATCTGCGTTACCTGAGGCACATATTATAAAGGCCTGGGTCACAGCAACATCATTACAGTGCGTTTTAAAGAGAGCAATGGGAATAGATAGATAAATAATTCTCTCTCTGCGGTGCCCTTTCTATTTGTATGCTGAAGCTCAGAGCAGCTCCCTGCCTTGGACACACCTTCAGAAATACAGTATTTCACACCAGAGCTGAAAACATCAAGGTAAGCAGCAACAGATCCTCCAGAGCTAAACAAACAGCCTTTTTCCCTTTAAATTACAGGCACTTACACACCACCTTGGCTCCTGTCTTCTGCTGCTTCCTCCCACTTCTTAATCCCTTGAAGCTGTTGCACACCTGCAGTCACTGCTTTTCAGAGCATTTGTGCTGCATTTTTACACTGCCAGGGACATTACAATGTGAGAAAAAGAGGTCATGGCTTGGCTGCCTTGGGGAGCAGCATCAGCCCCTCTCCATATTCTGCATGGCACTGTGGCAGCTCAGCTTCAAGCAATCTCTTCAGTCACAGACCCTAAGGCAGATTCTCCTGTTTAAGCACTTGCTTAATATTTTGTTGAACTGGAGGCTTAAACTGGACCAAAAAAGGCCTCCGAACACCTGCAGAACTCCTTGGTACAACACTCCTCTGATATCAGTTTACCCAGTTCCTAAAGAACGTAGTACACGTTCTGAAGAAAAAAACAAATCACGTAAAAGGACTTCAGAAGGGTTGTAAGCTCTCTTGCTTACTCACTAGCCAACACAAGCAGGTCAGATCACTCACTCCAATAACAGCATTTTATTGTTGTATTCACAAGCCAAAGGAAAATCAGGTTCCTCTGGCACTAGGTGATGTACAAAAATGCTGCAAAAGGTTTATGATAGCTAGAGGATATGAAGAGGCATCCAAACGTCTGGAGTCACCCAGCACACACCACTGACTAGGTGGCCTGACACCTAGTCCAGGGCTCTGGCCACGCTTTCCCATGTGTACCACAGACCAGCTGTGGACTGACCAGCTTTCACCCCTAAATTCCTGCTCACCATAGGTTTCATTCTGGTTTATAAAGGCATTTTAATGCATTGACTTGCCTCTGAGGAAGAAAGTGCCTGGCGTTTGTTTAAGTGTCTTTATTAGACCTGAAACAAATACTGTATCATTTAACTTTGAGGCTTTTGTTGCTGGTATCAGTCGTGTTCTGCAAATCACAGACTCAAGACTGCATCTAATAAGCAAGCAAACTGCCATTCGTCCACCTCCCTGCTTTCCCCCAGCTGCTGTTATCTCTGTGTGAGACTGGGAATTGGAGGAAAGAATGACCCAGTGATTGTCTAAATCAGCCCAGCTCTAATTTACTGGAATATGGTTTGAGCAGCTAATGTAACACCTACTGTGAGCAAGATGGAGCTATCTCCAGGACTTCTGTAGGCTAGGAATATTCACTTAAATGGCATTGTCTGGCTGCACTCACTGGAGGGCCTGCTGTACCACAGAGAGCAGTTAACCCTTGGAGTGTGAAATTAGGTCAAAAGAACCAAGCTTTCAACTGCAATTGGAAAAGTTAACTTTGCACAGAAAATTGGGTGTCCTGTTTGCCACTGTCACTTTCTCAACTCCTCGTGTAGCAAATAGCTTGAGCAATTACAGTGCTCAGGTAAATAGACACTAGCAAGGCATCCTCAGGATGCCCTCGGTCTGGCAGGAGCTTTTCCCAGCTTCCCCAGCCCTCACTGAAATGGTTACATGTCATGTTTCCTACACCTGGATTAAGCAGCTGGTGTCTCCCTAGATAGAAAGGACGAGGTTTTTTTTCTTCTTTAAAATACTGGACTGAGTCACACAGAAGTCAGTGCCTGCCCTGGTACAGAAGCTGAGCTCCCCAGAAAATTACGTTCGCCTCTGTCCTTCAGCTCCTCATGATGAGGTGAGAGGAATAATTCCTCCTTTGCCTATTGTCTGTAAACATTGAGGCAGACACTGGTTCTTGGCCTGAGCACGTAAAGCACCCAGGACCCCATGACAGCAGTACCTGAGGGGGCAGGAAGATGCTCATCATATAAGCAGCTTCAGTTTCAACAGCAAGGTCATTTCAAGCTGTTATTAAGTCACCACTCACAAAGGATTCTGCGAGTATGAGACAGAAATCCTGTTTTAACAGGTTTTGGTAGAAAACGTATTTAATTTAACATTCTTTTCAAATGGAAGGATAGGTTTTCAAGAAGCAGTGCTTTCCAGTCAGATGCTATGGCATTTTACATAAGAGTACATCTGTATCAAACTAATTATCCCCATTTTACAGATAGGGAAACTGAGGCACAGAAGAGTGGAGTGGTGGATCAGACGGAACCAGCTTTGGATCTGTCTGGTTCCTGAGTGCCCAAACAACAAGTGTCAGACAACTGAGTCCCCTCCCTGAGACATAGGACCAACAGTTCAGCAGCTAATAAGGGGGTTATCCCAGCACCCTGGAGCAGCCCTTCTCCCAAGGACCCCCAACAGGTTCCATTCAGCAGTAATTTTGTCAAAAGATGACTTTGTCATCTTCCCATGCAGCAAATTCCCACTGAGGCTGGCTTCAGTCGCAGGTAACATTCATGTTCCTTTTCATTGACAAAAGGCAAAATGGCAACACAAGGAACGCAACGCTTTCAGCCCGAACTTTCATCGTTGTGGAATCACTGGAGTTTAATTGCTCACAGAGCCAGAGTTCCAGATTAAGCTGCATGTAATCCCTTTACCTTGCAGTTCACTGGGTTGTGTGCAGGTCGCACATAACGTTCTGGCTTAAAACCTGCCTTCTAGCAAGCACAAGCACAATCCCCATTAGCCTCTGCAGTTCAGGAGCAGATGAGCTCCCCCCAACCTAAAAAGCTGAATCAGTAGACAGCACCCTTGTGCTGCTCCATTTCCCATGCTGGGAGATGCCTCTGGTCCCTTTATAACTCACATAGCCTTTGCATAGAGGAGGCCACTTCCAGGAGCTGACTCACTCGCCTCCCACAGAGGAGCCTGAAAGCACACAGGGCTCAGCTACAGTCACAGCTGCAAGGGAACACATCCCCATGTTATTGCACAACCAGGCAGTGGGTAGACTGGGCACCAGCTGAGGGAAAGCAGCCTAGATGCAGATAGCATCCTGCTTATGGCTCCTTCATCTTTCCACATATCTGATTTCCCAGAGCAGCAATACACTGGCTCACACTGGGCCACTGAAATTAGTGGAGGATCCCCTGGCCAGCCTCAAATGAAGGCCTCTCTGTACTCCTTTTGTGCTACAGCTGGGAACTACTCACCTGGCCAGGGACAAGCCATCTTGCTTCATTCTGGGGATGCCTTTCCCATATGCTTTCATAACACCGGCCTGGAGGCAGGCTGCAACAGTTTTAAAAGCTACTTCTGAAGGAACAACATTAATGAGTGTAGCACCACCTCTGGAAACAAGAAGAGAGAAAACAAGAAAGACTGAAATACAGGAGACAGATGTGAGATCAGCTTAAAAAGAGACTACACGACTTCAGAGGAAAATCCCATGTCTGGCAGAGGTGGCTGGGTGTCTGGATCACTGAGCCAGTCTGTGCCCCTCACTGCCCCCACATGTCCTGCTGCTCAGACCAACCATGTAGCAAGTATGACAGCACATGTACCACCAGCTGAACCTCCTCCTACTTCTGCAAAGCCAACACACAACCCCAAGGGACTTCCAAAACCAACTGATGGGCTCAGCCACTGCAAGACCTACCCAGGGAAGCTTTTCAGATGTTCTCCCACTCCCTGGGTACCATCTCTCCCCTTTCTTGGATCACCTGAAGAAGGCAATCACCTTCACAGACCATCAGCGGGTGTCCTCCCCAGGCACCTGTAGCACACTGAGCTCAAGAAGGGTAATAGCTGGGAGGGGTTAAAACACCCCCCCCCCCCCCACTTTGTCTTGCTCTAACTACAGCTAAAATCCAATTTTTAGTTACCATGTGACTTTAAAAAACAAAAACCACACAAAACCCCCCAACAGGCTTTATCCTAATTCTGCCAGGAAATAATGACTTTCTGTTATTAAATAATGTAAAATGATTGAGGTGAGTCATAAAGCATTTGTATTAACACTAATGGATCCATGATTAATTTTTTCTTTATTTTATTATTATAAAACTTGCCTGTATCTCCCCCCCCTTCCTCTGTCCTCCCCATCACATTTTGTTCTCAGGGGAGGTAATCAAGACTTCACTTGAATTTCTCATTACTTGAAAGGCTCCGCATCATAATATGATAATGGGACAGTTTCATAATTACAATTAAAAAAAAATCAGAGCAAGACAAAACTGGAGAGGTTTTCAGATGCTTTTGTCGTTCACATTCAGTCACCCAGAAATTAAAGAATTGCTTTAAAACATACTTAAAAAAGAGGAGAGGGCAGTGTTGACTTACTGTTATGCAAAAACCATTGTGCCTGAGCTTCATTTTGGAAAGTCCATCCTCCCTCCTTATTTCCTTATACCATCTCCTCCCTCTTGTTTTTTTCTTTTCTTTTTTTCCTTTTGATAAGGCAACATCAACTTCCAGTAAGATGCAAAACTAGACTGGTAACTCTTGCATTTTACCACTAATTTCCTTAAGGCCAAATTACCCACTTTGTGCCTCAGTTTCCCATTTGCAGTGGAAGACACTATAGGAACTAACACTATTTTTATCCAGAGGAGATCTACAGGCTCATACAGCATATTTTAAACCCTGCCTTTAGAAGCAGGACGCAGGTGGCAGAGATGAGTAGAATTAGCCCTGTTCTCTGCTAACAAGCTTTGAGATCCCACAGGATATAAGGCTGGATTAGATGTGACAAATAATAATGATTATTCTTATTATTCCTCCTAGAACTGGCCTAAGACATCATGAGCCAGAGATATGTCAAAGTGGCAAGACATTATGCTTTATGGGGGACTCTGAAAAAGCTAGAATTTCTATCAGAAAATGAGTCCTTTGCTGGGCAGAAAAAACACATTTTCTGCTGGGAGTGTTGCTCTCTCAGGCCCCAAGTGCATTCCCTGCACAGCACAAGCTAGTCATCCTGATTCCTGGGGTCTCTTCTCATACTGGCTTATGGCTGCCTTGTGTGACCAGAGGCACCTTGCAGTAACCACATTGTGCCTCAGTTTACCTACTGCTTCCTCCACAAAGCCCTTCACTGCCCTGAGGGTGAAGCGGCACAGTGAGACTCTCAGCAGTACATACAATGCTCAGAAAGGCTGGAAGGAGGCAACCACCCCCCCAAATAGCCTGCTGCTCCATCACAGCACAGCCTGCACTGGCCACAGCAGGGACAGGGATCACTGAGGTTCCCCCTCCTCTACTTCATCCTCATGACAAGGCCAAGTAGCTCCTCCCTGGCCACAGGGAGAGACTCTGGCTCTCCAGGAAGGAGAGCCCCACTAGCCCTGACACTGCTCAGGGAACACAGCCCTCACATAAAGGCCCTGAGGCCCAGCCAAGGCCCCAGCAGCCTCACCTCTGTGACTGGCAGAGGAGCACAGGAGCTGAGGCAGGGAAAAGGATGCTGAAAGAACCTTTGCCCACTTTCAGCTGGTAAAACCAGATAACTCAGACTAAGCCTTTACATCTTACCTGTCTGAAATCCACAGAGCAGCTGCCAGCAGCCAACACAGCAGCACCACTGCGAGGGGCTGCCTGCCCAGCCAGCATTTATAGCCTCGCCGTGAGGTAGGGCTGGATGGGATTGGTTGGAGTGGACAGGTGGCAGCAGCTGATTGGCCAGTGAGGGAGCTGCCCCCCCCCTCCCCCCCCCCCCCCCCCCCCAAAATCCAGGGCCCCATTTTCCCCTCAGAGGCAGCTGTGTGTGTGAGGGGTGGTGTGGGTTGTTTGGGTCTACGGCCCTGGGGTGGCTGCGCTGCTGCCTCGCCATCTCCTCCCTGAGGTTTTGCGTGGGTCCAGATGCTTCGGGTTTGTGTTTGGTGTCAGACAGGTGCCCAGGCATCTCTCTTCCTTGCCCTGGTTCCAGCTTTGAAAGGCAGCCTGGCTGCTGGGGCTGTAGCTCTTGGAGGCAGGGCCGGCTCCCTGAGTGTCGGCGCAGCTCCAGGCCTGGCTCTGGCAGGGCCTGATTAGACACTGCTGTAAAGCAAATAATGCCAAAATGCAAATAGCGGCAGCAGCAAATTCTTGATTAAATATGAACAAGCGCAGAGAATTGCTTATGTCACTCACCCCACTCCTCTCTGTCCTCCATCTGTCTGCTTCCCTCCTCTTTCACCATCTCTTCCCCCAGCCATCTGTTTAGCGCTCTCCCTCCTTCTCTTCCCTCCCTGTCCCCGCACCCCCTTCCCTTTGCAGCTGTTTCATTTTGAGTGGGTCCCAGTTAGCTGCTCCTCTCCCTGCTTCCAGGCTGGGCCAAGCCCAGGATTGTATATTGCTGGTTCAAACTCCCTGGCGTTAGTCTGGGTGGTCACTGGGGATGTTACATCGGCACAGGAAAGCTGAAGGCAGAGGGTTCCTGCTCCTCTGCATCCCCTGGGAATGTCTCCCTGGCATCCTGCTTGAAGGAGCTGCTGGTGGAGAGGGAAGTGGAAGAGGGTTTTTAAACCAGGTTAGCAACACCAGTTGCCCTGCTTGTGCAAGGAGAGATTTCATAGTTTTGAAGAGCAGCCACTTTAAAGTGGGCCCTGGGCCAAGAAAGTTTCATAGCGCTTGCCTGTTAATCCGTGGGTCGCCTGGTCTCAGAATCCCATTTGGACCAAGGGCAAAGCAAAACTAAACCAATTAATGTTTGGCCATACATGTAGATAGTTAAAATATTCAGTCGTCATAAGGGGAAAGATCAAACCCACCCCCTCACGAGCCTGTTGGCTGTCTTGCAACTTCATTTACACCGGTGCAAACTGCTTCTGAATCAGAATAGTGGCCTTTTAGCACACCTTGCAGGGTCTTATTTGCCTTTCTCCAGAGTAAACAGTAGCACGAGGCAAAGGCACCGGATCAATAGGCATTAAAATCTATGGAAAGGACATAAACCTCATTGCTCCAGCGCATCACCTACATCTTCCCGGAGGGTGGGAAGGATGCCCACTGCCTGGCTGGGTTGCCACCAGCGCTCCTGCTGCAGGGGATTTGCGTGCTACCGTGGCAGCCAACAAAACTGGCTGCTGTCGGCGACAGAGACTGGGTTTGATCCAGACTGGCAAATCCAGAGTTCCTGTAAAAGAGCTGAATAAGGGCCCTGTGTCTGACAAGAAGGAAATAAAACTATTGGATTGTTGGCTTTGATAAATCCTTTCCCTGACACATTCCTCAGACTTTGTCTCAGCAAAGGATAATGGTATAGAGAGAGAGACGGTGTCCTTTTTTCTGGTGATTTAAATACAGTGAAACAATGACATGATAGCAACATAAAGCTGTTAGAAGAATAACCTGACTGCACACCTTAGTTCTAGAGTCTCCAGGGTGGAATCAGTTTAGATTGATGCATGATAAAGGAATGAACCTGTTGCCTGAATGGGACGGCTCTTGGTGCAATAGGCAGAGCTGTTATCAGACCTGTTAAACAAATAAAGCTGTGAAGTGCAGACATATTGTCTGAAGCACACGCACAGCTTTCCAGGCAGCCGAGATCTTCTCAAGGAATCCTTGATAAAGGAACAAGCCTGTTCAAGTTAATGGATATCCCCGGGTGATGCTTGGAGAGGATGCGTGAAGCGAATGGGGATCTTTGCTGCGGCTGCTGATGCACATCCCTCCCTGCACAAACACGCCCTTGTTCACGGGAGTGCTGCCTTTGCTGGAGCAAGAGGAAGAAGAAGGGGACATTACTGCACACACAGGGCAGAAGGTAGTGATGGATGAGCCAAGCTAACAGGAGTAGCCCCAGCCCTGCTCAGTGGTGGTAGCAAAGGAGCATGTGGGTTGTCAGGGGTGTTGGACCTACAGCTGGGCCTTTGGACAAGGACTGCTTTTCTGAAAGAGCTCACAGAGCAAGGAGGAATACAGAGGGGTCGTGGCTCAGGGCTGCTTTGCCCAGTGTCCCACCTCCAGTGACCAAGTTCCTTGGAGAAGGGAAAAGAGGAGTGATACAGGATTTGTCCCCAGCACATGTCCTCCAGGTGAGCATCTTTCAGGAACCTCTTCAGTCAGAGGCTATACAGAATGTCCCACTGAACAGCTCCATCCTTAGCCCATGCTGTAGTATCCACAAAGCAGGGCCCTGACCTTGAGATCTTCCATCTGGTAACAAGAATCAGATGCCAAAGTTACCTTTCAAACCAGCTTCATGCCTCCTTCATGTCACAAGCATCTTTGGACCTTGTCCTGATTTGCCCCAGCTTGAGCGAGAAGAAAGCAGGGCTCCCTTCAACTGGGTTTCTAGCAACAACAAGAGAACAGTAATTTCACAGCAATGTTTTTCCTAAGGAAAAAAAAACCCACAATTTGTTTGTCTGCCTGTGACAGGGAGAATTTTTCATGTTACGATCAGCCCTGGAGTTCATTCACCTATTGGAAAGATGTCCGGCTTCAAAAGATGTTTAATCTTATTTGAAAAGAGATAATTAGGAAAACACACACAAACACATGTGCCACATGCTCACAATCTCATTAGAGACTGCTTTCTCCTTCAGCTGAGGAAAAGGTTTTATTTTAATGGTGGGGATGAACGTTTTTGTGCTTGGTTAAGGTGTGTGTGTGCATATGTGTGTATCCATGTGCATATGTAGGTGCACATTTGTGTCTCTGAAGGGGAGAGGTTTTTAACTTGTTGAAACCTGTGAAATTCCTCATCCTGGTTCCATTTTTGGAAGCAGATTTTGATGAGATCTCTCCCGTCACTGCACAGAGAGCATCTAATCACGCCGTACAAAGACAGCCACACTGACAATGCGTCTCCCTCTTCCAGGAGAAAGGAAGAGGGGGACAAAATGAATAATTCAAATGGTAATTAGCAGTGTAATTATTCCTGTTTTTAGAGTAACCTACAGGACAGAACATCAACGTATGAGTCACTGGCAAAGCATAAACAGAAATAATTTGGAAGATGCTGTCCTGATGCTTTAGAAAGGGACTTGTCAGACACTTTCTCTTCTGATCTCACATTGGCATCAGGAATCCCCTCCAACCGCCCCCTGTAAGGTCAAACCTGGCATCAGTCATCCGGAGCTCAGCTAAGGTAGAAGGGGAGCTTCAAAAGCAGTGACAGGCAGTGAGGGCACACCAGGAGGACACAGGCTGGTAGAGCAATCAGAGCAGGGAGCAGAGATGAGGCCCGTCAGCTGAACACCCATAACATCAGGCAGTGGTTTGGGCTTGATTCAGGCCAGGGAACAGCCTTTTGCTATGTGTCTACGCAGCCTGGTGTAGCAGATCCCAGCTGCAGGTCTGGCTTTGATGTGCTCCAGTCCTGCAAATAATGATGCCCAGAGCTGAGATCTCCTGCATGCACCAGGGGTTGAGATCTGCAGGTGCTGAACCATGGGGAAGGAAGGGGGGGGGGGGTTTATCCCTGCATTTTAGGCTGAATTGGGAGGGGAGGAGGTAAAAGCTCAGTCTCAAGGTGTCCACACTGTGCTTGGGAAGAGCCAAACCTTCTGTACAGGACAGAGTTGTCACATGCCTGATGCTGCTCTAATCCTTTCTGATAGGGATACATGCAATAAGTCTGGACTTCAGCTACAGCTCAGACCTCTACTTAACCAACAGCCTTAACAATCTTCCAAGCTTGCAATCACTTTTGCTTTTTTAAAACCTGGAGCATCTCTCTTTAACAGGAAACATGAAACCTCCGTGGCCGGAGCAGCTCCCATCCAAGGAGACACTGAGGCAGCAGCAGCAGCCTGTAAAAGTGAACAGCGGGATGCCTCTTGGTACTGTAACACAAGAAGAAGAGAAGAAAGATGTCTTTAATTTGCCTGGTAATGATCAATATAGAATCAAATCCGACCTTGAATTTTAATGGCTCTGTACTAATAGAAAGCCACTTGCAGATGGATGGAGGAGGATCAGAATAGCCTGGGGGAGGGAGGGCTGGGTGGTCCAAGGCGCAGCAGGCTCAGCACCCTGTGTGGCCACCCCCTGCTGCCACAGATATGCTTTTCTGGGGCTGGCAGAGGGAAAATTGCTCTGGGGTGGCAGCGGCTGGGGATGGGCCATTGTGGGCACAGGAGGCAGCATGACCCAAGGCTTCCTGGGTTCCCCCAAACGCTGTTTCATCTAGCAATTTCAAAGCACCGTTTTAAAAGCAAAGGCATTTACAGACAGGAAAACTGAGTCAAGAAACAGGTAAGTCCTTGGCCCGGGTCATGTGGCGGCACCCAGAGCAGAAGCAGGTCTCCCAGGCCCCTGTGGCACCCTCCCCATGACACTGGGGCCTCTTCATTGCTCCCTGTCTTTGACATGTATCAGATGCTGTACAGACAAGATGACTCAACTCCTGACCCAAGGCACCAACAGCATTTGCAATTGGCAGAGGCTCCTTAAAAAGAGGAAAAAAAAAAGAATGCATATATACATTTATATATATAAATAAACAGAGATGAGATTGACCAGTTGAAATTATATAGCAGCTGTTAACATTGGCATCTTTATTTGCTGCATCAATTGTATTTGGTTTAATCTTGTTCCCACAACGCTGAAAATATTTGACTCATCTTCTGGGTTTTTTGTTGATATAGAATCATTTTGACAGTTATCCTGTTGGCTGTTAATAAATATCTGCACTTTCTATAATCAATCATAAAACAAATCCAATCGCCTTTTCACTTTTTATTTGACCTTAATCCTAACAAATCTCCCACTGTTTTATTGAATTTACTCATGAGCCAGCAGAAGAAGAAAGAAAAAGAGAGAGTATCCATTGATACCTGTCCATCTGTCTCAGGTAAAGATAGTGTAGAGGAGCTGAGATGGAAACCAGGAAAATATTCATCTGTAGTCTGACACTGTCTGTTGAATCACCTCAGCCAGATCCCTTTGCCTTTCATGTCTTGCTTCCCTTCCCAGAGGACAGAGTAAAACTGCAGGGAGCTGAGCACCGCATTTTTCTCTCCCCTCAACCAAGGATTCACAGGACCAGCTGCCTTCTGTCGACCACACAAGAAAAGGGAGTTTTCTTGCTTCTCCAGGAGCTGTGGAAAAGACTTGTCCTTAGTGATCTCATCTGGACTTTTAATGTTCACCAGTTTTACAGGTTTCCTCCTTCCTTTGCCCCTCACATTCAGGCGGAGTAGAGTGGTACAGCTGTGGTGTGGGGGATCTGGTTCTTGTAATGCAGCTGAAACAAAGTGGAGGGAGCTGGAGGGCAAAATATTCTCCATCCGGCGCATTCCCCACCACGTGGCCATTCTCGCTTGTGTGACGTCTGTGTTTTCTTCCCTCTCTCCCCTCCCAGACTTCTGCCTGCAAAAACAACCCACTGAGCGCTTCAAAACTACCAGTGAGATGAGGCTTGCCTCTCGGCACAAATTCTGTATCACATGGTGGAGAGGAAGGATGCAACAGCACTCTTCTGCTCTTAAATCAGGCCTGGATCTGCCCTTGCCTACCACCAACCCAGGAGGCACGAGGATGCTTTATGAGCAGTTCTGGTACGGTTTCACCTTTGCAAATGTTTCCCTGCCTCCATCCCTGACAGAACAGAATTCAAAGTTTTTATGTAAAAATAAATAAATAAAAACAATCCTGCAGTTAAAGGAGAGGGGAAAAAAAAGATAAAAGCAGGAGAAGCAACTTTGTCCTTTGGTGCCAGCGGCGCCAGGCTCCTGTGGTTGGAACCCCAATGAGAACCAAAGTATCTTCATCATTATCTAGCTGCAAATGGCAGCTGCTTTGCCAGCCGCTGCTCGGGTGGGACGGTCTCTTTTACGAGAGCAGGAAGGGAACAGTGGGGCAGGGAATTAAAATATGGGCTACAAATTGGAAACGGCAGGGGGTGGAGGGGGATTCAGCTTAGCCGGCAGACACCCAGCGTGCTCCCTATTTATGCTATGCCAATGACTTTGCTCTCAAGCAGCTTGCAGGAGAGAGAGAGAGAGAAATATATATATATATCTTGCAGCTTGCCTTGGCCCAGGAAATTCCTGCAGAAGCTGATGGCAGGAGAGACTGCAGTGCAGAGGTCAGACAGTGATGCAACAGCCCATCTGCAGCCATGAACTACCTGCCCTTGTGCAGGTTGCTCTGTCTAGACAATAATCTCATGGATGAGGAATTGGCTGGGGAGGAAGGGTAGATGCAGCGGTGGCTGCATCCCCTTATGGTATTGCAAACCCCATGTGAGGTTGAGCCCAGGCTGAAGACAGGATTTGACCTGTCAAAGCTCATCCCCAGGCTTATCTCACACTCAGGGGAACCTGAACTTAAATTTACACTCCTGCGTGACCTTGACACCTCTGTGTCGCAGTTTTCCTGCCTTTAAAATGGGAATCGGTGCCCAGCACTCAGAGCACCAAGATGATGAACATGCGGAGAGGTGCACAGTGCTTGGACAGGTCTGTGGTGGGGCCACACAGCCCTCCCTGGAGCTGCAGCCCCTCTGCATCTGGATGTCCTTTTCCAGCAGGACTCTGTCCTTCTCTCTGGTCCTGTGGCCCCATATCACCCCAAACCTGACCAACAGGTCTGCACTTGGCACGCACTGCCAGGAGAGAAGCACGCAAAGGAGAAGGAAAATAGTGCCTGAGAGGTGCCTCCCTAGTACAGCGAGGCCCGAGAGCAACCAGAAATAGAAACACGGGGCCATGAATTAAACACGCTGCAATCTCTCATCTGTCTGCAGCGGGGAGTTCAGCTCGGGGCAGATCACTCCTCTGCTTTAATGGACTCAGGGGTGCTTCCCTGGGAAGGCAGGGCATGGGTCAGCAAGTGCCCTACCCCTCTGGTTTGAACAGAAGCAGTTCCTGCGAGTGTCCCCTTCCCATGCCATCCTCACCTTCCTGGCACTGCTGGGCTCTTTGGGACAATGCTGACCAGTCCCAGGCACTTCCCAGCTCCTTGGTGCCCTGAAGCATCCCCCAAAGAGATCTGCTGCCCAAGGGCCAGAGCCACTGGCTTCCTCTGCATGTCCCAACTGGAAGACCACCATGCCTGACCACGCAGAAGCGAGTGTGCTGCAAAAGGGGACTGGGGAGGCACAAAATGCTTGCGGCTCAGCTGGGCACAGTCCCCAAGGCTTCAGCAAAGGGAGGCTGTCCCTGGGGAGCATCCTGCCCGACCAAACCGATGTGTAATAATGTGACAGGCAGCTCAATATGAAAATAGCCAGAACTTCAATCTACACTTTCTCCTATGGCAGGGGACAGTATCGCCCTGTTATTTATGGTGCTCCCAGCCTTGGAGGGGAGAACAGGGCTGCGCTTAACATCTTAAACTGACATTGTTTGTGATTATTGCTCCTGTGGACACGAATCTCTGCTGGCTTCTGTGCCTGGGTGTGATACACAGGCAGGGGCTCGCCCCGCTAGCAAATACCCCAGTTCCTGGAGGTACAGCAGCAGGGAGCTGTGGTCCTGCCAACTGCTGCTTGGGTGCGAGGGTGGCACAGGCAGGAGGAAGGGCTCAGCCCTGGGGCCAGGCCACCCGGCTCCGCTCCTCCCGCCAGGCTCCCTCCGCTCTCAGCAATTGTCTCGATTCCCTTCGGTGGCACTGAAGAAGGACCAGCCTTTCCCAGAGGCAGGCAGACGTCGGGGGAACATCACTTGGGCGGCGGATGATTAGCTTTGCTGACAGCTGTCTCAAGTGGATGTGATGGATGGTGCCTCAGTCTGCCTGAGCACCGGAGTCTATCACGTGTCTCTGAAGTCCACCAGACAGCAGAGCTCGCAAAGGATTAGCCCCACGCATGCCTGCAGCCCTGGAGCTTGAGACAACTCCAGGAGTGACAGGGGAAAATGAAGGAAGTAATTTAGAGCCTAACGAGGGGAAATCCACAAAGCTCTGGCTCAGCCTAAAAGCTGGTTTCTTGAGAAGGGGCTTGATTTTCATCTGGCTTTGCAGATGCTCTGAGCAAGTTTTCCTAACTCACAAAGGGAAACACATGGGGATTCGGCATCGGGATGGCTTCTCCCTCCCATGTCTAGCATCGCTTCATTAACCGACCTCACAGAAGATGCACAGCATTTTCAGTTCACGGATAAAACACATTTACTACATGGCTCACACATGCGCATGCCAGATGGCATGTGGGGACACAGTCAGTCGTGTGGATTGGCTACACGCAATTAGGCTACAAATGCAGCTTGCACGCAGACCAGCTGCAATGAGCTTATATATTGCTGTTAGTCCGCTCAGCCCTGCACACACTCGAGCACTTACCTTGGTCCTCGGGGATGACCACACTCCCGTTCCCTGCTGCTCTTCTCCTTTTGCTGCCTGCAGACAGCACGTGTGCCCCTCTACAAGTACCCAGGTCACCTACGATGCTTGTGCAGATGACTGCCACGTCCATCACACGCAAGTACGTGCAAAATGCGAGCACAAACACGGATATACTACCGATCCTGCATACACAGTGATGTTTTTAGGTGGATCAAACAGCCACTGGATCCCTGGTCTGCAAATCGCAGCTGGGGTATGCACATGCCTCTTGGGGAAGGGACAGGATAACCAGGAACAGAAAATCCAAGGACAGGAGTACCACATACTGCTCTCCGTAGGGATACCTGGGGAAAAGGGTCCTATTAACAACCAGTCCAGACAAAGCAGGGATTTGGAGACCCCCAAATTCTCTGTATCTCTCTGTCTGTTCCTCTCCCTCACTTGAAAAGGCCTTGCCTGCCCTTGCAGAAGCCTTGTCTGCTCCATCTCCCTCCTTTTCATCGGGTTAATTGGCCGCTGCCTTACCGGGGGAAATCTCACCCTGGCTGTCAGCCCCGAGCCGTGCTTAGCAGGCTCCAAAAGCTACCGGAAAAGCACTGACGCGGGGAAGGGTTTTTAACCTGTCACAGAGGCAGCTGGGGAAAGGAGCAGGACTTGGCTGCCTCTAATTGCTCTTTGCGCAGAGGTGCCTTGTTTATTCGATTAATTTGGAGCCATCAAATGCCAGAGCTCAACAAGCAGCTGCTGAGTGGGGGGATTTTTCCCTCTCCAGAAGGGTGGGGTATGCAAAGCCCTTCTTTCCTTTAAACAATCTCCACCTCTTGGTCTTTATAGGCATTAACGCTCATTGTGCCCTTAGCGGGAACTGTATTGAAATGTGTCTGTAATGGTTTTTTCCCCCCAAAGTCACCCAGAAGGTTAGTGTCAGAGCAGGATGGAAAATGCTAGTCCAGACCCAGGAGTTAAATCCTTGAGGCTGTGGTATTTGGCCAAAGGAAGTGCCTATTTCCATTGATAAATGAACAGATATTTACAAAGTAGCAGATATTCCCTCTTCCCCAAGGCTGCAAATCCCAGACCGAAATTGTCCTCCTTGTTAGCAAGCAAAATCCCCTCCACTCCCGTTCTCTAAATATCATGCACCGGCCCTAGGAAACACGCAGCAACCACCACAGCCTGGAAGGGGGAGAAGGACTCCTTGCTCTGAGACGTAAAACCGTAAATCAGAGCAGAATGTATTTCCTCTGCCTGGATTTCACAGCTCTCTGTATGTTAATTTGGCCGGTTGCACTCTCTGCATGCATCGTGCCGGAACCCCCTTTCAGCAAGGTCTAGAATTTAGCTTTTTAGAGTGAAATAAAACAAAATAATACAAAAACCTTGTTTCAGCTTGCCTGTTCACAATCAAATTTCCCCCAAGCATGGGCAGCAGCCTTACGAGCCATTGCTGTTTGATAGCTTGGGTTTTATTCACGTAGATAATGAGTTTGGCAGGAGGTTAATAAGTGTCAACTGAAAGATAATTTAAGAGTTGTAAAGATAAATTTGTTGTGCGCTCTTTTTCTGTGGTGTGTGTGGCTAATATCTCAGTGCCCATACACAGGCACACACACTCGTGCACAGGCTGGTTTCTAAGCCCATAATCTATATGGTTTTCTTTATTCCTTGAGGTATTGTAAATATTTAAAAGTCCCAGCAAAAATCCTGCTGCATGTAAATTCCCATCTGCCCTTTTTTTTTTTCCTTTCCTGAGCAAAGTGATTAGATTAACACAAGGGAAAGAGGGGAAAAAGGAAAAGAAAAGGAATAGAGCTTTAGAAAAGTGGCTTTTCCTCCCCAACACAATGCTCAAACTGAGGATTTCCTTGTGGGCTGGACAGAGATGTGGCCCTTATGCAGAGTTTTGAGATAGAAAGGGAGTCTTTGGAAAGGTTCATCTGGGTTCAGGCAGCTGTTTTTAATTCTCCTTCTCTTTTTTTTTTTTTTTAACTTTAAAATGTTTTTTTTTCTTAAAAATACCCTGAGTTCTGCCCCACTGTAGCCAAACTAATGCATGCTTCCAGTGCAGATGGTGCTTGGCTGGAGCTTGGAGCAAACCAGGGCTCAGGACACTTGTGCCCAGGGACAGCAGGAGTCAAAATCCCCTGTGGGGACGTGGCCCAGGATCCCTCCTACCCGAATACCCCACAGAGCAGCACGGAGGTCTGGCATGTCCCTTCTCACCAGGCTCAGGCTACTTGGAAGTGATTTTCCCTGCTAACTCATGCTTTCTGCCTCTCTGAAAGCTCTATTAGAGCTTGAGCCTCCATGTTTTAAACATCAGGATCAATGCAATACTTAGCAAAAGATATAACGCTCCCGGCACCTCACACAGGTACAAAACACCCCGGACAAAGTAAGCCATCAGTGCTCAAGGGGACTTCACCTGCCCCAGCCATCGCCGGGGCGAAGGGCCCTTCCCGGCTCAGCAGGCATTTTGGCTGCACCCCACGAGCAGCTAATCAGCACCGAAACACTACGCTGGCCCTTGCCTTCCTCCTCTGCTCTGCTCCATCCCACCCTCTTCCTAATCCCTTTGAAGCGGAATGGTTTAAGAAGGATTCGGTGGTGGATGCTGTGCGGCGGGGGCGAGAGAGAGGACAGCAGGGCTTTGTCGCAAGTATCAATACGATACTGTTCCATAAAACAAACCCCCTGAAGTTAAAGATTATTTACATTTTAGATACGGGTAACAACCATAATCTATTTGATTAGGCGAGGCTTGAATTAAGTACCAAATTTATCTCTTTACATTGTCAAACTTAATAGTAGTTTAAAGATAAACCTCATTGAAACTCTGCCTTCCCTGCTGGGCTAATTAACACCCATTTAGGCTCTTAAACCTTTGATGGGTGTTTCTGTTCCAGTGCTTTGGTAATAGGGGAAGCTGCTTTAATAAATCAGAGAAAAATCTCGGCCGAGCAGCGCGAACCAAAAGGCTCTCTGACCAGGTGTGATGGGTTGCCAATGCAGTAAGGGAGATAAAAGCACTTTCTTGATTAAATACTGCCACCAGATTGAACTCTGAGTTTTCAGGTGCTGGTACTGCTACCACTGCTAATGTGTGCTGAGTGTTTTATTTCAAGGTTGGTCCTGTAAAACGGGCCGGATCAATGGAGAAACTCAGTCAAAGTGTGCTGAACTCGACGGGTGGCTGCCTGTGCAGTTGGTGGCTTTGGATTTGGGTAAATGGACATAGTCCACAGAAGACCATGAGGACTTCAGACTCTCCTTGATGGGAAGATATTCTGGTAAAGCGGTGCCTAAATAAGGGAAAGTGTGAATTTAACAAGCTGGTGCAAAGAAATCCCGAGTGAGCTGTGACTGCTGGAGTCATGTCAGCACTGCCATGGGATCAACCCCAATTTTGCCCTACCAGAATCAGGACTGGTGGATCCAGCTGGGGGTTACAGCCATGAGCTTCTCCCACATCCCTTTGATACAGCTCGTGGTCTGTATTTGGCTTTTTGAGGAAATGCCCAGTTACTCTTTTGAGTGACTCAGTCTGGATTCCTTTTGAGACAGGAAAGAAACCTGCTCCTGGCTCCTCCACCCACATGTGAGCTTAACCCTGTGCAATTCCTGGTGCCCCAACCCCTCCTCAAGCAGCAAGTGTCTGAGAGCACCCGTGGGGGCATTTGCCCTGGGCTGCAGCCACAACCATTGCAAACTGGAGACGGAGCCAGAGAAAGAGGGCAGGGAAATGTCTAAGCCCTCAAATACCCCCAAATACTTTGGCAACTTCTGCTGCAACACCAAAGTTGTGGGGGGCTGAAGCCCCCCTCTGCTGCCCCGGGGCAGCGTCCAGGGTGGCTCCTCGCTGTTGCCCAGGGAGAGCAGGTCCCGGAGCCCCAGTCTGCTTTAAGGAGCGAGAGCAGAGCAAGGAGAGATGGTGCCACATTTAATTAGCTCTCAGCAAAACCAGATTATTCTTAACATTAAACTAATCTTCAAAAAGGGAACCCTTTAAACGAAAAGAGAAAGTGCAAGGCTAGGAAACCATTAATTGATTCCTTATTCATTAACCTTTGCAAACCACTCAAAAGAGCTGAAAAACGACTTCCTTTGGAGCAAGGGCTTATGCAGGGGCTTGAAGGAGCCTCTCATAACCTACAATGCACAGGGCAAGAGAAGGGACGATCCCAAACCGCTCCTTGTTTTGCTAATCAGAGAGCAATTCCTCACACCGAGTCCCTGCTGTAAACACCACTGATCTTGAACACACTCATCTGAAACCACCCTGGAGCCACGACAGCTTCTCTGATATTTAATCTGTAAACCTCAAACTTCTCACGCCCATCACTGAGCCTAGCAGCTCAAGTCTCATGATAGTTATTTTTCCTTTTTCAATCCAGAGCTTCTGGAGTCAAGGGATTTGCATTAAAAAAAGTCCTCGCTAGACGAGATCGTGAAAAGCAGTTTGCAAACGGCTTTTGGGTTTAAAAAACCCTAACCACCCAGAGCCAAATAAGGCTGACAACAGTATACTAAAATCCAGATATAAAATCTCCAGTCTAGTCACTAAAATGAATCAAATGGGAAAGGGAGATGAGCTGCCCGGGGAGCACCGGCACCACCAGCACCCAGGCTGGGAGCACCTTTTTGTGGTCACCCAGAGAGTCAGCAGGAAGACGGAGCAGTTCCCACCCACCCACTGTCCCTGAGCATCGGAGTGCGTGGCCGCAGATCTCTGTCCTGCTCCCCTGCCCGGCCACCTCGCAGCTCCCAGCCCCTTATGCCCCTGAAAGCAAAGGTCTGGTGTTGGCTTATTTTGCTTTGCGAAGGCTTTTCGCTGGGGAGCTCCACATGCCCTCCGTGCCCACCTTCCTCGGGAAGGCGGACAAACAACGACAGTTTCCATAGCCACTGGGGAAGAGAAGAAAGAAAAAGCCTGCCCGGTCAACGGCTGCCAAATTGCCTTTTGTTTGTGCCTAGCAGCATTTGGATTTTCCCTGATCTGAAATGACACTTTTCTCCCTTTCTGGGGTCTTGTTTTCTGGGTATTTGATTCTTGTGCCAGGGCTTGGACAGAAACCAATGGCTAAAAGCTTCCTCCTATAAACTCTGGAATTAACAACCCTCTTTCCCTGACCTCATCGGCACAGCAGGGCAAAAAACTAGAAGCATTTTCTCTCTTCACACAGTTTAGGCAGAAGGGAACCAAGCCCTTCATGGGAATGCCTGATCCAGCCTCTCTCAGAGGGCATAGACCAAACCTGGAGATACGGTACCTGCAAAACTGAGATGAAGTTTGGATGTTCCCATCGGGGTAACTATGGACTCACCTGATATGCCACGAACCCAGTGCTTTGGGGACATAGCAGACCAATGAAATGCTGCATCGACTGAATTGCTCCTATTTGCAGGAGGGGCTGGATTTTCTGCAGAAGGATCGGAGGAACTTGTGTCCCCCAGAGCCCCAGATCATGCTGCCCCTTGGGCTGAGCATACACAGCTCTGTAGCTGGAAGCATTAAAAGATTTGTGCCCTCCGTGAACATGGGACACGCAGCGCACACTCGTCAGCGTGTCTGTACTGCACCGGCCTCTCAGCATGGGGATGAATTACAGCCTTAGCACATGTTCAGCATCTTTCCCAAATATCCCCCCGGCAGAGATCAGGTGCTTGGAAAGTCACAGGTCCCGATCTTAAACAAAACCGCCACAAACCACATTCTCCTCCTGAGCATCCCCTGTGTAGCACAAGGGCCATTTCCCCGTCGCTGTTCAGCATCCTCCCTCCGCTCCTGGGCTCTGTCCTCGCTCCCCTGATTCCTCCTGCTTCGCTCAGCGTTTGAAGCTGGGTGCTCTTTAAAGCAGTCACTAATGATACTCCATTGATCTCAATTATCCAGAGACAACTCTCAGTTATCCTGAGGCCGATTAAGCAGGTTGCAGATTAATCATAGCCTGCTAAGTGCCCCCTTCATCCTCCTCACTGGTTCCTCACATCTTGATTTTGTTCTTTGAAAGAAAACACACAAGACACCGTGTGCTCTTGTTTCCTGTAATGTAAGTCATAACGGTGCCTTTGCTGTATCTGGCTTCTTCAACCTGATTATTAACCTGGACATGTAAGACTCAGCTGGTATTTTTGTTGCTATTTCTTATTTCCATCACTGAAAGCTGTGCACCCAGGAAAGCAGGAAAAAAAAAAAGGCTCCAAAGAGATTCTTTTCTCCAAATTCAGCAAGTGTTTCTCTGTTGAAATGGAAACCCCTCATCAAAGACCCCCGGGGAATGTTTCACCTGTGTTTCAATGTTCAGATCTGGCCCGTCCCAAACTTGCATGGTTGGTGGTACCCAGGAGGAAACCTCAGTACTTGACTAAGGGACTGAGGTGCTTTGCGATGCTCCTGTAGGGAGAAGCTTGGAAGGGACAGGAGCTTTCTGGACACCTGGAAAGCACAAAGTGCAAGGATTTCCCCTCCACGCCGGGCAGTCCCCGGCTCAGAGGCAGCTCAGATCAACCCCAGGCTGCGTGCGGGCACGCCAGGCTGAGGGCACAGGCCTGGCCATGAACCTGCACCCCAGGGGACACACGTGTCCCATCAGTGCCAGGCAGGGCTGCTCAGGGACGAGCGCAGGGCTGGGTGGCCTCTACATCTCCATCCCACCACCCTCCTACTGCCAACCCGTGATGCTCCTAGGGCATGGCTGCACAAGGGGATTGCTCTCCCCTCTTCTTCTCAATTATTTTGGCTTTCTCCCAGAGTTCACAGCTTTGCAAGATGCTTCTATCACAAGAAAGAATGCATGGAGGAGGAAGGTTATGCCGTGTCTAGGAATTGGGAATATTAGAGCAAAATACACTGAAAGAAAGAAGGAAAAAAATTTACCAGTAGCACACAAGCTTTGAAAGCTTGCTGTTTTTCTGTTTGTTTTTTTTTTTTTTTTTCTTCTTTAAGCTTTTGGCTCCAGTTTACCCAAAAGGAAGAAGGGGAAAAAAAAAAAGGCGAAATAAAAGCAGCGAGAGCAGCGAGCCCCGCACTGCTGCCCTGCTCGGGCTGGCTGGCTGCGAGGCGCAGCCTGGGCGAGGCGGTGTTAATGTCCCTGCGCTTTCCAGATTAAGCACAAGTGCTTTGTGCAGATAAATTGAAAACCCTCAGCCCTGGAATACAGACTCATGTAGCGGCGCTGTCAGGTTAGAGAGGGAGAGAGGGAGCAGCTGCCTATGGAAGAAGAGATAAAAAGCTGAGAGAGAGACTGGTGTGCCTTTATGTCTTGAGCTGTAAGCCGGAGAGGGCTTTCAGATGGGAAAACGCAGAACTTTGAAACATATGTATTTATTTATATATTATACACCCACACATACAGCTCCACGTATACTAAATACAATTATACAGGCATGCACACAAGTATGTATATACACAGACACAAGTGCTAGGAAGATCCTACAACCTCAGATGCTTGTGCCTCCCTACGGCACGTGTCCGAGCGCCAGCCCGAGCAGCGCAGCACCGAGGTCAGACCACACGGACACAGCAGCCACGGCACGACCGCGGCCACGGCTGCTCCCGCAAACTTGGCGGCAGCAGCAAAAAGCAGAGGAGGAGACGGGGCCGGGGGCAGGCTGGCGGCGGCGCCGGGGACGAGCCGGATGGCAGCAAGGCATGCGTGGGGGCGAGCACGCTCCAGTACCCTGGCTGGCCCAGCTGCCTGCAGCAGGGACACCCTGCTCCTCCATTGACTGCCATTTAATTAATTATCCTTTTCAATTAACTCCTTTACTTCCCTCCTTTCACATTTAGCAAGCAACGGTCCCCAAGCCCTCTTTAGCATCCCTTGGCAGAGAGTGGAGGCGAGGGTGGTGGGGACACGGAGAACAGGACCAGCTTCTGGGGGACAGTCACATCTGCTGGATGGGTTGGGAAGAAGGGAAGGAGGAGGACTTCTGGCTCTGTTTCTACTTTGAGAGTTGAATCACGACAGGGAAAGGCTAACAGCAGAAGTTAAATTATTTCCCATCTTCCCCAAGCCTGGCTCGCTCTCTCACACACCCCCACAATCTAGCCCATGATCTTTAAGTGAAACTGGCTTTTATCATTACTTGTTCAATCTAGTCAATCAAAATTTCAATTAATGGCAGGGAATTATCATTCCATTCAGCAGAGAGAGAAGGTTCTTCTTTAAAAAAAAAAAGAAAAAAGAAAGAAGTGGCTGTCACGTTGCTGATTCAAGCACTGGGCAGCCTCTGCCAGCACCCCGCTATCAGCTAAGCAGCGATGCTGGGGGCTTCCCGGCCTCCCTGGCACCGCAGGTTAAACCCGCCGCTGCTTTTTATAGACAGAAAACACCGACCCTGCTGATAAGTTTTTTTTCCCCTCCTTCCCTAAATTCCCTGCATGGGATTTCTCAGTGCTTGCCGAGGATGAAAGGCGGCAGCTCACCTTGTGACGGTGAGGGAGGGGAGGGTGAGCGCAGGAGGGAAGGATGGAGGGAGAGGGGGGTTAGAAGAAGAATCCATTTGTAATTACTGAAATAAACACAAGTCGGGGAGAAATGCAAATGCCTCGTGTTGTGAATTACTTGACAGAAGAAGTGACAGCTTTTTATTAGGGTGATAACAGCAAGGAGTTTTAAAATAGAATAATCGGTGCAACAAAAGCAATTTTCATTCTGAATTTTCATTTTAAATGGATGATCTCATTTTAATCAAGCAAGTCATCACAAAATGCTTTTAATTACCAAAAGTCAAGAGCTATATTGTAATTTTAATGTCTACTTTCAGGCTGATGATTAGATTTATACAAAATGTGTGTGTTGTTGCCCCATTCCTGCTTTCTGTCATTTCCCCCTCAAGCGAGCACAAGATCTGAATTTACCATTCAAAAAAACTAGAAGGCTTTTTGGAAAGTGCACTCACCTTGCCAACAAATACAGAATGGGCTTGAAGCAGAAGATATTTGTTAAAATCTGGGTTTGTTTATTTTCTTCCCCTCTCTCCTTCTGTGTTATTTGAAGCAGCTGAGCTGCTAACACGAAGTTTGACTTTTTGTGCTTTTGAAGGCATTCTGGGATGCTGCCGTAAGCCGAGAGATTGGACCACTTCCCGCAGACTCAGAGAAAGATCCACATCCACCATCTACCATCATGCCAGTGAAAAGGCTAATTTCAGGCTCAATTCCAAGCACAAAACCCACCTCTTTAGAAGAAAAATGGCTGAGGCTGTGTGCTTTGTGATTAGAGCTGAGACTACACAGCCAGGTCCTTCCTGGCTCTGTGAGGGATTCCTCAGCCACCTACCTTGGGATTCAATAGAGTCCTTTATAGCATGCAAAATGGGTGAAAATCGGGAAGGGGAGAAGCTGGCCTTTTTGTTCCCTGCTGCCTGCTAAGGTACCTTCTTCCTCATGTTTAAATATGGAAGGTTTAAGATTGAAGAGTGTTCATTTGAACGAGCATGGCTACAAAAAATGGAAGCATTTTTTGGCCCCGAAGTGGCCATGCTCAGCGGGGCTCGCTCAGTGCGTGGGCGTCCTTGCTGTTGCTTGGGGAGTTCAGCTGAGATCTCCTGGACCCACTGGAGAAATCTCTCACTCTGTTTAAATAACCTTGACCTGGCTTGCAGCCACGTCCAAGCGGTGGGAAGGGCTCCAAACCCGCAAGCAAGAGGAAGGCGCAGCATCGTGGCTGGCACGTCCTACCCAGCTCCAGGCTTCCCTGCCCCGGCTAAAGAGGGGAGAAGGAGGGATGAGCCCAAGCTGCAGCTGGGGTATACGTGGCCACGGAATGTTGCTTTTCAGTGCACAGCGAGAAGGAAACTCAGCAGCTTTCAGCTGTTGGGAGCTCATCTGTCCCCATTCAGCAAGAGCAAAGAGTGTTTTTGCTGAATTCGTGCTGTGTAACCTTCCCCCATCAAGTCCTACCCTAAAGGCAGAGGGAAACGGTGTTGGCTGCCATAGGAGGAACTGTTCACTCACCCCAAGATCCCACCAGAGACAATCTTCTTGGTTCAGAAGATGACTCGAACTTCACGAGCAGCCCAGGGTCTGGAGAACATCCCCCAGCTCTGCCATTGACTTCCTGCATCTCCCCTTCAAGTCCTTTCAAACTCCGAGCATACTGCACCAGCCCCGAAACAAGGAAAGCAGGAAAGCTACTCAGAACACTTTTTTTTTTTTTTTTAAACTGTAAGAATTGGAGGCACTGGCTTTGGAAAGTCAGTGTGACAAGGCTCCTTCACATCCTTTGGCTTTGTGTGTCTTTTCCTCCCATGCTGCACACTTTGCTCCTTTCATGCTGCTGTTCAGACCCAGCACGGTGAGAGGGGACAAAAGCCATTTGCAAATATGTTCTCCGAAGAAAATCTGCTTTCCCTCCCTCCTTTAAAAAGTGATTCCTGTTGCTGCTCATTGTTTGCGTGCGGGGATTAAAAATGCTTGAAAGCCCAAATCAGAAACGAGATGTCGCATTTCCAAATTCTCCATGAAGGCGTGAACAAAGACACAATACGGAGCCAGTGCTGACATGCACAAAACAGCTCATTATATGGGAGAAAACCCCGCACCTTTCACCTCCAACTAGCTGGAAAAGAGAAAATCTCTGCCAGATAACCTGACCAAAAGCCTCATGGGAGAGGTGTGAGCGTGCTGGAGTGCTAGGAGCTAATTGGGAGAGCCTCCACCATCTCAGAGCAGCGGCAGGCGAGAAAAAACATCCTTTTCCAGTTGAATAAATAAAATATGCCAGCAAGAGACTCCTTCCCCATCCTCCTTAATTCCTGCAGCCCCAAACTGAGCCGAAACCGTGCCCTCCCTTGGCATCATGCTGCACGGCTCAGCAGACCTTGTGTTTAGCAGAGCTGTCAGGCTCGTGCCCATGCCATCCCTTTGGAAATCTGGGACAAGGGCTTTGGTGAGGTAGGTTTGAAGCCGTATCTGCGATGCTCACACCATGGGGGCTTGGAAGGGATGAACTTCAGGGCTGTTTTAATTAGTCCTGCTCAGGATCCACCAGCCCCAACGGGGCACGTTGTCGAGGGCTTCCTTGGCCAACAGGTCGCTTTGGCAGCCATCTCCAAACACCTCAAACTAAAATTACTCGTGTTTTTAAACAGGTCCTCTGCCATATTTGAATAGCTGGTTTATTTTCCCAGGCAGGATTGGCCCAGAAGAGATCCTCTTCCCCTTGTCCTGCCACTGCCTGCATTTTTTGACTGAGAGCTAAGACCATCTTGATGTCTCTATTTTTTTAAGAATTTAATAAAGATCCTCAAGTATTCAAACAACGCAAGCATCAGACATGGAAATTAGCTGAGCCTTCAGAGGCCAGCTTTCTCCCTTCATTAATATCACTAACAACCGTGGAGCTTAATTGAGCCACTTTGGAAGCTGCCTTTGGAAAGCGCATGGCAGTGAGAGAAAACCGGGCTCGCCATCACGCCTGCCTCCCCTGCCCTGCCTCCTCCTGCAAGCTCCTACCCGAAATCTGCTGGCTGCAGATCTGCAGGAGACTTGTACCTGGGGAAGATGGGGAAAGCTTCCCAGCTCGTGCGATGCAGAAAGCCGAGCAAGATGCGAGTGAAATGGATCCTTTGCAAATCTTTGCATCGTTTCCACCGTGAGAACCACATTTGCTCATCCTGGGGATGAGCACTGGGGGCGAAGCAGGGTGGGAGGTGGGTGCTGTTGCCCACGGCAGCGTGCGTATCCCTGCCTGTACCTGTGTCTTAGCGTCTTTCTTTCTTACCTAGAGCTGTTCCAGCTCTGCTGCTCACCGCTTTCCCCGTTTCATGCCGGGAATTTAAAAGATCTGTGTATTTATCTGCTGCTCTGTTCAAATTACCGACTGGGCTGTGCTCTCCACGGTCTCTCTGGGAACAGGCAAGATGCTACATGGCTTTTTGATCGAAGCAATCTTTCTAGCGAGGTGTTTTTTTTCTTTGCACAGGGAAAAAAAAAATGCAGATTTTTTTTTTTATATCTTTTTTTCCCTTTCTTATTTTTGCCAAAGAGCATCAACTTGAGGTGAAATATTTCCCAGTGCTGACAAAAGCTTTGATATTGTAATGCCAAATCCGTCAAGCCACAGCTTTTAACTCTGCATTGTTCTTTTTATAAAATATTGGATTTGTGACGTTTGCTCTCCTTCCTCTTGCCCACGATTGATCCGCCTGTCCTATTTATCTATATCTCCTCCATCTCACCGGGCCGTGGCCTCGAGCCCACTGGAGACTTTGCATTGATTGCCTGGGATTTTGGATGAAGCCAGCCAGTTATTTTCCCTTCCCCTCTTCACCTCCGTTACCTGTTGTTTATCCTCTAACCAGGCCTGGCTGAGGTTTTTTTCCTGAATCCAATTGATCAGAAAATGCACGTCCCAGCTTTGTGAATCGGGGTCAAGTTTGGTTAAAAAATAATTTTAATATTTAAAAAGTTCTTTCATGAGGCAAAATTCTTCCCCAGCATTTCCAAAACCAAACATTTCCAATGTGAGGACATGAAAAGTTTCATCTAGAAATTAATTACATCCAGTTGTGAAGTGGCTTCAAAAGATGATGGAAATTCTTACACATGGAGAACAAACCATTTTGGTTTTCTCCAACTCACCGAAAAAATAAATCTCAGGTCAGTTTTAAATGATGTTTTCCTCCACACCAGTACAACCTATGCATGTTGTAGGGAATGTCAGCATCTATTTCGTGGTCCGACTCTGATCTGAAGGCTCAGCCTGTCCCTCCAGACCTGCCACCACCATCCCTCTCCCCAGGCATTAGTCTAAACCTCTCCCAGCACTGGGTCTTTGGTGTTTCTAAATTAACTAGTTATTTTCACTACTTTTCCCTTCTGTCAACAGAGAGAGACTATCTTCTCCGGAAAGCAATTGCAAACACCGAAGCTAGACTTGCTGTGACAGATTAAAACAGGCTCCGTTTAGAGAAAGAAGGAAAAACACCGCTGCAAAGGTGGTCGCTGCAGCGTTCAGCTCGAAGCAAATCCAGTAAACCAGGCAGGACGTCAGCTCTGTAACTCCAAATGGGCGCTGGGATTACTGGGAGACTGGCAACATCATGGATGCAAAGAGTTAGTGTAGAAGATTAAACTTTACTGAGGGCTTTTAGCATTGAAGGTATTGAAAACACAGGGAGAAAGGAGAGAAAAAGGTTTCAGGGTCCTTTCCCCCATTCACACACACACACACGGCATCTCTCGAGGCGTTTGCACCCGTCAGCTATTGAGGGTCATTTTGAGATGAAGAATTACATGCTGGAAACGTTGTTTTCCAGCCTGGAGTCCCTGCACGTGCTTCGATGCTACCACGGGGCAGATTTCCCCTTATAAGAGCACTTTGCCCGCTCTCACCGGTACCAGATAGCGCAGCCAGAGCCGTTTGAGCGCTTTAACTCACAAGTTTTTGCCCTCCAACCCTCCTCCAGGATTTAATAAAAACCCCAAACCTCCCAAAACAAGCAGGAAAAAACCCATTCAATTGTTTAAAATGGGGAGAAATAGCAATAAAGTTCCCCCAAGCCAGCAATTATGGATTACACAGGCTATAGGGATGAGCGACTCCAAACTCCAGCATCATTAAACAAATTTGATCCTTACAAAACGCTGCAAAACCTGCCCTCGAAAATGCTTTGAAGACAGGAAGCAAAGTACTCGCAACGCTGACCGAGGAACCTGTGATATAAGTCTCCCTGAGCTCGTTTCTGCCTACTTTAAGACTTAATTAGTATTAAAGGCCGTAGGAAGTCTGAAGATTATTTATGGAGAACGTAGTGGTGGATATGGCCTAAGGAAAAAAGGAGGTAAGGCTGAACCACAGAGCCTGTCCAGGTGACTAAATCTACATTTTTACTACTTCATTGCTTACGGGAAAATCTAGGTGCAAATTTAGGTTTTTTTCCCCCGCTCCTCTCCTGCCCAAAATGTCAAGATATTGCAAAGCTTTTCAAACCTGGAACTGGGAGGACAAAGAAAAAAGGTCAAAGCCCTCAAAACAATTTGGAGAAATCTTGGCCAAGGTGTTTCATTTTTACTCCGACAGGTTTTTTTATTAACTTGCACAATCATTGAAAGCAAAAATTGATCTGCCAAAAGACACTGAGAAGCTGTGAGCCCAACGCAGGAACGGCCTTACAGGTGGGAGATGGTGGGCTCCCCAGCTCTGAAGGACCTTCTGTGATCTCTGCCTTTGCTGGCAGTAATTAACTCAGAATTTCTTAGTAATTAACAGAGAATAATAATTAATTCTTAGTAATTCTTAAAAATTAATACTAAGAACTTTCTTAGTAATTAGCTCAGAATTTCTAGAAATTCTTAGTAATATAAAGTCACCGAATCCCAACCCTTTCCAGATAAAACGAGGCACGTGGGCGGGTGCTTTCTGTTAATCTGCCTAAAGTAAAAGTTGGAGACACGGATGACTATTTACAGAAACAAGAAAATAAATAAAAATATTCCCCTCTGGTCCCCGCTCGGCTGGAACATGCCCGTTCCCTTCCCGTCTCCAAAGCCGCCCTGGGCTCAGCGCATCCCCAATGGTTTGAGGCAGCTCATCATCGCTCAGGGCTGGACCGTGCCCCCTCCCTGAGGGCAGGATGCGGCCCTGGGCAGAGCCATCCCTCGCTCACAGCTCTGCAGCCGACGTAGCAGGTTTTGCCTTCAGTGATCACTTCTAAAATATTCCTCTGGGGTTTGCATTATAATTTTTGTTTGACCTTTAAAGAAAAGCTCTAATCGACAACCAATTGCTGTCTCATTTTGTGACAGCTTGCTTTGTGCTGTCAATCACAGGTAAGCTGTTAAGGAGAAAATCAGGTGGGCAGCCTCCCCCTACGAGGGCCTCCACAAAGAAAAGCCTATAATGAAACCAGGAATTCCTCTAGTCGCTCTTTTCCAGCTGCTGAAAACACTACAAAGGGTTTTCATCGAGGTGAAACTTTTCTAAAGGTCCATAGACAATGTCTCATCGGGAGGCAGGAGAAAACCCACAGCAAGCTGCTACTTTGGTGCGGTGCTTCCCGACACACTGGTAGTGATCGATTCCGCCTGAGTCCCCCAGACCGCAGCCGGGATGGACCCCGTGGATGGGATGGATGCAGCAACAGGAGATGGTTCAATGTGGAGGCTCCTGCCTCGGGGAAATGGTACGAAATGATGGAAAAGAGGAAAGAGGTGGAGAGGCACATGTGGGAGAGCACAGAGCTTTGAGAAATCACGTTGGGATGCTTTTAGAGGTGGGAGAGAGGCAAAATCCCATTTTGATCCCCATTTTGGCTTGCAGAGCCGCAGTCCTTGCTCAGGCACCTCCCCTAGCACAAGCATGCTGGTGCATCACTCACGTTTGGACAACACACCACCACCACAGAGCCTTCGCCTGTCCCATGAGAAAGAAATCCCATCCATGGAAAGGATGGGCAGACGCTGATGGCCCCTCTGCCGGGGACTGGCTCAGCTCCAGACAGACACCGAAGCACTGACAACACATCACCCCTCTGCTTTCGAGTCCCTTTTCACCCCAAAGTGAAGCTGTTCGATATGCTTCATGCCAAAGAAGAAATGAACTTTGCTCCCTAACTCCACTCCCAAACAGCTGCTCCGCGCTCGCTCCGGCAGCCGTATTTCACAATTAGTATCGACTCTATGGTTGGCTCTAATTAGCTTCTCATCACCTCCAAAAAGCACAGGCAGAGGAGTCACATCCAGGCACGGCAATGAGCGGAGGCTGTCGGAGAAGCAGCCTCATCGTCTGCCGCAGCCGACGGCGCTGTCACCGTCCTATGAAGCTCCTCGCTGCTCCGGGGTTTAAGCGCTGCTCCAGGCAGGGATTGCTCTTCGAAAGCAAGTGTCGCCCCTCCGACGCGTGAACGTGCCTCCCATTTGCACCCACGGAAGCGGGTGAGACAAGCCTGAACGCCAACGGCACGCAGCGATTGCAACAGCTCCTGCTACAACGCCTTGAGCGAAATCGGGAGGGCTGTGGGCTCGAGGTGGTCCATGAGAGGCCAGGGGAGCTCCTGTCCCGCACAGCCCTGCGGGATTTCCCTGCAGCAGGGCCGGCACATCACAGCAGCTTGTATTTTTGGGCAATAGCAGCTCCGTGTCCCTTCCCCGCAAGTGTAGACTGGTGTTTCACTTGAAGTCACTCAATGAAGATTAACCACCATGAAAACAGCATTGGTTTTGATCTGATAAAGCCTTGGAAAGGCTGAAACAGGCACCTAATTAGCTGGAGATTACAGGTATTAAGCAGGTATTAGATCCTGCTGAACAGGGGCTGAGTCCTGCCTCTGTGCTGGGCCACCCTGGTCCCCGTGTCCCTCCGTCACCATCTGCATGGGGTGATGCAGGAGGGCTGCCCAGGGCTCAGCCGCCAGCAGACTTCTTTGCTTACAATATTGTACAGACAGCTGAAGACACGAAGTCTGCTTCACCCAAAACTCAGGCAACCAACAGCAGAGGCATTTGTCACTCTTCCCCCCTCTGAAACCGGGAAGCTTAAACAATATGCATCATTTATGCACCTCGAGAAGCAGAGAAAATCAGAATTGAAAACAGACTGGTGCCTCTGTCTGCATGTGTCTGCATGAAATATTCAGCACAAACTCCCAAGTCCTGCTGCGTGTCAGGGCTCAGGAGCGCCGCATCTCCTCGTTCTGCAATCAGAAACCATGACAGCTCACAAAAAAATAACAGCTGCGCGATGCAACAGATACCATTTCAGGTCAACTGCTAGGATGAAGAGGTGTTTCGAAGCCTCTTCAATATTTAAACCGAGAATGAGACACGTCGAGACCCAATCACTAATGGCTTCTTGCCTTGCACTGCCACAGTAACACCAGGAAATTGGATGACTTGCTGGGATCGCTGGAGATAGTCAGGAAGGGTGAGGAAAGAAGTGCTGTCTGTTGTAATTGCTAGATGTCCAAGTCTGCTCTGCCTGGCATTGCAGCCAGGCATGAACAAGGAGGAAGATGTAGGCTGACTCCTGAGAAACCCAGGCAGCAAATGAACCCTACCTGGGTGGACGAGATCCTGCTTTAGGAACTGCTTGCAAAGTCTTGTCTCTCTGGATAACAGTGAGCAAGATCTAGTCTTTCAAACACAGAGATGACAAACCAAATCCTCAAACCCTCCCTGGCTGCTTAAGAAAGCTTTGAGGCTTCCCCTCGGTGCCTCGCCGGGGACCTGCTGCTGGCACGAAGCCATCACGGGCAGCTTTGCAAAATCTCCTCCTGCAGCGCCACGGGCTGGGATGTTCCTGCTTGGCAGTGCTTAGCATGGGCCACCTTCGAGGGCGGCAGCGGTGGATGGAACATCGAGCACCCCCCCAAATTTTGCCATTATTGAGAGGATGATGTAGCTGCTAACTCACCCCAGGAAAAACCAGACTAGCCTTCTTATTTCTAGTTTCCAGCAGCAGACGGACACTAAGATGGATAGAAAAATCACTGACCCCCAGGGTTCCTGTTGGATTCCAACGAGCTGAATATGGATCAAACATCTGCCCTCCAGTGCTGGCGTAGCCTCCGGTATTTACGGATCACAAAATAGCTGGGAGTGGCGAGCAGGTGCAAGGCATCCGCGGCACAAACCGTCGCGGCACAAACCGTCACGGCACAAACCGTCACCGCTGGCACGTCGTGCTGGGGAGCCCCTGCTCCAACCGTGGTTGCAATCTCTGCATTCAAATTAGCAGCCGTCGAGCATCCCCTGCCTGTGAGCTGCTTCCCACCCCAGCGGTGCTCCCAGTCGAAGCTAAACAAGGGCCAGATCTCCTCCGGAGCAAGGAAAGGGAGGTGGTTTCCCAAGGGCAACTGAGATTGGGTTTTGGGTTGAAATTTGTGGCTGCCTTCTTTTAATCCCCTCCTCATTAGCTCTATATCCCCTCCCTGGGACTCTGAGCATGGTTTTTATTGCCCTTGTCTCCTCTCTGCGTTTGGAGTCCTTCAGAGCGGACAAGAGCACTAAAAATAAAATCACCTGTCAGGTTTCCTAGTTATTACAAACAAAATGTCCTTTACAAAAACATAACAAGTAAAACCTTCATATTGTGTGTGCTTATTCACATAAAATATTTAGAAAGCTCCTAATGTTTTTATGGCTGTAATTAATCTTGTGTCGTGTTGGGGGAGAACAGAACGTAAAAAATGACTCTGGCATCAAGCAGGAGCTTGGGCTTCCCAAGGCAAACCTGCGGCGTGTCCACGCTCCCGAGGGTCGAGGGGACCCATGCGTGTGCTTTGTGGGGTCCCCGCTCCACCAGGAGAGCCTGAGGGGGATGGGGGGGGGGCTGAGCCACATACTCATTTATATCCTGTTGCCTTTGTGACATGGATGCTCACGCCGTTTCTAGCAGCTTCGTAGCCGTGTGTGTATTGAGCAAGGGGTGACACCATGATTTACACCAGCTCTGCTCCCCAGGGCTGTGCCTCACCCGCCCGTGCTGTCGGTACAGCTCGGCTGGGACTGGGGCTCCATGTGTGTCTCCCAATGGGGAAAGTTGACCCCACAAGATACGTGCTCTTTTTAATGTCTAAAATCATGGGGATTTTAAGAAAAAGCTCCCTGCACATTCACTGCAATCTTCTGGAGGACTCCGGCTAGCACGGGAGTCTGAACACAAATGAATTGTCACCGATCAGAGACTTCTGGCCCAGCTTACCTTGCCAATAACTTATTTGATGATGGGAATATTCCCAGAAATATGATACTTTAAAATCAGGTCCAGCCCTTGCTATCTACAGCTTCTCAAAGATGAAATTTTGGCCAAGATGCAAGAGGTAACAGCTTCCTGCAGCTCCCCATGCCACAGATGGAGAATAACCAGCCATGGGGAGAAAAACCAGACGGCTGCTGGCCGAGGCACCGCTTGCTGCGGGAGGACAGCTCAGCCATGGCCGAAATGGGTGCAGATCCAACATTTCTGGTCACTCGAATTGTTTTATCATAAAAGCATAGGAGAACCTGGCCCATCACATGGGGGCTGGGCATAGACGAGTTTGCAATCGAAGCCCGAGACGAGAGATAGATTGGCCTCAGCGGAGTAAAGCATTTAACCGGTGTAACAAAGAAGAATGTATTTGACATTTTAATCTTGATCCTTGCACTTTTAAATTGCCCTTTGGAGGAGGAAGATAATGTGTGAAGTACAGGGCTGCTCCTGGGGACCCACCGGCCCATGAAACACCGGCATCCTGATGAAGCCGAGTGCCATAGACCTCGTACAGCTCAGGGATTTGGATCACCCAACGGAGACATCGGGCTGATGGAGGACCTAGCCAAGGGATGGAGCTGAGCAGAGGTAACTGGGCATCTTGGTTTTGTTCCCTGGGGGGAACAGGCTGTTTATCCAGGCTAGGAATTAAGATCCAACAAGATCCATCTCTGGCGCTCGCTCCTAAACCCTGCTCGGCTGGTGGGGCACCATGGAAGGGGAGGGTGGTCCCATTAATGGCACATTGGTGAGGTGTCCTGCCAAGCAGTGCTTTATGAGTGTGTCTATACCACAAACACCATGTGGATTTATAGCCCTGTTTATTATTCAAAGCCATCTGGGCTTTAACCTTCCTCCTGCATGGAACAAGAAGGGTTCAGGTAACAGCACACACGTCCCGGATGCAAAGCTGTTCTGCACGTCCAGAGGTACAGATGGACAGCAAGAAAATAGAAAGGCTAAAGGAACAAGAGGTGATGCATAACATGGCCCAGCACACGGCTGGGCTGGGACTGCAGGGGAAGGGACAGGTTTCTGCATGGGTTGCATGAAGCTCACGAGTGGGGTTCAGCTGGACCCCCAGATCCACCAGTTCCCTTCTGCAGCCACCTCCTCAACTGCCATGTATTTCTGCACAAGCTTTTTTATTTTTTTCATTTAGTTGACTTTCAAAGTAGCCAAACTGCCAAAGCTGCCCATTTTGCCTGCAGATGCTCTGCATTGGCTGCCTCTAAACCCCTTTAAATAGCCACAGCTAAATCACAGCTCTGTCAGGCGATGCTCTATTTAACAGAAGCTGCCCGTCTCGCGCAGCAGCCGTGGCCCAGGAATCTCCTCCCGAGTCCATTTTCGCAGCGAGTGGCAGCAATAAATAAAATCCAGCCAGTTGGTCCTTGAAACGCTACCACGGCTTGATTACTTCTGCCCAGGATTTTGCCAACTGTGCTGCAACCTCCTGCAGATGCTGCCTCCCTCTGCCTGCCGCCTCCCCGGGCTGGATGGGGGGAAGAGGCAGAGATGGGATCACATACGGAATGGGATCCGAGTGCAGGTGCAGGGCAGCAAAGGGGCCCGGAGGAGGCATTTCCAGAAGGATGTGCCCCTGTCAAAGCCTCTTGCCCTTGAGCTGTGCAGCAAAAGCAAGGTCCTGCCCGGGAAAGCTCCCGGGTTGTTTCTTGCCGGAGTGAGAAATGCTCCCCCTGCCTTGGCTGGGCTCCAGGGTGGTTAATTGCATTCCGCCTGCCCAACATTAATTAATTTGGTGTCGTGCAGAGACTGCTGCGCTGGGTGCATCCGGGAAAAAAAAAAAAAATCCACCACCTCCCACACCCAATAAATAAGAGAGGGGGAGGGAGCCAGGCTGGCAGTTGGCTCCGAGACTCGGCAGCCTGGACACGGGGTCCCACTCCCAGCGGGAAGCATCTTGTCAGGATTCGGCCATCTCCTTGCAATGCTGGACCCAGCTCGGTTAGCTCTGACACTAATTTGCTTTCACCTACGAGTGAACGGATCCAAGTCACACACAGCGGTCACCTCCAGTTTCCTCCCTGCATCCGTTCCCAGGGCGGAGGATGCTGGTGTCAGCCAGGAAAAGTGCTCCAAAGACCAACCGATGGACAGAGAGAGTCGGGTACTGGCTGGCCACCTTGGCAGTGCCAGACCGGGCTTGCAAGAAGGTCCATGAGATTCAGCGTGGCTGCAGGACTTGTACGGATCTGGGGGTGCCTTGGGTTTCGTGAGCACCAAGCGTGGTTGTGCTGTGTAAGGAAATCCTCTCTGTCGACTCGTGCAATCGCTGGGTGGGCAGGTGGGCATTGCTACGCTCCACCCTGCGCCCCCAAATCAAAGGACACGCACATCAGGGCTGGGGAGGTACGAGAGGTCTCCTGTGGATCTCTGGAAGCTCACGGGCAGAGGGGTCAAAACTGCAGGTGGAAAACAAGCCCCAGGTATGTGTTTCTAGCAAGGTGCTCTCAAGGCGATCGAAGCTGCACCAGCAAAGTCCAGGATAATCCCTGCCCCCTGCAAAGACCCTTGCTGCAGAGACGTGTTTGCCCCTGGCTAAGGACTTCTCCAAGCAATGCTTGCGGAAGGAGCTGCCAAGGGAAACTCATCCCATCCAGGCAGCAAAGCTGCGAGGGATGAGGCATCCGTAGGGAGTGGGCCCTGAGCACGCGCCTCCCTTGCAAGGTTGTTTTTGGAAGGCAGAGCTGTGGTAGGAGAGCCCCTGCTCACACAAAGAACAGATGCCGGTTATTTTAAACCCTACTTTTAACTCATTAAAGCAGCTGTCTGCCATCCCCCAAAGACAGACAAATTAGGATTCAACTCAACCAAGAGCACAACAGACAAAAAAAAAATATGACCACATGAAACACTAACAAGCCTGCTCCCACCATGCCGGGCCTGGGAGCCGCTGGACCGGGGGGCTCGGGGAAAGAGGTGAAAGGAGGCAAAGCAGCAGATTTGTTTCTCATTGTCAAGTTAGAGCACAGTCCAGCTGTTTCCCCAAACAAGCTAAAGTCATGAGCCGTGTCTAGTTTGATTGTTTTTTTTTTAAAATTCTTGCAACAATGATTTTTCAGATTCACAGCTGGGATCTCAACTGCTGGAGAAGTAGCGATGCGAAGAGCCGGGTGTCCTCTCCTCCTGGCCCTGAGAGTTAATTCCCTGACCTTGCAATTCTCTCCCTGATCGGGATGATCAGAGAGGAGGGAAGACCCTTAACCACAGGCAGGGTGCACAACCGGACCCAGCACCCATGGCCACGATGTGTGGCTGTGCCAGAGATTCACACAGAAGACATGCAGCACATCAGACAGGCCATGTGTCCAACGTGCACCGCACACCTCGTCCCCGCACGATGACGGGATGCTGAAGCACACGGGCAGAGCCTTCAGGGTCACACAGCAACATTTCAGCACCTGAAGAGCCCTCAAATCCCTTTGCAAATCTTGGCATAAGCGCCCCATTCCCTGCAAGGGTCTCAGCCTTGATGCCCTGTCTGCAAACGAGGGCAGCAGCACTGGGAAATTTAGCGCAGCAAAACCTGCGTCGCTCAGATGCTCAGGCGAGTCAAACGATCGTTCCCTCGATAGCCAGAGGTAGCAGCACCGACACAGCATCTTCCCGTCGCTGGAAGCTCGTCTCGTTCAGGCTCAGTTAATAGTTAAAAGATCCAGGTGATTATTTCCGACCTCCTGCGAGTGACAGCAGACCGCTTCGGAGAGATTTGTAATCTAACAGAGACATTAACCTTTTAAAGCATCTCCCGGTCTCCCTGGGGCTGTTGAGGGACGCTGTATTGTGCAGGGGAACAAAGAGCCCTGGTTATTACTCAGGAGTGAATGGCAGGGATAAGCTTTACATAAAAGAGATCAATAAAAATGTATCAACAGCCACACAGGGCATTGGGAAGAGATGGAGGGGAGAGGGCTGGGAGGAGATGCAGCGCCGACCGGCCAGGTCACGGCATCGCGGCAGTCATCGAGGAGTAGATGAAAAGATGCTGATTGGGCTTTTAATCTCTCTGCTCGACACACAGGTCCCCAGGGCCGAATACGCACTTTGCTTCACTGCTGGCAGGGCCGGGGCGGGCGTGTGGGCAGGGGCTGCCTGCCCCAGAGGCTGCCCTGTTCCCGCTGGGTTTCTCCAGCCCCATCCCTTCCCCGTGACACGGCTGGGGGATCGAGCGCTCCCACAACAGCTCCGGCAGCGCGTGGACTGCAGCTGCATCCCGCAAAGCTCTCCTCCCAGCGTGAGAAATCAGAACTGTACTGCTCACACATGCAATGAGTTTGACGGGTCTCAGTTTTGCTCCCATGCACGCTGGTATCCCACAAACCCAGCGCTGATGGGCTTAACAAAAAGGAGTGGAAGAACAAAGGGAAAAAAGCCTGAATTTCTGCAAGGATCCTCCCAACACACAGGGATTGACGCTCTCCGTGTCGATGAGATGGCCCCGCGAGCAGGGAGCCTCAGGGAAAGGCTGTTCTATTTCTGGCTGAGACTTTCCCATCAGGGAAGCGTGTAGCACCAAATGCAACACATCAAGCCTGGAAAGCAGATGGTCCGTGGAGGTGAGTCCCACTGTGGTTGTACAGTGAGTCTGACACCCTGGGGAAGAAATCCCACAGCCAGGCGAGGTCCCCAAACTCTTCCCCGACAAAGCTTATGGCTGGGGGGACAAGACAACCTGTTCAAGAAAGCCCAGATACACCCTAGCAAAGGCATGGAGTAACCAGGATTAGGATGCTCCAGCCCTTGGAGCAGCAGTGAGCGGTGGGTGCCTTTGCCATACAAAATAATGCGTATTTACTGGCTGCATGCAGGGAGCGTTAACAGTCTGTTGCTATTGCCAGTCCTCCTGCCAGCCCTGATTTCTCTTTCACTACGCAGAGCATTGAAAAAAACGCCTTGAAGAGGCTTGGAGCCGACCTCACCTGCCTCGGTACACGTGGGAGAGGAGGATCTGGCCCTTTCCACCAGCAGCCAAGCTCTGCTATCGGAGAGCAGATCTGGAGCAGGCGAATCAACGCACGAGGCACAGCGGCTCGTCTGCACTGATTTCACCGAGTGGGGTTATTATCTAAATCAGATTAGAGATGTGAAAAAGCCAGAGCGGCAGGTACAGCAAATGGAGGAGGCCACCAGACCAGAGCGGGAACGTGATAACAGCAGGGGCTCGAACGCAGGGAGGAACGTTTCTTCAAATCTCTTTGTAAAGCATCGTCCTCCAGCCGCAGCTGGATGTTGTTTTCCGAAGGGACTCTCTTCCCTGCCAGCTCCATCGAGCTCTCCTGCAAAGCAGGAGCAGGGCTCAGAAGCAGATTTCCAATACTACGGGCAAATCCCTTCCTTGGGGATCCACCATCGCATGTTGGTGGTGGAGCATCCAGCAGCCTTCCCTGCTCCACAGCCGGCTCCCGCGGGAGCCTTGCAAGAGCCCACGCCGCACCTCTCACCCCCAGGGCTCTGTGCCGGCATGGCACAAACTGTGAGCAACTGGAAATCGTTCCAGCCTCACCCCTTTGACTTGCAGGGGAAATGATTATCTAAGCAGCAGGTTTCCTGCAGATGGGGTCCACGATACAAGCTTTGCCCTAGCCAGGATCAAGCGAGAAACCAGGGATGGAGCTAAGGCTGCTCCGATTTCTGCTCTGGCAGTACAGCAGGATACCCGGCGGGAGTGGAGGAGGGAGCTCAGCTCTCCAAGATGTTTGGTGCCGGCTGCAACAAGCCTTAACAGCAAAAACAGGGTTGTTTTATTACTGGGCTTTGCCGAGCAGAAAGTGGCATTTTGCTTTCCAGGGAGGGTGCAGAAAACGACCCCGTGGGAAAGAGCCTCCTCGGAAATCTGACCCAAGAACAGCACAAACGTGGCATCTGCCTTTGGCCCTCGACCGTCGGGGCAGCTCAAGGGAACAAGGCTGGTTCCCAGAACCTCTCAGCATTGCAATATTGGTTTCCTTCTGCAGACCAAACCCAAAACCTTTTAAAAGCTCATGTGACACAGGATCGTGTTAAAACATCCATTTTAGGCTCAGCCCCTCAGGCTTTTCACTGGGGGCTCTTCCCCCTCCCCCCCCCCATGCCTCCTGGTCGGGATGTGAAAAAAGACCCACCGAAACACAAAAGCAATACCATGAAAACCAAACACTTTGCGAACACCGTCAAAACCAAAATGTCTTCACAAAACAGACACCTTGGCTGCAGCAAAACCCCCCATCTGACAAAGTTTCCCTGTTGGTGGGAAGGTCCCAACCAGCTGCAGAAGAGGGTAACAGGAATTCATGACGCCTTTACGAGGTGAACATCACTTTCTTTCCCATTGGTAGAGCACAGAAGCAAAGATCCCAGTTTTCTTCCATAAATTCCCTATCAAAGCAGCACTTAACTAAACCAGGCTGCAAAACTCCTGATCAACGAGCAGATTGCACCCTCCTCACTACCACTACCGGCCACTCACACCGATAATACCACCAAAATCAGCACAGCCCTACGAGGGAACCTGATTTTAGTACAAGCTGTTACAATCCTTGGGAGTAACATTAATTTTATTCAAATACCTAAGAAACACTGGAGGTAACGGCTGAAGTCTTGGTTCCTGCCTGACCCTTAGGGCAGGAAAATATTCAGTTAACATCTTAGACATCCAGCCAGATCACATGTTGCTGGGGCTCCTATTCCTCATTTTATATAGTGAAAAATACTAAGTATAGTTCAAAATAAGAAATAAATCTTAAAATATGGCATGCCAGGGCTTCTTCACTGACAGATACTTAGTGTACTTTGATTTGCTTTTCCTTGCAAGCTCTCTCTCAACTATTATTTTCTTTCCCAGTGGTGTCATTCTAATTTTCAAACTCAAGCAAAGAAACGGCTCATTCCTCACCTCGGGTCAGGAGCCATCCCGGGGGGGTTTCTTCAGCTTCTCAGCAAACACCCACTCAACCAGTGCCTGCAAACTTCTCCCAGTCCTGGGGAAGTTATAGCCGCTGAGCAGATGTTAGTTATCAGCATCAACAACTCGGGCGCACTATAATGAAGCAACTTTCCTTCATCAGAGACCTTCCCCCCCTCTCTCACCTTGCGTAGGAGGGTCTCCCAGGGTATGAACCTGCAGAAGGAGGGGGAAAAGAAAAGATTTGTGGGTTTTTTCCCTCCAGATGTGAAGTCTGGTTTGTGGCAATGGCCACGGGGGAGCATGGCTGCCTCGGGATGGAGCTGCGTGCTTGTTACTGAGCTCCTCGGTGTCCTGACTGCCATCCAAGACAGGCCATTGTCGTCTCTCTGATGCCCTCTCTCTTCAAGGGAATGACATCAGCCTTTTGGGTCTTTTCCGAGTCTTTTTCTCCTTTCCTTTTTGCTCATCACCCTGAAAATTTTAAGAGAAGCTGCCATTTCCAAATCATCGCGTGGTGGGTCTCCCCGTGGTGGCACGCATCATGCTGAGATGTGATGTGACTGCAGCCATAAAGTGCTTTTTTGTAGCTGTCACTGTGGATAAGAGCACACAGAAGAAGGATTTATGTATATTTTCTGTCCTCTTTCACCCCACTAACTCCTCCAAGCTCTAACTGCTCAAACCAGAGCTTTGACTTAATTACACCCTGCCGAGCAAAGAGACTGGTTTAGAAATCAAGCACGAAGGGACGTGTTTTGGGGCTCTGCCAGCATTAAGAGAGGGGAGGGGGATAACCCGGCTTCACGGGAGGAAGAGAGGGTGAAACGGTGGCCGTCAGTGCTCCTTTGGGCACGTTACAGTGGTGGAGAGCTGTCAAGGCCCACGGGGCTTTTCAGAGAATCACCCTAATAAGGGGTGTTTGGCTTATGGTTGAACGCTCCAAGCCCTCTGTGTCCTCCCTGTTACTGGGAGGTGCTTTGCTTTCCCCTGCTTGGACAGACCCAGCCCAGGGGCCCAGCCTGGGCTTCAGCATCTCCCACAGACATTGGAGTCCTGAGTGGGGACATCACACCAGGGAAACTTCAGCCTCCAGCTCGGAGGAGCACGTATGGTGGACCGTGAACCACCATAGCTGACCTTCAGGGTTTGCTCCAGCCCCGTCCCTTAATGAATACTGTATAAACATTAAGAAGCCCATATGCATAAAAAATATAAACATATATAATATACTTGGGGAACAAATCCAACACCAGCTACAGCTTCCCATCTGGCAGTTTAGGTCACTCAACTCTTCATCATCATAGTTGGATGAGATGTTTGCTGCCCCTCCATCAGCAGGACAGCACATAGCTCCCTATCAGTGGGCATAGACGGGGCTCGGGGTGTGTGGCTGAGCCCTTGGATGCCTTCCAGGAAAGGGTGGAAACCTCACAGGCATCATGAAACCAAGATGGGGAAACTGAGGCACACAATTAATTCCTCCCAAAGCCCCAGAAGGATTAATTGCTGAAGCTGAGCTTTCAGCCTCAAAACGCAGTTGGCTTCCTGCACTCGCATGGTGGTGCTGCCCCTTCTCTCGTCTCCTTCTCTGCATGAATCTGCCCAACATGATTATGGTCTCTGGTGTAACACTGCTGGGGAAGATCCTGCCTGCACAGCAGGCGGGAATAATCTGACAAATCATTTCCAGACCAGAGCAAGCTGCTCCCCAGCAGGGATGTCAACAGGGAGAGGTTAATCCTCCCAGGCCCAGCGCTGTATGATCTGGTGACACCAAGTTTTACGGGCTACATCCAACGCCTGCCCATCCGTACCAAGTGCTGGCACGGCGTCCGGCAGGCTGGGAGCTGGCAGGAGACCCCGCGCTGCCCTCCTTGCTCTCCGATTAACCCCGAGGGACTCCTTGCAAGGCATCTTGCCGCTTTGTGCTTCCATTTCCCCATCTGCAATACAACTTGCCGCTGTAAAGCAGAGAGAGATGTAAAAATACCGAGTCCATTAAATATTTTTATTTATTTCTCTGCTGCTGACATCTAGTTACCTCTGATTAAATCCAACCAAGATCCTAACTGGACCAATTCAGGCTTCCAGAGGAAGCAAGCTCTGGTGAAAGGTGATCTTTGAAATAGCTCACAAGCAAAAGATCCGAAGAGGTGTAATCCAACCTGATCCAGCCTGCCAAAGCCATCTCCTACTTGCATAGATTTAAAAGAATTCAAAGCCGGAAGGGTCCATTATAATCTCCTAAAGCTGTGTTTCTGCACGGAGGGATGGAGGGAGGGAGGGAAGGTGGCTGAGGGTCCTCCAGCCTGGAAGGGTTGCGTGAGAGCAAGCAGAGACAAAAGATAAAGGCAGCACGGACGGCAATTTGTGGGATTTGGAAATGGTAAGGAGATGGGGAGATCTGGCCAAGCCCTGACCTCTGCATTGGGTCCTACCACACATCACCTTGCTTCCGCCCAACAACTGGTCCCAGTTATCAGTACAAACTGGGACCAAACACCATGGTGGCCGGACCGCAGCCAGCGCCGCAGCCGTATGGCAGCATCTCCAAACCAGCCCCACCAGCCAACACACGCACTCGAGGCTCTGCGTGAGCAGCAAGGCAACCTTCAACCTCCTTTCTCCTACAAATATAAAGGGGGCTTACATCTTCTTCCACCCAAATATTTTCCTTCCTTTTCCCCTCCTTGTCTCCTGCAAAGAATGAACCTGAAGACATCACCTCGTGTCCCACGCTGAGCCTGGAGCCTGCGGTGCGCTCGGTGCCATTCGCAGGTTTGGCTTTCGTCTGCTCTGACGAAGCTGAACAAAAACGAGCTCAGGAGGTTTTTAATTTTCCAAGCTTTAGACGAAAAGGATTCATTTAAAGCCTTTAAAAGATTTAGCCCACTTCGCAGCTCCTTTCAGAGATCGCTGTTGTGCTCTTTAAATAGGAGACATGTTTTAAAGCTCCTGCCATCATTTATTAAATTAGCCTCAGACTTGCAAATGCAGCTCCCTCTTATTGAATCTTGTAATATTTATTTGCCAAGTTGTGATATTTGAAACTGCGCACGTTACACGTATTGGGGAAAGAGGGAGGTGATGGGGAAGGCGTGAGGGGACGGGGGAAGGAAACCACTTCTACTGTAAATTGTATAAATACATTTGAACATCCCAAGAGGGGGAGGGAAAAGGTATTGTAATTAAAATGACTGCCAGGGTATTTTAAACAAGGGAGAATAAATAGACTTTTCTCTGCATGGCACAGGCTCCTTTAACTTGGAAACTTCGTGACAGAAGATGATTAAAAATATCTTATGGCGTGTCTGAAATCTGCAAGCTTTGATGAGAAAAATGTTCTTGGGAATGAAAGGAGATCAAGTGAAGGAGGAACAGTCTCCTACACAGTGTTTTATAGGCCCAATTCATGACTGCAGATGTCGCAGAAAATAATACTAAAAAAGCCTTTTTTTTATCCTTTTTTTTTTTTTTTGCTACCTAACAGAACAGGAGAAAAATACCCACAGGGGCTCCTGTAGCGAGAAGATCCCTTTACTCTGGCTCTCGGAGCAGCGGCGTTTAATACCGGCGAGAGGATGCTCCAGGAAACCATGGCAATGGCTGAGGAGCTGCCGAGCTCTCGCCTAGAGATGTCACTCCCGAGTCGGCGAGGGCGCGGGGCTCACCCTGGTACCCCGCATCCCGCTCCGGCCTGCCTTGGCAGGGCCCAGGGCCACAGGACAGCCTCTCCCTGCATCCTGCCTGCTAAAGTAAAGCTCTTTTATCTCTGCCAGGTTCAGCCCTGGAGAGCTGCTTTTCCCTTACCACAGCCCCGAGCCGCTCCTGGCAGAAGCAGCAGCAGCAGCTTCTTCAAGGGCTCGCTGGAGAAGGGCTGATCTCTGGAAGCGAAGGGGCTGGCAGCTTTTCCCCGCACCCAGCCAGCTTCTTATCCGAGTGACTGGGCTTTAGCAAAGCTGCGGGGTCTAAACCTGGCCCACATCGCTCGCCTCTCCCCCAAATCCCCCCCCCAAACCCTTGGGTGGGCAGGGGATGCTGTCCTCAGCCCCACGCTCCCCTTTGCCGGAGGGCAAGGTGGCGGCTGGCCCACTGGGGTCACCATGGAGGGGACTTACTCATGCCTTCCCCGGCAGGAGCCGAGCGGTGTCAGCTGCAACCCCACTGCACCCCAAGCTCTGCTCCAGCTTGCTGCCAGCGCCCCATCTTTCCTCCCATGCATGTGAGAGTGGGAGCCTTCCCTCCTTCCCCTGTGCCACGCAGACGTGGGGCGAGGAGGAGTACGGCCAAGCACAGCCACCTGCATCTCCCCCCAAACACGAGATGAAGGAATTGGGGCCCATTGCGGGGGGGGAGATTTGGGGTTTGCTGCAGTTTGGAGGTTTGGACGGGGGATTTTGCAAAGCATGCTGCGCGAGGGACTCCCTCAGAGGATAAAACTGCTCCCGCAAGGGCAACTGAGCTTTGAAGGGTTAAAGCAATGACTGGGGAGAGGCAGCAGGATCCAGCTCAGCAAGGGAGACAGCTGGGATGGAGGGATCTGGACGTGCCTGGGACTTCAGGGACCATTCCAGGAGCCGGAGCCGTGCCGTGAGCTGTGTTAATCGGGCACCACTGCCCATGTCCCACTCCACCGGCCACCGCTCATCTGGACAGGCTGGAAATGCTCCAAACACGCTTTCCTTCTTTTTGTTTCAGTTTTGCAAAATTTACTACAAAGTAGCTTTCCCTTAAGAAGGAGATCGATTTAAAAAAAAAAAAAAAAAAAAAGAGATTGAAAAACTCCCTTGATCAGAAACCTTGCAACACATATACTCGCCCTGAGCTGGCAACATCATCGCAGCTTCGGTGCTGAATAAAATTCCCCGTAACCTCGGCCCTGCCCCGAGGTGAGCTGGGATAACACCTCGCCAACAGGTTTTCTGAAGACCTTAAAACTGGGAGTGCCTGATTTGCAAAATGAGCTATTTCAGATCATTTTCATCAGGCTTTTTTTCTTTTTTCTTTTTTAATGATTCTAATTTTTCTACTGCTCAGAGCCCTGGACCCGGTAACCACGGAAACTCAGCTTCACAGGCAGAGGGAGTCAAAAAATACAGGAGCACCACCACCAAATACAGAATGTAATCGTCTCCCCTAACTGTGACATTAAAAGAGCCATGTGATGATGCATAGCTGAAAGAGAGGATTTTATTAGTGTTTGCTTCATAAAACACTCTCCTTTGTACTAGGGTGTGCTTAAATTGGGGCCTCACGATGCAAGTTACAATCCCCATCTGAGAGGGTTGATGAGTCCAGCGAGACACGGCAGACCTGGAGGAAGGAGAGGAAGGTTGTGTCAAGGCACACTGGGGAGAAGCATCCCTGCAAATCCCCGACATGCTCTCTTCCTGCTCAAGACAGGAGAACAAGGTGAAAAAAAGGAAAAATCGGGAAAAAAATGCACCAGGGAAGGTTCTTATTGTGCAAATGTTGAATAAAGAGCCTGTGCCTCAGTTTCCCCATTTGCATTAATTATCTAAAAGGCAGTAAAAAGCAGCTGTCTCTTGCTGGGAGATGCAAGCCGTTGCAAACCTCTTCCAGAGGGGCCCAGAGCTGCACCGACAAGCGACCCCATCGCTGCTGGCAGCTGAGGAATCAAAATGGACAGCATCTGGCCTTGCTGACTGCTGGCACAGTTGCCCATTGCTCCCCAGCTTCAAAAACCTCAGGATAAACCTCCCTCCTCACCAGCACAGCTGTTAATCCCTGTTTTTCTCCAGCAAATTAACCTGCCCCCCCCCCCATCCTTGTATCCCCATCATCTGCTGACGGGTCAGCCACGGTGCCTTGGCCGGGCTATCGCCGGACTCACTCAAGCATGCAGCGTTCACAAACTATTACAAATAGAGAGGTTCTGTCAAAGCCTCCGCCCCCAGGGAAATCGATTCCTGCTTCCCAATTTAATTATGATGAGAGGGCAATCTAACTCTCGAGGAAAAAGCCACGTGGCTCGTTGGGTACCTGCCCTCTGCACGCACACGCTGCCCTTCAGCCTGGCGCGCGGTCCGGCTGAGGGCAAAGCAGGAGAAACCCAGGGGGAAGAGGAGGCAGGAGAGGAAAGAGGGAGCATGCAGAGCCCAAGCCTGAAGCTATGCGGCCGGAGGGACTGGAGGGTTGGCAGGCTCCTGAGGCCGAGCCCAGGTGCCATCCCGCTGGCCCCCTCCGCCTGGCACATGCCGGAGCATCGCTCTAACAAAGACAGCCTTGGCACAGGCGCTGGCCAAGTTTTCTCGCAGGCCAGTGGATCCTGCTCCTTATCCAATTCCTACACATGCTCCTCCTGGACTCGGCTCAGCTCTGCTAACAGCCCCAGAGCTGGAAAGGAGAAGAGAAAGTAAAGATAAAGGGACGGAGAGCAGCAGGGAGGGAAGGTGAGGGAATGCTCTCCGGTGAGACAGCCTGGGAGAGGGTGGCCGCGGTGGGCTGCCGTGAGTGGCAGGACTGGGCAGGAGGAAGGAAGGAGGTGACTTCATCTCATACCAGAGAGCTGACAGCCAGCAGAGGATAAAAGCCTGGGAATCCCTCGGCTCCAGCAAGGAGACCTCTCAGCTGCCAAGAGCAGAGAGGGAGATGGGAAGCCGGGGTTTGAATTGCAAGCTCAGCCTCCTGCCCTTGGTCTTTCCCACGCCAGCAAAAAAAAAAATAAAAAAAAAATCAGAAGAGTGGCACAAGTGACAGGCGGGCCGCCTGGGAAGGGAGCCGGCTGCCGACAGCGACACCGGCCCCGCTGCCTCTCTCCTCGCCGGCTGCCGGGAGGCTGCGGGGCACTGGGGAGGAGGATGGAGGGAACATCTGCGGCTGCCGAACCGCACCATCCATCACGCACGGCTGCTGCCGGAGACAGCGTCGGGGCCCACCTCTGAGCGCCTGGTGCAGGCAGCGGCTGCAGAGCCTCCTGCGCCTCTGCCCGCTCCCTGGCTGCCCTCCCCTCCGGCCTCCCCAGGGCACGGTCCTCACTTCAGGCCTGGGGGAGTCCCCTTCTGCTTGGAGGGGAGCCCTGCAGAGTCACCCCAGCCTGGCCGCACATCCCCTCGCTCTTTAATGCATGTGAACGAAGTAGCTAACGGGTGGTATGCACCCTGCCAGCCCGGTGTGGGAGAGGACGGCTGTCACACTGCACGTTCGGTGGCATTTAGCACTGCAGGAGATGTGCAGGGAGCCTGAGCAGCTTCCCTGGTCGGTGCCCAAATCGAATCTCGCCGGCTGCACGATTCCTCTCCGGGCTGTTGCAGTCCCCACCGAAGGTACCAAGTTATCTCGCAGGAGGCTTTTGCCCCACTGGGTTTAAACTCCTAAAAGAAACTTCACTTTTTCCCCATCTCATTTTTTTTTTAGCTGCTACTCCAAACCCCAAGCCCAACCTCCAGCTACCATTTGGAAAAAAAACCAAACCATAATCAAAGTAATTACCACCTCCACTTCAAACATTACATTATCAAGCTAACCAGCTACCCATTGAAGACAATTAATCTGCACATAGGCACCAAAAGAAACTGTCAGCAATTAAAAGTGGAAGCACGCCTTTGTAGTTAAATGGGAATATTGCACCTTTGTTACATGTTTAATTAGCTGATGGAGTGTGCCCCTTCTCAGACATCTTTCTTTTCAAATTATACCTGAAATTCATTTTCTTTCCCACAAACTTCTTTTTACTGTGCAAAAAAATAAAGGAAATAAAGTGTGAGTAATCTGAAACCTGATTCTGATTCTTCCTTAGGTTGCAGCTTATAGTGTGTACACAGGAGTTTATAGACCTCCAAGAGATAAGGAGGAAAAGTTCTTTTCTTTCAGAGCTTCTCTTTTTTTTTGTTCTTAATCTGATTTTAAGACCTTGCCTCTGCGTTTTCACACTTCTCCCATAAATCTCATTTTCTTCCCGTTTCCCTTGGGATTATCAGGTGATCGAACGGGAGGGCCCAAGAGCTGAGCAGAGCCGGGCACACGCTGCCATACATTCATTTTAACACTTATTTTACAAAGGTTCTAATTTTTATCTTTGCATAATGATGCTGCTTTGCATATCTATAGCTGCTTTCATCCGATCATCTCAGTACATTCTGCCGACTGTTAATTAATTCTCAAAACACCCTGGCGAAGTCAATAGGAATGCTTTATTGGGGTAGTTTTTATCTAATTTGTAGGAGGGAAGGGTAAACTGAGGCAGGAGGAGACTGATGAGGACATGAGACAGCACGACAAAGCCATATTATAGAAGCCTTGTCTTTGCAAACCCTGTAGACGGAGACACATCACAGTCAACACGTCACTTGGTCCAAAAACTGCACGTCCCTGGTTACCAAATAACCGAGATTTAGCCTCAGCATGGTGTTAAACGGGATGCACCCCAACCCACGAAGCTGTGCTCAGCTGTGCTCTGGTACCCACAGCTCCTCCAGACCACGTTCCCCCATGGTTTCATGCCAACACACACCTCTCGGCACAGCCTGGGTCTCAAATGCTCTGAAGATGCACATACAGCGCGTTTCTTTGCTTAGGGGGGGTCTTTGCTTTTGTCATCCTTGGCACTGCTTTCCAAACACTCTAAAATGAAAACATTTTTATACCCAGAAGGGCCTATTTTTCATCATCTCAGAGCAGCATAGACCAAGAATAACTTTGCTGAAAGCTAACAAATACACACGCTGGCTCAAGGCAAGAATCAGGCTGGCAATATACGCCTGCTTGCCACGAACAGGAAAACATCGCAGGGCCCATCTCTAACCCCGGCCGTGACGAGCATCGCTCCCACACCATTGAAATCGCAGCATGGGTGGCACACGTGGTCCTGTCTGCCAACACCAGCTAGCCTTGCTCCAGCTCCAAAAGAAAACACTCTGCCAAAATCCCATCACTTCAAGCAGAAAGATCCAGCCTGCAGGAATTCAACGTGCCTGGAGGACTGCTGGAACAAACCGCAACAACAAACCTGCGGAGAACTGAGCTGGCAAAGCCAAGAACACCAACGCAGCTGCCGTCCTTACTGCCGCCCTTCAGAAAAATCTTTCCTACGTTATCGAACGTCATCGACTCGTTTGGAGCATTGTTGCAAGAAGCGGACACCCTGGCTGCAAATCAGCTGCTTTGTTTTGTTATTTGCTGGACCAAAACCATCCAAGTTACAACTCAGGTTTGGAGAAGGGAGGAAACATTTCCAACAGTTGAGCTGGTGGGGAAAAAAAAAAAAAAAAAAAAAATCAGTTTTCAAGTTGCCTGAGGACAGCTGCACGCTTTAAAGGGTAAGAATTTGTGCGGCTGAGTCTGTATTGCTCTCCATCCTTGGGCAGGAGGCATTTCAGCAGCTCAGGAGGACCCTGTTGGGGTTATGTCTGTGTTTGCCTCTTCTCCCATCTCCAGGTAGTAGGTACAGCTCATCAAACACGCTGCCTTCAAGGGATGGAAGCAAATGAGACAGATCACAGAAACTACCAGTACCATTAGGTCATCGCAATTTCAAGCCGGCAGCAGCACAAGCTATTCAGTGTAGCGGTGATATCATTTAGTACTGTCGGCCGAAATTCAAACTGTGTTGAAGTCAAAGGGAATGTATCCACCGGGCTTTGGATCAGCCTGCAAAGCACATGGAGCGCGTGGGCGCTTTCTCTTTTTGCCAGGGACAATCCAAGCAAAACTCAACCTCCTTCTTCCTTCAGCTGAAAGAAAGCATCAACAGAAGACTGAAATTTTGGCCTGAAAAGGAGCCAAGTGCTGCTGAAAGCTGGCCTGTGGTCCTTGCACTGAGGATAATGAGAATTACTGAAGTACCTTTGAAAAGTGCCTTGAGATTGTGCTCTCTTATGTCCTGCTGTAACACAGGGACGCAGGAACAGTCAGACTCGGAGCAGGGCAAGTCTCCCACGCTGACCACGAGGTTGCAGTCTCGTCCTCCCCGCTGGCCGGGCACCTTGGGCCGTTGCAGTGCAGCACCAGGCTTTTTCCCTCGCCCTGAGCCTCTGCAGCAGATGCAGGCAGTCAGGCTGCTCTGGGAGCTGGGCTGGGTACCTGGGGCTAGGGAGCAGGAGAGATGTAGTAGTGGGATGGAGAGGGGGGGTCCCCCGGCTCATAAAAACCATCCTCAAAAGGACCTCCACTATGTATTACATCCCCACCTGCACCCTGACACACCATCCCTGATGAATGAATTGCATGCACCCCGTTTCTTCCCGTCACACATCTCTTGTATGCAGCAGAAAGCGGATATTTGAGACGTCCCTTGGCCAGCCCATCTCCCATAGCCCATGGTATCGGCTGTTGCAGGCAAAGATGCAAAACCCCACCTATCAAATCAAACCCCTTTTTGGAAGTTATAGCATAATCCACTCAAAGGAAAAGTTCTGTCTTGTCCCCTCCTTCAGAGTTTAGCGCGCGCCCTAAAGCAGGAGGACCTAATCTCAAGTCCAACACTCATAGATCCTTTTAAATCCTTGCTTTGTAGCTCTAGCCACTCTAGTAACTTCCGATGATAAAGGGAAATCTCTTCGCTGGAGAACTGCGCAAAACAGCTTGCCTGAAAGGCAGCCACGCGTTTGCGTGCTTGACCTGCTTTTCTCACAACCTGAAAAGACCCACGCTAGTAGCAAACCCAGCACATGGTGACGGTCCCCTCAGCAGCGTGCCGGCTATGCACCGGCAACTGCCTCGGCACAATTCGGCTGCGGAGAGATGATAGGGGCGAGAGCCCACCGTGCCAAAGGGGGTGCAGGGGGAGGGAAAAAAAAAAAGCTTTTCATATTCTGCTACCAATTTTGTTTTTCTCGCAGGCTGGATTCTCCTCCCAGCCCACCCACAGCAGGCAGCTCGACCCCGCCGTGTGCTGTTTTCAGGCCAGCAGCTGGGGAACGTGTGCAGCCGGGCAGGTTTTATGTACCGGCATAGTTGGGGGGTTGCCAGCCACTGACTGCATCCTTGTTTCTCCCCTCCTCGAAGGAGAGGTTTTCCATGGCACAGAAGTGAGAGCAAGGAGACCAGATGCTCAGGGACATCCTGAAAGGCTCCGGGGCCAGGTTTCACTTGTTGCTTCAGGCACCTGTCGTACAGGGAGGATATTTTTGGCTGCAGCGTGCTGAGGGCTGTTGCCTGGGGGTGCTGAGCACTTTTAAAACCCAGAAAAGTGCGTGGCCCACGCAGCCTGGGGAAATGAAGGTGGGGACCAGAGGAGATCCCCCTGTCCACATTCATCAGTGAACGCTGCAGGAGGTGAGGGTGGTAAAAGGTGTTACCTGGATGCGAATAAATGCAGGCTGGGAATGCAAAGGCATCCCTACCTCGGAGCACAGTCCAAGTGCTCTGGACCAGGGTCCCCATGGGAATAAAATGCGACCAAAATCTTAAGTACTGTAGGATGGAGCATGGTTTCTGAAAGAGGATTATGAGGCCAGAAGCTCATGACCGCAGGGGCTGTGTTCGATGACTCAGTCCCTTCTGTCCTGCATCATCTAACAGCAGCATCTGTTTGTGTCCTGCAGCCTGAGTAAAGAATTCCCTTTTTTATATGTTAGCACAGCCATGTCCTGCCTTACACGCCAGTGCTGGTACAGCCACAGGGCAGAGTATTAATTCTCTCTTAAGCTGGTGTGACGTTCTCATTATAGCAACCCGCTGTCAGCTCCTCCAGCGCTCGCCTTCACTGCTGCAGAGCGGATGGCACCGGGTGACTCCTTGTCCCATCACGGGGAGCCGAGAGCTGCCCATGACAATTTTCCACCACCTCCTGCCTCTCGCGATCTGGTCACAGGCAGAGAATTGGCAAGGGACAGAGCGGAGAGACACAACACTGCTTATGGAGGTCTACCAAGTGGGTAGAGAAATGGAGACCACCAAAAGCCCAAAGGGTTTGTTACTCTGGATGTGTCTAGGATTGCTTTGCTGCATGATGGTGTTTGCCGTGTGGACGTACCTTCACCACGATGGCACATGCTGCGGTCTGCTGGGCCCAGGAGCTTCTCTGTACTCTGCAATACCCATGGTAGGAGTTCTTCCACCACACCGTGGGGACTGGAGAGCCGAGGAAGGGCCCGTTCCATTTGTAGAGTTCTGCGCCGGGAAAATGCCGGCTTGGCCCCATCTGGAAGGAATTATCAGAAGAGCTGTTTGTCAGCTGCTTCCACACAGAGGAAGGGCTGCGATTTTACACCACGAGCCTCCCCCAGAATAAAAACCAGACAGGCGAGGAGATTTATTACACGCAAACCTCACAGGATTACAAATGCCCCATGGAAGGAGACCTGCCTGAGAGAGTGTTTTTTAACTGGCATGCAAGAACAGAGCAGCCTCGCCAAAATTACCTTGGAGCATGGAAAATGGAGCAGATCCCTGGCTGGATTAAACAATGGCATCAGCAAATGCCTAGTTTGAGAAAGGAGGGGGAAAGAGGAGATGAGGGCTCTGACTTGAGGACCACCCAGGAGATGAAAGATGCTTACTGGAACTGCTGCTGAGCCCTGCAGCTTCGGCTGGTGCCTACATCAAATTCAGAGACCGTGATGATCCCCCAGACTGATCTAGTTGCAAGTGACTTCAGTGGGATTTGAGATCCTCCCTTCACCAAGGATGAGTTTGCATGTGAGAAATCATCCCTAGAGATGACTGTATAGTATTTTCATGGATTTTTATGCGTCTTGTTTACCTGTTCCCAAATCGCAGGAGTCATTTTTGTTTCTTTGTTGCTAAGTTTTCCACAAAAGCTTTGCTAAAAATCAAAATTGTGTTTGAAACAGATATCGAGCATGTTTTGTTTCCTGACAACCACACGTAGAGATTCAATTTGTATATGCTTCTCGGTGAATATGTCATACTGTGATTGCTCACACATTAACTGACACAGCAGAGCTGGATGGGAAATGTTTTTTCTATTCCATGAGAATTTCAGAGACTAATAAAAACACCAATGGGTTTGAAAGAGACCTTGATGTTTTGTAAAGTGTAAGACAAAAGGGTTTACTATTTAATTAGCCAAAATGTTAGAGCAAAAAGGATGCTTTAGGTTTTGAAACAAGTCAGTATGGAAACTTATAACTATTTTCTTCTTCTCCCAAATTAAAAGGATTTCAAATTGGGAAAATGAAAAGGAAAACTTTGGGAAAATGAAAGGACGACTGTCTCACAAGTAGTCTCAGTTAAACTAAAACGGACATTTTCTGCTGAAGCCCAAATCAAAGCTGCGAATCCGATCCAGCCGCTCTCGCAGACGGCATGACCTCGACAAATGCTCTTCTCTCGACAGTATTGGCTCACACGTTTCCTCTAGAAAAACAAAGATAACTACTAACTTCCACACACTGTGTACAGACATAGAGTAAACTTGCACTGCTTATTATCCTACATGCAGGGACATAACTCTCCCCTTGATCTTCATTAAAGAGAGAAGGGAAATTCCAACATTTCAGAGGCTTTGTTATTATCTTGAGTACTGCAGCAGCAACTAGAGAAAGCATCTAGCAAGACAAGAGAGAGGATGGGTTTTGGAGACCAGGCACAGCAGCTCAGGCATGTGTTGGGTCTGTGAAGCTGAGCTGGAGAATTCCCAGCAGTCAACTTTTCATCTGCCCATCAGCATTCCTGCAGTGGGGAATTGCAGAGTCAGAAAAACCAACGGAAAAGGAAAAGAGGGAAAAAAAAAAATCAAAACCCACACTCATTTTTGTGGTATAAACAGAAGATTTGCCTCAAACGCAGATCTGTGAACAGCTATTTTCGCAGCAAGGCAACAGGAGTCAAATTTGCTCCAGCAGTCGCCAGCTGCACCAGGGCCACACGGTGCTCCGTGGTGGAGCGGGCAGCATGCCCGACCCCCTGCCCTTGCTGCACCATGCTGCTTGCACACACGTGGAGGGACCCCGCCATGCCTATTTACACACCAACACCTCCACTCCTTGAATTTTACACTTATCAGGCCCTACTCACCCAGGCGCTACTGTTATCCCCCCCTTAGATCTGCCTGAGCTCAGCACATGCATTTTTGACATGCGTTGCACCGTCCCTGCCGCACGTGTGCGTGCCCACGCACCCGCCTGCTCCTTATTGCACTCTCCCTGCTGTCGCTTGTGCACACACGTATGCGTCTGTGGTTCACAAACACATTTCTGCTGTCTGCTACAGTGCTTTCCCCCTTGCGTTCGTCAACAGAGAAACCTTTCTGCTCCTTGCACTCATCCATCTGATTTCACTTTCCATGCTCACGTCACCAGTGGGCAGCCACACACATGAGCAAACCCCAGATGCTCACCAGCACCTCTCTCTCCTCTCTGCATCCAGCGGGATGGCTTACGCAGCAGCCACGGGAACCAGGGATGCTGACGGCTGGTGGTGGCAGGCAGGTGCAGAGAGGGAGAGAAAGGAGAGGAAAATACGTATTTTTGAAGCGAAGTTGAGCTGCAGGGTTAACTGGATGATGAATGATGGCGGGTGCGTGCTTAGTCGCATCCCGCTAGCGCAGCCCTCTTGCCTCTCTGCCCACTGCAGTGTCAACGTAGCGGCTCCATCGCAACGAATGCTGTTTCAAGGTTACTTAAGCAATAAATTATGTTGTATGTTTAACATCCCCAGCAATAACACCCACCCATGACTTGCTCGTCCTCCCCATTTATTTTCCCTTTGCAGATGCATGGCTGGAAAACTGCTCCAGCTTTTACCTCTTTACAGGGAAGGAGGGGCCATCTCCATTCAACAAGCTGCAGAAACAGCTACAGCTCAATAAAGAAAACAACAGGGGCCAGATCCTCCACCAGCACAACCTCTCTTTGCTCCAACAACATTTTGGGAGCTGTGCTGATTTACGCCAGCCATGGATCTACTTTCTGCAATGTATCATGCAAACCATCAGGAAAAAAATCTGTAGTGGGTTCAGACATGAGGTAAAAAACAGAAGGGACAGTGGCAGAGCTGCTGACGGGGAATCGTTGCAGAGTAATGCCCCCATGTGCACTGCAAACTGCAGATGAAAAGGAAAAGAAACTCAGAGGGCCTGACTCTCCCTCCAGTTCTAACCATGTATCAAGAGGACTGACCCCAGAGAACTCAATCACCCCTCTTCCCCAGTGATTCCAGGTATAAACAGCAAGTTTCAGTCCTGGAGATGTCCTTTCATGCCCAGAGACGGACATTTTCTTCTTAGCAATAAGACAAGGAGCTGACCCAGTCTCATACCTCACCTCAGCCTCCACCCAGCTGCACCGTGGTTAGATGCATCTGAAAGGGCAATACATCTGCTCCTCCATCCTGCCCGGCACTGAGCATCCCCCGGGGAGAGCAGCACGGAGGGCCGGTCCCTCCGTCCTTCCTCATGATGCCGTCTGGCTCCGTCAGCAGCAGTGCCCGACATGCTCTGCTGTCAGACCTTTGCGTGCCAGACGCCCTTGTAGGCAGCTGCAGGCAGGATTACGAGCAACGTGTTCAAACCATGTACAATTATGTGCAACTGTTTCTCCACTGCAAATAGATAGAGTAGCAATGGAGCAGCAGTTATGGTCTCGCATTAGTAATTTCCAAAGGACAGTTGTGTGGCCACTGTCCATTACAGCCAGGGCAAATGAAGATGAATGAAAGTGAGTTTGGATGCTCCATATGCCTCTGTTCATTTACTGCAGGGAGGCCTGGATTATGGGAAACATCACAAGGGAAAATTTGCAAAGGGGCAAACAGTTACAATTTCTACCTGAATCCCAGAAAACAATGCATTTAGCTGCAGATGCAAAAAAAAAAAATCAAGTCACCTGAGATTTGAGTCTTACCTAGTCCTACCTCTCTATCGCTTTGCTGCAGTGAATCTCGGAGCACTTATCAGCCATGATCTCCAGCAGCCCTGGATGGGAGATGAGCACTGGCATTCCCACACTGCAGGGGAACCACCAAGAAATAAAACCATGATGAAAAAAATGAACGTGGGAAGACCATTAGGTGCTGTCTCAGAGGAGTGGAGTACCACCAGGTCCCAGCAACTTCACCTGGTACAGGGGGAGGAGGGCAGAACATGGAGCTACTAAGCATCTACCTCAGCATCTCAAATAAAACTCCAGGAGACAGGAGGCAAAAGAAATGTCATGGACATACCTGAAAGTTTGCCCTGAATGTCAAGGTCATGTAGTAAATGAGCAAGAAGAGGACCCAGGTGTCCTGAGCATGATCCCTTTCTACCCTAATCAGCATGGCCTCACATAACCATTTGTGCAATTGGCTTATTTCACAGAGTGACTTATAGATGCTATTGTAAGCAGATCCGGTCAATATATTTATTTTTCTTTTGATATACAGCTACAATAGGAAGCCATGCATGAAGTTTATTAAACCTGGCTAATTTTCTATCAGTTCTGCAAAAATATCGATTCTATGCATTCAGTTATCTGGCTCAGCCTCAACCTGGAAAGAGAATCATTTAAAAGCAACAAAAAAAAAAAGCGCATCCAGTTCCTCTGAAACAAAGCTAATCTGAGACTGCAAAGTGTCACTGTTCTCATGGGCAGAGCCCTTTGATCAATTGAGCCAAAGACAACTGTGTTATTTAGGAGCCATTTGCAAGCTGGCAAATTAAACAAGGCTTTTTTTTTTTTCCCCTAAAGGGCGGGTGGGGGGAAGAAGTAACAGCTTTACAGTAGCAGTAAAACATTCTAATCTTTTTTTTTTTTTTTCCCCTCCTTCTGACAGAGCCAGATTCTGCAGGTTATAGGGGCAGGAAAGCAGCACAGCAAGATCTGCCATTCTTCGTCTCCCCAGGACCACTGCAGGGGCTGAATCCCTTTGCTGCACCAATATTTTGATGTCTCCCTGGTGAGTCAAGAACACAGTTGGCCTCTATAGGGGTACAGGGCAGGATCCTGACACGCAGTGAAAGCGTGGAGGAGGTACTCCAGTGATGCATTACTAGGGTCCAAGCCTCACAGGAGGGTGAGTATCTCTGTAGGACTTGCACTGCTCCTGAGCACACGCTGGGCAGACACCACTTCTGAAGCCATGAGTTTTTGCAGGTGTCTGGTTCTTGAGAGCACAACTGCAAGTCCTGTCCGGCAGGCAAGTCTCAAGCGTAACCCCTGACTCTCTGCCTTTCTCAGAGCATTTGCATAGTAAAACCAGAGGCAGGGAGTTTTCCATCTTTAAATCTTAAAGCTTAACTGATATTCTGCACAAGCAAACCATTATTGTGTCCATATTGTGATGGAAACCAGCAATAAGTATAAAGATGCTATCTAAACCAATATGGCAACGTGTTTTACCACATCAATCTCAGGGTGCCTGCACTTGGATTAGCATGTCAGGCCGGCTTTCAGCGACTTCCTTTGGTTTAAACTTAACCTGCTGCTTCTCCTGTGCCGTAGGCTGCTCGAGACCAGCTGCGAAGCATCATTGTACAAGACAGAACATATGCACAAGTAAACAAATTAAGGCTATCTCCAAAACAACAGGCCCCTGGCTTCCTGGAAGAGCTGCAAAGAGAAACTTAATCAACAGCAGCGGGTGAAACGGTAAAGGGGAGGAGATGGACCTCTGCTAATGAAGGCGATGCTTTCAGATTGCAAATGCTTGCTCGCAGCACGCGAGGAGGCAACGGCGGGGTCAGCGCCAGCGACACAAGCAGCGCACGGAGCCGGCAATCACGCTGGCTCCAAGGAAACTCTGGTTTTCACAGCACAGAGCAGCCAGTTTAAGCCGATGCAGAAAGAAAAACAAGGAGCTGAGCGGAGGCGCAGGCTCAGCCTTGCCCCTGCCTGTTACAGCGGGTGAGAGCTCAGCTGTCGAGGCCAGATTAGGGCTGGTATCACGGCCTCTCCAGGCCTCCCTGGCTCCCTCCCCAGGGGCTCATTAACGGTCTGAAGTTGCAGCAGTTAAATCAGTTGAATACCAAGACAGTTAAATCTCTGCACACCTCTGCGCAGATGCTTAACGTCAGTTTAAGCCTGCCTGCCACTGGCTTCACCTTGTGTCTTTAAAGGAGGGAGTGCCAATGTGGGAAAAGAAAATAGCAGAAACCTTTCCCTTCACTTCCCAACAGCAGGCAGGTCGCTCTCCAGCTTCACCTGGAGCTGAGGATCCTTCTCTGCTAAAAACCTCTGCCTTGACCCTACGGGCCCAACCAGGGTGCGCTTGCTTACAGTGTATCCTCTTAGGAGCTCATGACCAGCAAAATTAAACCGTGACAAACTTTATTGCAAAGTGTGATAATTTAGCATTGAAGAAAATCCATTTGTCTAAAAAACCACATGCATGCACCTGGCTGTTTGCTCCTCTCTAACCTTACATTTTTATGACCAGCTAAATCTCCCTGGTTTTCCTTTTACCCTTGAAGAGCAAGACAGTCAGCATATGTTCTCTTAGCAAACCTGGAAACCCTCTGAGATATCCCAGGGTCTCTGATGCCAGTTCTTGCAGCCTGCCTCCTCGCTCTGCATGCCAGACTCACCTCGCGTTGCCAAAGCAAGCTGCTAGAGACGCAACTGGGAGCCCCAGCTCCTCCTTACCTCAGGTCCCAGTCTCAGAGCAGAGTCTGGCACTGAAGTCTAACACAAATCCCCTGGTGTGATAACAAGCAGTCAGAGCATCTGAAAGCATGAGCAAACTGTCCACGATTTATTTGGGGTTACGTATACCATCACTGGGTCAGAGCTATTTTGCCTCAAGAGGATGCAACATCTGCTCACAGCTATAAAAACAAAATTCGGACAGTCTGACTTGCAATGGGTCAGTTTATTCACATGCTCACAGCCCGGTGCAGGACACAAACATCCTGCAAGCAACCCAGCTAGGGGAGAGCGCTCTCACCCATCACGTACGTGGTTAGACCTGGGCAAGCCTGAATTTGAAGTAGGGGCTGTTCAAATTTAAGTCAGGTAAAATACAGGTTGCACCTAGTCAAAGGCTGAAAGGTATGAGCTCCTTCATTATGGTGTGCACTCTTGCTCATGAACACAGGCTAAACGGAGAGGGAAGTTTTCTGACAGATGGATGCCTACAGACAGAGCTACCACAGCTTGTCATCACACCTCCAGGTCAAACAGATGTTTCCTTCCAGATACAGATGTGCCAATGGAAGAGATCACTGCCCCAAGATGCTCTTTGCTCCCTCCCCGCCAGATGTTCCTAGGCCTACAGTCCTGACAGCTAACAGAAAAGTATTTAAAATAACTGGCTGATTTAAGACAAGTGTCTCCTTAATCCTAAGCAGTTAGAGGTTGTTTTATGCCCTAGATGACAAAGGTTTGTCTAGCTAGTTTATTATATTTTTACAGCTGCCTTAATGTAACAGTAGAGGATCTGCTATTCATCTTAGGCAAAGCAGGAGGAAAGCTAGGCTCACACTAAAGTTGGAAGAAATAAGAAACATGTGATAACCTAGAGATTATTGCACAACGTAAAATCCCCTACAAGCGCATGAGAAGACATCAGTGCCTTCACTACTGTAAAACGGGTAGAAGTTCATTGCTTTTTCCTCTTTGCAGTTTCCCTCTCTAGCTGGAAGGGCCCATATCTGGGACTGAAACGTGGAGAAGTCTGACTGCACAAAGGATCAGCACCTCCATTTGTAAAAAAACAGCATAGCTCTAATCCTCTTGTTCTCCCTGGTAACCAGGAAAGCTGCAATTCTTTATTTCTGAGCAACTTTTCTCTGTCGACACATGCACAGGCACACCAGACTGAGCAAACATGGAACCAAAAGCAACAGAGGAACTCATTCAGCTGAGCACCTGCATTGGTCTGGATGGGTTCCCAATTCACCGTGTCAGCAGAGGACACCAACGCCAATGACTGGCACTGTTGGGGAATAATTCAGGGAAATTATTCCTCGACAGCTGTTTCTGGGTGGCAATATCTGTGCAGATCCCTGAGCATCATTGCCGAGCACAGCCAGCACCCCTTCTCTCTCTTAGCACCCTCTTTCCTTTTACCCTAGCACCATCTCATTTATAGCCTCCTGATTTAAAATCCCAACTCTTTTCTGAAGTAGCAAGTTCTCCAATCCAAGAAGAGACCTCTTTAGGCCGTTCCCATCTCAACAGAAGGGGAAATCCCAGCCCATGCTGTGTTGCAGGAAGCCCACAATACCTACAGCATTTCTGCTGGCTCTTGGAGTCTGAATGAGCTGTGTCTTATTGCTTTTCCAACCTATGCCGATTTTTCCAAGTCCTCTTCCAAGACAAACCGGCATCAAGAACGAGCAAGGCAGCTTGAGCCATACAGACCTGCACAGCACTTACAAAAGGAGCTCTGCATCACTTAATTATTAAATCCTGACACATGGATGTGCCAGCTGTGGTCCGGCATGTAGTTCCAAAGGTGGTGAGAGGCTCCATCCGCAGGTCCTCCAGCAGCCTGGAAACCCCGTACCTGCCCTGGTGGGATCACTGCAGGAGGCTGTCAGTGCCCTATGGTGTAGCTGTCATGAAGAAGGGGGTCTCTGAAGTGCGCTGGCACTAATCACACCTGAGCAGCGTAAGATGTCAGGATCCCCTCCATGACTACTGGGAAAAGAGCTGCACACGTAAAGAGTTGCCTTCACACGACAGATCTGGCATGCCACCGTGCCAAGCTGAGATCCAGGTCTGATTTTGGCTCCAGCTGCACAACCCCATCTTGCTCCCCAAATCCAGTAATTTTCAAATCTGGGCTTTTGCTCAGGTCTCATCACTCATCAGCAGTGGATTGCGGGAGCTAAACTCCTTGTTGTAAAGCAGCGATTCCATTTTCCTCCAACTTTAAGCAGCTTCAATCCATCTTACTGCATTACAGAGCCCGCGCTGATTGTTCTGCTGTAGTGAGTAATAACAACTTGTACTTTGCAGATTACCCCAGGGAACCACGCTCCTGGCTCTGCCGTACCACCGGCTCTGCGGGGCGGGCACACATCTGCCTGCAGCACCCCCAGAGATTGGGATAGGGCTGCAGGAACAAACACCCAGAGAAATTTGGGTGGGAAGATGTGGAAGAGCGAAGGGAGGCGGCATGTGGCTGGTGGCCATGGGGAAATTGAGGTGCCCAGTCCTGCGAGGGGTGAACATCATGGGATGGTGGAGAGGGAGAGAGTATTGGGGAGGGAAAGCAGTGAGAAAAAAATGGGACAAAAGAGAAAGGGAAGATCAGAAACATCTAGAAGAGCATGCACTTATGCCATCGTGGTGTAACCTCGCGTGGAGAGCAGGATGGAAAGCTGCTGTGACTGGGCTTCACTGGCACAGCATGGAGGAAAGGCAAAGTGTGTTTTTAGCCATGAGACAGGGGCAGAAGCAGGTTTTGCCCAAATCTCCTCCTTTTTTGCACACCCAAATTCCCCAGGGCACTCCAAGGGGAGGAAAACAAGGTCCTCTGTGAAACAACCCCCTCAGAGCTGCTGTTGCTCACCACAAGGCCCTGTCAGGGCTGCCACTGTGATGGACCACAGGAGGAAAGAAATAAAGATGGGAGAGAAATGGACATGAGGGGGAGAAGATGAGGAGCTGTGGAAGAGGTGCGAGGGGAAGGCAGAGGTGCCCCATGAGGCAGCAGCCCTTGCGGAAGGACACAGAAGCTTCTGGAAGGAGGCAGCAGACCTGGGCTGCCTCAGGAGCCTGCCAAGAGCCTCCCTCTTGGGGCTGAGGCACCCCAGCCCCCTGTACCCGCTGCCACCGGCATGTGGCACCCACTCCTGTCCCCTTTCTGCACGGCCACCATGATCCTGTGCCTCCAGTGGGCTGCCAGCAGCCATGCCAACAGCACTGGGCCGGGTGGCCTAGCTCTTGCTGCATGCTGGGGGCTGCCCCTCACCGAGGGCAAGATGGCGGGCAGCCCCGCTCTTGGCCATGCCCACACAGCTTCCTTGGCCCTTGGCCCCCAGTGCCGCAGGGCTGAGGCCCCTCCTGCTCAGCAAGGTGGACACAAGATCACCACCAACTCACCAGGCTTTGGGGATGTGGCACCAGGTAATGGGGAGATCAAAGGAGGGCCCATGGTGGCCTTCATCATGGAGGTGAACGTGAGGCTTCGGAGGAAGACCTGCTGGGCTGAGCAAGGGACCATCGTCCTCCTGGATGAGTGCTGCTTCTGGAACGGCATTATGTGGAGCTTCAGCCACCATGCCTGCAGCCTTTTTCATGGTCTGATTCTGCCAGTCTGCAGGGTCACCAGCATCCTGGTCACCATAATAACAGGCATCCAGTTTCTTGCAAGATGCGTGAAGAGTTACCAAAGCTGGAGGGAGAGCAAACAGCAGAGCAAGGAATGGTGGCCAGGGTCTCCCCACAGCATGGCTTGGGGGACTGGGGGGACTGCCAGCTACCCCGAGTGTGCCATCTGCCTGCAGGCATACGAGCCCGGCGAGGCGCTGAAGTTGCTGTCCTGCTCCCATGCCTACCACAGCAAGTGCATCGACCTGTGGCACTGTGCTCAGCCTGGGAGCAAGACCTGCCCGCTCTGCCTGCACAGCGTGACTGCGGTAGCATTGATCCCCCTTGGTGCACACAATGGCAAGCAGAAGTAACCTGGGAAGGCTCCCCCAAACTCCCTCCTGGAAAAATCAAGACCACCCCATACGCGCTCTCGTCAGCTCTGTCTTCCACTCTCCCTACAAAGTCAAGCTCCAGCCAATACCTCTTGGGAAGCATGAGCACAGCACAGGATTGAAAAAACATATGGAAATGTAGGAGTAGGGAATACAGACTGGAAGGACAAATGGAATACTGAAGACATATCCTTGGCTTTGCCCAGTTTGGGCAGCTGATCACATACAGGTCTGCTTCACACTAGAAGATTTGAGAGCCACAACCACAGAACAGAAGCAGCAGCTAGTCTTGCCAAGCCCCTGGACGGCTCGTCCTGAGGTTCCTCCTATTACTCTGTTTCTTAAGCTCTCCCTCCCAAAAGCATGTACAGACAGGTTTATTCCAAAGGGGCCAATTACTACAGTTACCAGTTAATTTTTTACCACAAAACCTAGGTTGACGAAACAAGCACAGTTCTCTACATTCTTTTTGCATGCAGATAGTTAAAAAGAACAAAAAGCCTGCTAAATTGAAAGGATGTTTTTGCTTTATGTCCAAGGTTTGCAGGGCATTTTGCCAAAACTAGAAAAGGCAAGATATTATTTCCAACACCAATATCTAATAAAGAAGATGTCTCCCTCCGTTGCAAGGCAAACAGCTGGAACTGGAATCCATTTCCAAACACGGATACTAAGTTGTAATGGCCTAGATTTGCTCAACTGCCTTTTTAATTGTGGGCATTAGCAGATTATAGGTACTTCTGTAGCAGGTCCATAAAGCACTGCTTTATAATCTTCTGTATGCATTCGGGCCCAGATTATCATGCTTGTACTTGGTAATAACAGAGGAGAGATTGCCTGGACCCCTGGGAAATCCAAGGGAGGCACCTGGTAGAGCACAGGAGCACACGGTGCCGAGACACGTGTAGGGATGGTGCACACAGCAGGGCTTGCAAAGCTCCCACAAACCTGCTCTTCATCCCTCTCCCATGGCGGCAAACAGTGAGGCACAAAATCTCTCCACACACACGACTCCATTTCTCGTCTACCCAGCTTGCATTTTGGGTAGTGGCTCCGACTGTTTCAGCTATCTATTCTGTGAAGACATGGGTCATCCTTTCCTTTCATCCTAGATGAAAGGAGGTGGTTACATGCACCAGTTTCTAAATCAGCTCCCAGCAAAAAAAAAAAATAAAAAAGAATCATTAACAATAGGGTGGAGGTCTGCCTTCCAGCCGGCTCGCTGTGGAGCTGGGGACTTGCTCAGTCAGCAGGAGAGAGGAAGCGTGTCCCACATAGCTTTCTTTTAAGAGCAACTGGGAGCACTGGAAGCAGAAAGGTTTTCACTGGAAGGTCACTAGATGGCCCCAGATCTTCCTTCACAGCAAATCACTAGTATTTCAGCTCCGGGAGCCTAGTCTTCCCTAATCCTATAGCATGACCCCAAAGGAGCACCATGCCCTGATAAGAAGGGCACCGAGCTAGAACCGGGGATACCTGCCAAGATGTCTTGAGCAAAGCATTTAGCCCCCGATGGCTTTTTCTGGCTTCTGGCCTTTGGCTGTTGAGGGCAGGGAGAGTCTGTTGTGTGTCTGTGCAATGCCACTATCTGTGGACCCGAGACACCAACCTAATACAGATAAAGGACAAGAAGTCTGATTATGTACAAACTCACATCATCCCACTGCCAGGCTGCTCTTTTCATGCTGCAAAAACCTCAGAGGGGAAAAAGCCATCTAGACTTATTCCCCAAGTTAAATCAATGCTGGATCTGGAGCCTGTAATGCGTGTTTTGTTGGAGTTGTAATGATGTCCACATAAGTCAGTCTCCTCTGCATCTCTGTAACAGTTTAAGCTGTTTGGGCAGGACCAGAGTTAGATTCTGCTAGCAGTTACGTGGGTCTAAATCAGCATTAAATTCCTCTGGATTGAGCAGACACTTCTGTGGAGTACAAGCAAAAGGAAGAGCTAGTTTTATAACCCCGCTCCTGCACTAAGTGATAGCCCCAAACTATAAAGGAACATGGGGACTTTGGAGCGGTGGGGTAAGTGATCAGTTAATAGAGGTAAATGGTCTTTTCCTTTCCTCTAGCTTGGATCTTTGTTCAAGTGGTAAAATGGGACCCGTTCCCTGTAATTGCTCCGCTCTTGCACACAACTGCTGTCTCCCACGTGTGGCTTGTTGACATTTAAATAAATTGCAATTATTCCGACAAAGTAGATTGCAGGGACTCCACAGAAAATGGGTCAAGAATACGTCCAGGAGCATCTGCAATGTATTTAACACATGAATGTAACAGGGGTAGGGCAGGATGAGAAGGAGAGTACGGTGCTGGCTATAACGAATGCAGCATGGGGCTGGAGACAGCCTGGCACAGCCCCACACCGCGGTGGGATGCTTGGCTTAACCTCAGCCAGCCAGGAGCCAAATCCTCCAGGGCACCGAGGACGGAGGAGGCAGACAGCAGTGATGCAAATAGAAAGCACGGAGGGAACCAGAGCAGACAGGGCACCACTTTGGCTCTTTGAGTGAAGACCATCTTGGCTAAAGTCCTTCTTCAGCCCTCCTCTCCTTCCTTCTACAAAAGCATTCAGGGATTTCAAAGGAGGCTAAGGGCCAGGGTTTCCTATCTCACACTGCCTGTGGGTGGGATATGGGTATCCTGCTCCCCATCCAGACTTCAGCTTTTCCTCTTTCCTCACTCCCTAGAGCCTTCTCTGTACCCCATTCCCCTCTTCCTTGCCCTCCAACCTCTCAAAGAGGATTTGTCCTTTTGCCCACATCTCTCTGGGTTACTGCTAAGAGTTACTGAGATCCAGGTTGGAGACTGCAAACACCCAATTCCTCCTTTTATCCAGGGGTTTTGGTGAGCAAGCCAGGATGGCTGCTCACTCCTGCCTTGCCGATTCTAGGATATAAGAGGTAGTGCTGGAGCAGTCAGGAGATAACAGCACATAGAATACAAAGGGGGTTGTTCCTACGTCTGTCATAGCTCACGCAGACACATGGCTCTTTGTCCAGCCCCAAAGACAGACCTACCTCTTATGCAAGCAGCAGGTCACTGGCAGTATATAAAGCTTGAATCTGGAGGCAGAAATAGAGCATTGAGTGCAAGTAAAGAGGCAAAAATTTTAAACAAACACTACGATGATGGATGCCATCACAAGAAACATAGACCAAGCCAAAAATACACCCTCAAAAAGGTCTCCCAGTGTACCTCCATTTTCTTCTTCATCTCTCATTCTACTAGAAAGCATTTGGCTTCTCCTCCCTCCCCAAACCTTTTCCTTGTTTTGTTTTTAAATGCATCAAAATGTCTCCCTGCAAGTGTAAAACTCTTTAGATGAGGGGAAAATAAAATCGATTTGAAATCACAGCTGCTGGGAGTCTCTGGCGCACACACACACTGTCTGCTGACATTTTCTGTAGCTCTTTTCCCAGTGAAATCTGTCTCCAGCAGAGCCCAAGGGGGCTAGCAACAAATCAGTTGCCTAGTACACGAGTGATTTTTTTTTTTTAACTACAGGTCCAACACAACTGCACTGGAAACCACGGGGCTGCTCTCAAGTGGATCATTAAACAAAAAGGGCTGTTTGTTAAAAGGTACAGGTTTTTAGGGATTTGTGGTTCCAAGCTGACCTGGGTTCATTGCATATTCAGACCTAGTTTGTTCTGACAACCAGGAGAACTATTGCATTCCCACCAGGCTGGCATTCCTCTGGGCACCGAGCAGTCTCCGTATGAGTTGGGAATTGCCTGAAAAATGGGAGCTTCTGCTGTCAAACACTCTGGGAGAGAGGGACAACACTTCTGCCTTATGCTTTCCACTCCCTTTTCAGCTTTTTCACCATAACCAAAGTTTCAAAATCAGTTTTTATAGCTAGAAGCTAAAGTCTTTTTTCAGCCATTTGATTTCCAGCAGCTGAGGTTTTAAAGTAAATAAGGTGAAAAGCCCCAATAGAAAAGTTGATGGTAGCCCTCCCAAGCTCATCCACCACCCACTCTCACCGTGGCAGGACAGGAGTCCAACAAGCTCAGCCCCAGCAAGACCCAAGTGTATCGGCCCCTTCAGCAAATCTAGCTGCTCACTCAGGGGCCTTGAAGGTGGATCTGCTCTCTTGGAAGTTTAGGTAACGGCAGAGTGAGGCCACACAGGCAAAGAGAGACTTTCAACTTCTGCTCGCTGCCGTTTTGACTGACAGTTACTGATTGACTTATTTCAAATGGGAGAAACCCCTTCTACCCTAAGCAATTTATTTGGCTTGGTATCAGTTCAAAGATCACAGTTTTAAGGAAAAAGCGCATGTTCACCAACCCAATCGGAGCTGCCACCCCCCCCCCCAGCAGCACAGAGGCTAACAGCTCGCTCCCACTCTGCCACATTTGCCAGCAATTGCTATGGCCACCAGCATGAAGCATTCCAGTCTGCAATGGGCACGTAGCTGATGGGGAGGCTCATTTATCCTGCCTGCACTTCATCAGCAAAATGAGAGAAGCTGGCTTTCTCTTGGTACCCAGAGGGAGATGAAACTAGAAGCTATGTGCATGGAGCAGACCACAAAGGAAGGGGAATACAGGTTTAAGCAGGTTGGCAGTAACGTTACATGACCCAGCCTTGGGAGACAGTCACTGGGTGATGTCACAGACCTGCAGAGATGATGTAAGGGTGTTGCTTAGCAGCTGGAGACAACAAGAGAGATGAGTTCTATCCTGGGAACCTCCGAACCTATAGAAAACCTGCAGAAACGGTTTTGATCTCCATCCTGCTGTGGCTCCAAGTCATGGCGTGGTGATAAAACCCAGGTGGGATAACGCCTCTGTGACTGTCTCTTACACTTTTCCTTTGGGACCAGCCTGGAAATTTGTATTCAGAGCTACCCAGCTGCATTCAGCATGCATCTTCAGATCCAACTTCTTCACTTTGTGGTTGCCGCTGCCTTCTACAACGCTGCTCTTGTGGAAGCCTTTGGTTACGTGGCTTACAATGACAGCTCCAAGTGCGTTGTTTATAAAGCCCTGCCTGCATGCTTTGGGCCACGACTCCCAGCAGAAGGGCTGACAGGGTATTTGATGAGGGTGATACCACCAAATGCTTGCCACGCAATAGAGAATCCTCCAGCACCAAGAAAGGCCTCTGAGACGTATATTGCACTCATACAGGGGTATGACTGCTCTTTTGTCGAGAAGGTCCTTCATGCCCAGCAGGCTGGATACCAAACCGCTGTTGTGTACAATGTGGATTCAGAGCAACTGATTACCATGATGGCTGATGACAAAGAAATCCAGCAGCTGATTAAGATACCATCACTCTTCACTGGACAATCGGTCTCCCTCCACTTGCAAAGGACTTTGCAATGCGAGAAAGGGGCATACATCAGACTTCTGCCACCCAAACGCTATTTGGGTCCTTGCCAAGACAATGCTAAGATGCTGCAGGAAGCTTTCATAACGCAGGATTTCAGGGACATATTCTACGTCATTATTGCCACTATCTCAATTATGGTTGGCTTAAGCTGGTACAAGAGGGTTTGCAACACAAAGCTACACACATACAAGCAGGGAGACAAATACGAGACCTGTGTGATCTGCATGGCAGAGTACAAGGAAGGGGACCACCTGAAGATCCTATCCTGTTCCCATGCTTACCACAGTGCCTGCATTGACACCTGGTTCCACACCCAGCCCGGGAAGAAGACATGTCCCTTCTGCAAGCAGGTCGTGAACACCTATGGGCGAGGTGACCTCCTGCCAGAGCATGCTGGTGAAGATGCGAGTGAGGAGGAACAGGACCACGAGGACAATGCATTCAGAGAAGGGCATGAAGATGAATATGTTGAAGAGGAGAAAGATGACGCAAATACGGTGGAAGGGGAAGGGTTTGACGCACTGGGGAACAGCATCATTTGAGCTGTGACAGGGATAAGTTATCATTAAACCAAGGGAAATCTTCCCTGTACTTTGCTTCAGCTCTTGCTTCCCAATAAAAGCTAGCCTGGAGCAATTAACACTGCAGCTTTGGCTCCCCTCTCCTGGTCCCCACAATGGAAAAAAGGCATGAAATCTCATCTGGAAATATAAAAACTCCTTGAGCCAGAGCAACAGGGGAGAAGCAAAAAGGAGGAGGGAAGCAGGGATTTAAGAACATTTGGTATGGGAGCTGGTTTACATCTGCTAGGATGCTTCCTCAATTCCCTCCCAAAATACACATGCATGGACACACTGGCACACGCACAAACACACAGAATCTTGCTTTTCAGTGTTACCTAAAGGGAGTGCCCAGAAATCCCAGGTGAGAACTGTCCCCCAGGTATTGCAGCCAGCAGGAGCCGTTCCCTAGCCTGACAAGTAGAGGGGGAAAAAAAAAAAGGTGTACTAACATGTAAACATGAAGCAACTTCTCCCTCCCATCAGCAGTGAAAACAGAGCCCACAAGCCCCCAGCACCCCCTCATCACCCAGTACACTGACACACGCTGTCCCTGAGCATCAGGGTGGCTCAGTACAGTCCTCTGCAGAGGACAGCGTAGCCTTTAACTACACCAGCAGAAAAACTGTGCTGGAAATGTTGAGGGCACTTTAAACACTATCTCCTCAGACAGGAGGTGATGCCAGCGGGAGGTAGAGGTCTTTACAGCAGGATTTGCTTTGTGGAGCTGGGTAGACAGAAAAAAAGAATGAAACGCTTCCGAGCATGGTGTAATTGGCTGGTTTTGCCTCCTGGCTGGCAATCTCGCACGCTCACAGAGGCTGACGTGACAGGTACATGTAACCTCCTGCTACCTAGGTTGTTCCAGGTCATTATCCAAATGTGCCTAAGCACCTTAAGGGGAACTGGATTTATGTACTAACATGATGCAAACAGATCTTCATCTCTTCTCTAGATACACCAGGTGTAGACATATCATTTGGGCAGCCTCTGAATACCTTTCCAATCCTGCTTAAAGCGAGAGCACGAGCAGAAAGCAGCGCTAGCTCCCCAGGCTGGTACGGGTGGCTCTAACACCCACTGTGGATGGGGCAGCCAGCCAAGTCCCAAACTGCATATGGGGATACAGAGCTGGAAACACTCACAAAACCACTATTAGCGTTTAATCTCGTATAAAAGAAAGGCATAAAACCTCTTTAGTAAATGCCAAAAATTAAGGAAGTGAACAGCTCTAACATACTGTGACCAAGACATCAAACCTGCACAGCTGTACACAGGCTAAACTCCCAAATCAAAGGCTCTCTCCTGAACAGAAAAGGTCCTATTTCTTATGGGCAGTATCCAAGAAGTGGGCTGTCATCAGATCACTCTGTTAGGACTATGCAACAAGATGACACAACTATGGTCAGCAAATAAGACTAGTGCCTTGGAGTATTTTCTTTTCAAGCGGTAACATTAAGACTGAAAAGGCCAGGAGTTTAGAAAAATGTTGTCTGAAAACATCATGCTGCAGAACTGAGAAGCATGATCTCTGCAACACAGAAACCTTGGTGACTTTTGAAAATAACAGCACCTAGATTACTCTGCTATCTTTAAGGTATTCGTATCTTAGGAAGGGTTGGGAAAAGATACATGAATACATGCAATGGCCATCGACAAGGTGGACCTGAATCCATCACTCCTGCCCCAGGGAAACCCAGACAGCTTCAGGTGGGAGGAAGACAAGAAACTACAGTTTCAGAATTTTTTTTGGCAGTGGAGAAGTTTCAAACCAGTTTCTCCTGGAATGAAACATGACAGCATTTCCAAGGACTTGATGGAAACAAGTATTTCTGCAAGTCCTCAGACTGAGCTGTTTCATTTCATTTGTGGAACAAATGGGGAAAAATGATTTAAGTCAGTTCACAAGAGAACTGCCCTCCTCTGCAAGGTGTGCAGCCTCCTGGGAGCCATAAATCCCTTCCATTGCAGAACAAGGCCCCTCAGGGTGCCTGAGAAGGCAAAGGCAGTTGTCTCCACCTGAGGAAGGAGACAGGTCCTTCGGATGGTGATTAGCAGCAGGAAGTTCATTTAGGTGCCTTTAATTGCCTTGTGGAGGTAACTCTCCTGTCAGGAACTTGGAAGGAGACAGGACTGGCTTAGCTAAGCTACACAAATGTCTTCTCCTTCATCCACTGCTGAGCATCTGGAGCTGACCTGAAAGCTCCCCTGGGTCCATTGCCCCCACTGAGATTGGTGATGCCAGCTCCTCAAAGGGAAGGAAGAAAGGAAAGATGTTGGTAGCACTCCCAGCTGTCTCAGCACACTCTCACTGCCCTCATTCTCCCTCAACCAAGGTCTGAAAAAGCACAGACGCTGCAAGCACGCAGGGAGCATCCTGAAGAGCCAGTATTTTCTGCATGCTGGTGGCACAATGGGCCAAAACAGGCTGCTGTCTCCCACAGCAAGTGTCTTACATCCTACTGATGGAGAAGTGATTGAACAAGACCCCTGAGCCAGACCTTGAGATGGTTCTGGATCAGCACACAAAAAGCCACGGTGTCATCCAGCTGCAGTATGCTGGGCTTGAGAGGAGAGTCCCAGGGGGAATTCTCCGGGCTGTATTATGCATGAGGTGAGATGAGCTGATCATAGTGCCCTTAATATCTATGAATTTCTTTCCGTCTTCAAAAGCAGCACATGCTCTAGATGGGCTGAATTTTTACTGAAACGGGTCAGTAGAAAAATAGATCCTTCTTACAGTGCAACACTGCATTGCCTTAATTTAAAAAGGAGAGAAAAAAAGGACCAGAATCTGGGTAAGAGAGAAGCTCTTCACTCCATTTATGTTATCAAAGCCTATTGCACTGCAAATCTGAAATGTGTGCCACAGCAAACCTGACCTCCAGCCCTACAGCTGTCAGATCCCCTGCCCTCCATCAGCATTAATGGCACTCCTAACATAGCAAGGTTAGCTTATTGCCAGGGTGGGACATGCAGCCCTTGTAGCCTGAATGAGGATTATTAACTTCTCTGGAGGTAGCACTATCCCAGCATTTAAAATAAACTACAACAGACAATACATGAGAGGGAAAAGGAGAGCGAGGGGTCTGGGTCCCGCTGGGGCAGAGCTGTTGACTGTGGGGACGGTGATGGAGCTGTATATCCTACAGCAGCTCAGGGACGCGGCTGTCCCAGTTCAACAGCGCTGCAGTTTGGTTGTGAACCAGGAGAGAAGTTAAGGGAAGCACAGGTAGATGAGGTCTGGAAAAGGCCACGCTGGGAGGTGGTACGGGCAAATCTTACAGGAGGATTCACGGCTTCTGCAGAGATGCTGTAATGACAGTGAATTTAGTTGTCACCAAACCGCACAGAGGAGGCAAGAGATGAGAAGACAGCAACTACTGGGAAAGGAGCCCCGATTTCTCTATGTCCCAGGGCTCAAGCAGAAGGGAAACAGTATTTGTAGAGTTTCAAATTCATGCCAGAAAAAGGATAACTAGAAATGTTTTAGACAAATGCTGTGCAGAAAAAGATTAACTGGGGGTGAGGGGGAAGGCAAATGCAGTCTGATGGGTCCAGCCAGGAACAGCTTGGAGGAACAGCCAGAGCCCTAATGAACCCATCAGAAAGCCCTAATGAGGGAAGAGCCAAGGATGATCCAACATGTACATTTTTGATCAGAGCACCAGCGCTGGCTGGAAGCACCAGTACAACCCACATTGAACCTCCACTGATAACTCTGCCTTGGGGGAGCACCCAAACGTTGTGCTTAAATGAGCTACCAGGAGCCCTCCTCCTTTTAGCGTGCTCCTGCCCCATAAACCAAGCTCCAGTGCACATACTCTATTAAGCAATAACCGGGTTCCCGCACAGCCTCAAAGAATGACTTACAGATCTCATTTATCAGGGGGTTCTCTGCAGTTCCTTGCACATTTTATTGCAGGCTTTTTCTGCACAAACATGGTTCAGTATATTGCTGGGAGAGTTGCCAGACTGTGACCCAGAGGGAAGCAGCTGATGATCCAGCACTGGGAACTATTGACTTCACCACCAGAACGTCAATGCTACAGATCACCAGGAGCAATTAGGGTGGCTGATTACCCCACGTGCAGCCTATGGGCAACCATCCAGCAGAGACATTTTCCCCATGCAGAGCGCCAGCACTAAGCCTTGACGACAACATTTAAAGAACTACTTTGAGGGTTTAAGTGAGATTTGAGTGATCTATAGATCCCGCACAGTCCAAAGGTAGGAATTTCAACCTTGAAGACTCAAGTTTAATACCTACTGTAATTAAAAGGAGAGCACCAACTTCCCCGCGGCACAATCCAATTGACATCAATAGCATTACAGCAGAGAGCCTTACCTTTGATCTCCAAAATCCATCTGGGATGGAGCTGAAGGACAGAATGTGCCTGCGCACAGGGCTAGGAGTCTCTGCTACCCAAAGGCTGCAACACCCACGGAAACCTTCCTTCCTCGGGCCATACTGCCTACTTCCCACACCATCGTATTGCAGGAGTTTGGGTTTTTTCTTGCAAGGTAGGCATTCCTCAGTGCCTCCGTTTCACCAAAAGGACCTTCCTTACAGATGTCCATGCCCGCCAGCACTTCAAGCCTGGTGTAGAGGCTGCCCATGCCCCTTGCAGCAGGGATGGGGGCTGGCTCTGGCAGCTGTCCTCCATCTCACTCTCAGGGCTCACGCAGGAGCAGCGGGCTTCGGGGAGCTTGAGGAACAAGCAGCTTCACTACCAACTCCCTGTTCTTCCCCAAACATCTTGAGTATGTGAGGACATACAGTCAGCCCTTCATAGCTCTTAGGACCTAACTCTTCCTTCCTTCACCCAGTCTATTTCTCAGCCTCCTCCTTTTCCAGGTCAGGTTTTCCCACCCCAGGTTCTGAGGCCCAGTTTTCCCTCCCACCAACTCATCTCATTTTCCCCTTCTGCCTCTTGTCCACACCCCATGATGCTCCCCTTTCTCTCCTGCTCATGGAAAGCTTCATGTGTGCCTTAACAAATCAGGTTATCCCGAGGTGCCTTTGCACACAGGAAGCCTGGTACAGCTAAGCCAGGAATCCAGCTCTCTGGGGTAATCTGCAGAGTATGGCTGGTTATTAGTCACTACAGTAGAACAATCAACACAGTTTCTGTAATGCAGTAAGATGGATTGAAGCTACTTAAGAATACAAGGAAATGGGATCAGTGCTTTGAAAAAAGTAGCTTGACTCACCAAATCCGCTTCTACTATAGCAGCTCCGAGCTCACGCACAGCCTTTGATTCCGCACACTAATGCTGCGGCACAGATGCTTACAGCTGGCAACGCCAGGCCTGAACAGCCAGTGGGCAAGCCTATACTGGGAACACCAACACCTTACCCTGATGGAAATACATGACAGTCCCATGCTGAGGCAGCAAGGAGCAAGATACAGCTCTGCTGTGTTGCTCCTGTTCCTTTCTTGTTATCAGAAGAGATCACACTTTCACTCCTTGTTCTTTTTTGCAGCAGAACAATTCTGCTTTTTGGTACTTTTCCCTCTCAAACATACTTGGAAAATAAAGACCCAGCTCTTCCCATTGCATCTGCACCAAGACCTGAGCAGACTGCAAAGTCTCAGAGGCTTCAAGCTACCTGCACTCTCGCTTAATCACAAAGATTGATTCCACACCTCCCTTAAAGAGGTGGGGCATGATCAGGTACAAGACTCCTTCCCTGACCCAAAACCATTATTTCTTCACAAGTCTCTCCCCTCTCTTGGAATCAGCAGAGATGCTGCTCCAGAAATTTAAGAAATGATATATCAACAGGGTAAAAAGTCACCCCAGTGCCAGATCCCACTAGCCACAGTAGCACCGGTAAGGAGAGAACATATGTATCGCTGGCCTGGCATCGTAGGTGTTGGGAAGCATCCTCCGTAGAGGCATCTCCTGAAGAGCCAAGACCAGTACGTGACAGTGTTCCTAAAGAAAAAGTTAAAATGTTGTCTTCTGCTGACTCAGACAAGTGTCTTTTTATCTCCCAGAAATCAGGGGGTGTGAATGACTCTAAAGAAGTCAGAGAGTCTGGAGGAAGGAACTGAGAAACAGCCAGGGAGATGGAACCAGGCTTTGAAAAGCCTCTGCAGAGAAGCAGCAGCAACATTACCTCTTGGAAGACTACTCTGTGCTTTCACTGCCCATGCCCTGTCTGCAGGAGAGCTACCCTGCCCTCCCATGCCCAGAGAGGGCAGCTAGCCCCACTGCCAGCACTGAGCTTGGCCAATACAAGGAGGGCAGAAAAGGACCAGGAACTTGGAAAAATGTGTCTGAGGCAACTAATTTCTGTGTGAATGAAACCCAAAAGTCTCCTGAGAGAGAAAGCAGGGGGGTATGGATGAGAAATCACCACTTTCTAGGGAGGGAACAGAAGTGCTTGGAGAATGGGGGCACATCCAAGACTCCCTATTTACCTATTCCACAAAGCATCTCCTTATTACTCCTTTTTATTGACTAAGTGTAAACTACTGTAGTAGTCTAAGGATGGAGATCCGAGCCAATTTTTTTCTTCTGACCTTTGTGCCCCTCTGCCACAAGGCTGGGGGAAAGAGGGAAAAAACTGACCTGGCCCCGACTGCCCTAATTAACTGGAGTCCTGATTGATTTTGATAAGTAGCTCTGGCCTCATTCATCAGCACAGCATTTACCCAGATAAGCAGAGGAGCAGTGCATCAATCCAGACCACCCCGAGCAGCACAGAGCTGGTCTAACAGGAACAGCGTCTTTTATACACCTCTTCATATGATGAAACCTCAGCATCTTTCCGATTCTCCCCCCTGACACTTTTTAAGACCTTCTAAGGAAAATCATCCACCCTCTTCAGATGGACAGCAAAGATTATCCCCAAGGGCTCAACCTTGTTAAACTTCAAGTCTGGGGCTGCAGGAAGCCCGGGCTCCATCAGAACAAGTGACAGCACCCATGATTACGGGGGCCAAACGCTCTCAGCCCATCTATGTTACAGGACTGGGTGTGCAGCTCCCGTGCATCGCTGTAAGGAGATGCACCACAGGCCAGCACAGAGCTAAATTGAAGGTCAATAGGTAGAAAGCAAACAGGGAGACTGGAGGCAGGCTAACACAAGGCTTAAGATGGAGATTTTGATTAAGAGGAGAAGAGGGGAAGAAAGTGTGCGTAGAGCAGCATCTGTCTCTGGCACCAAGAGCCTCACCAGAGCCCTGCAGTCCAAAGGGAGATGCTCCAAGCATTTTGCCCATTGGATTTGAAAACCCTTTCTGCCGTCAGCTTGGTTTTGCTCTCCTTCAAGCATGTGATGGAGAGAGAAAATGAATGCAGGAAGAGATACTGTTGATTTAATTGGCCATATTCATCACTGGAGCAAGAAAAATAACCCTAGCAATAGCACTGGCTGAGTGACATGCATTTAATTAGTATATGAGACGCATTTGCTTTGGTCAATGAAATATATATATAAATCTTCATCTTAACCTGACCTTTCCACAAAAGCTCTGGTCTAGATAACACTGCCCAATGCTGCTGTGACAGCTGGGCACTCCCCTGCCACTCCAGCAAGCCCAGAGCAGCACCCCTGCACCACCAAAGCCTCCCTGCTCGCCTCTGCTCGGGCTGTGCACAGCCCGGCTCTGAGCTATGGCTTGCTTTGCACTGTTTTCTCCACCCATGTACCTCCTGGCATCTTTACACTGCTTTTCCCAGGCTTGAACTAACTGCCTTCCCCCATGGAGACAGTGCACCCAGTGTCATCCAGCAGCCCTGCCAGGGGCTGAGCATCCTCAGGTCCCAGTGAAATCAGTAATTTTGCCCTGGCAAATTCACTGCCTGGTGATGAGCAGGATGCCAGGACACGGGACCTAGAGACTGACAGAGGCAGATCTGCCCCTCCCGCTGCCCCAATTTTTCTTTAGCTGTGAAAGGTAACAAAAACAAGCTGTTCATTCAGCCTTGACTCCTCTGGTCAGAGGTTTACAGCCAAACTGTTTTACTGAACCTCCCCAAAGTCCTTCCTGGTGTGGCCCAAAGGATTATTTAGGGCAGTGTCCTGGGAGCACTTGGGCTTGAGCCAGTAGTGCAAAGACAGAACCAGACAGATTTGGTGGGGTCTGGTGTCTGCACCCACAGTTGGGATTCCCACTGCAGGAGTAAGAGCTCCATGAAACGAATGACATCTGATTAGAGCAGGTGCATGGTGCCCAGGGAGCATCCCGTGCAAATATTTATTCAAGTCTTTAAAAAGGCCTTTGCAAGATGCAAAGCAAATGGTGTTTCTGTAGCCACGGATGGTCCTTCCAGCCAGGCGGGACTGCAGCATTACAAAGCCATCCATCAACACCCGAGCTCACCCTCCGACACAAGCCATACATTTTCCATGCCTCTTTGGGGCAGGATTTGTGAGGCTTTGATGATAGCGCGTTCCTTTGTGGCACGAGGTCAAGCCAACCATTTCCTCCTTCCCAAGGCCTCAGATTTACCCCAGGCATAACTCCCTCGACTTCACCAGATAGATTTTGGCACTGTGGCCTCTCTTTTCTTTTTCTAAGTCCCTTGCTACAGTGTGAGGAGACACCTGGCAGAACCCTTCCGCCTGGAACTCCATCCTTGAATTGTTTTATCTCTATTAGCCCTCACAAGCAGATGACAAGGGACCATGAACATAGACAGTGTGGGATGAGACATTCACCCAGCTGCTAGTTCAAAGGCACGTCGTCATTTATAACACTCTCAGCTATTCCAACTCTCCCTACTTGTTCTCAGTTAAAAGAAAAAGAAAAAGCAAGCCATTTCTAGTTCTGTATATTTAGTGTTCAGGGAGATGCTGTTTATATTGGTGCCTTTGTTCTTGAGGTAGCACAGCTTCCCCAGCTCCACGCGGCATTTCTCTTCCAGAGCAGCGCTGCCAAGTTGTGCCGTAACCCCTCAGCATCCTGCCAGTGACAGTGCAGGAGCAGCCAGCAAAGGGAGAGACGGAGAGAAGGGGACCTCTTTAGGTACCAGCTTGGCCTTGCCTGCACCTTGCACGTGCTGTCTGGCAGCCGTTTAGCCCTGCCACACTCCACATGTGGGGCCCTGTCATTGACAAGTGAGCCACCACTTCCCCGCACTGGGAACGAGTTCAAAAACAATATCGAATCAATCTGCTAAAAAGGCTTTTACCTCCATTGGGCCGGCGTTCCCGCAGGGCCAGCCCACGGGCACCTCACTGAAATGGGCTGCCACAGGCTTGAGAAAAACCCCCACGTCCGAGCCTCGGCCAGCCCAGGGACACTGCAGCACCCGGCAGCCACGGCACAAGCGGAGGGGAACCCGCTCTGCTGAATGTCTCCATCAATGACACAGCCTGCAGGTGACATCCAACCTGAGCCTCGGTCCCCCCAGAAACAACTCCACCATCCCCAGGTTTAAGCCAAACCCACCCTGCGCTCACTCCCAGCATCTGCGGCGGGGAGCAAGAGCCCAGCCCAAAGCAGGTCAGTGAAGAAATGAAAGCAGTGCCTGCACATTTCCCATCCATCTGAGCCCCTGCAGCAATCCTGGTGGGTCCGTACAGCCTGGGGAACCCTGCCAGGACTCCTGGCTTTGCTGCAGCCCCCACCAGCAGACATAGGATGCTCAAAGGAGCATCTTACATTAGGTATTGCCACCCCAAAGCACCTCTTCTGCTCTGAAAAAGGGCAGCAGAGGGGAGTTGAGTCCCTTCAAGTTACAAGCCTCTCTGCAAATAACTTGGGCACATTTCCAGCCCGTCACTAAGACGACGCAGAACCGACTTATCCCCAGAGACTGCAAATGGTCTGATCCAAATTCCACTGAACTCCACGGCAAGGCTCATTACCTCCGTCTGGCATTAGCTCTGGCTCTTTGCTCACAATAGCTCTGGGCAAGAACTCCCTCTCCAAGGAGCCCCAATGCAATTAACTGGGGAAGCATCCCTCCCATCTCAAAGCTGGGGAAAAGCCCCAGACCCTTCCCCACCTAACATGGACACATCAGCACCGACCGAGCCGTTCAGGCTGGGTCCAATAGAGGGCAACAATATCACATGAACCACTTCATTAAACTAATTACGAACAGCCAAGGTGAGAGTCATTGCCCACACTCCTCCAGGGCTGGATTTATCCCTTCCCTCCCTCCCCATTTCACTGGGAGGTGAGCGGATGCACAGGCAGCCTGAGGCTGCAGAGATGGCGGCATGGTCAGGATGGACGGCTCCAACGCATTTGAGTTTTGAGTGCCTCTCAGCCAGCCGTGCTGATTTTCCCCTTGATGTGGGACCCTGCAAAACTACTGAACCACCCATCTTCTCCCAGGACCCACCAGGCCACAGCCCCCACTGAGAACTCTGCCTCCCCCTTCCCGCCTGCAGCGGTAACAAGATGCACTCCATGTAGAACCACAACCTTCTGCAAGGCTGTTTTGCATCAAGACACCTTATACACTAGCAAACATTTGTTTAATTAACACTCTTGCTTGCCAGAGGTCTGCCCACAACCCCCATCGCTGCACAGGGAGAGAGATTTTTTCCCCACTGCAATCCAGTTCTGACCCCTCCAGGCAGGGGAGTCCTTAGGAGCAAAGCTGGGGATGCACCATCCCCTTCACCCTGGGGAATCACCCTGTGCTGTACTCACTGCAGCCTCCCCAGCGCCGCTCTGTATGCAGGCACATCAGCCTAACAAGCCTCTGCAATCGTATTGCTCAAGGGGAGCGTATCCCAGGCTCGCAAGCAAGGAGTGCCCAGGGGATGCTGGCAGCAGGCATCAACGCAAAACAGCTTGGCTAGCACGGCTGCACGCTAGCGAGGTCTGGATTGCAGCAGGCCTGGCAAAACAGGGACTTTTTGGGGGGAAAGCGGTACAAAAAGCAGAGCTCCGAGTTGTCTCTTGTCAGCTGAGCTGCAGGAATCACCAGTGCACTTGTATGGTGAAATTAATTAGCGTAACAACTGTTGTGGGAAGTTCAGCTAGTATTTTACTCTGCATCCACAGCAGGCAGGGAGCTTGCAGGCAGCCAGGCACTGTAACTGCCCATCCTGGGCTAACCTGACTGCGTGCAACCATGATTTAAGCTCTTACGGTGGAAGTAGAGCTGTAGACAGCTTCTAGGAGGTGGGATTTCACCCTCACTCCCACCTGGGAGTCCATGGAGGATTCCCACCGACATCAAAGTCAAGGTTTTACCCTTTCCCATCCCCAGGATTAGCTCATCCCTCCTTGCATTTGGTTACGGCGTGGGTGGCAACCACGTCTGTCCACGTCTGTCAGTGTGTTACATGCCACATGTCTCCTGTCATCGAAAACAAACTGTGCCCAAGGAATTCGGTAGAAGTAGCAGAGATGAAGAAGCTGGGACTTCACTTGGGTTGGCAGCAGAGCCTCTGTCCCAGCATCCCCCATGGGTTCCATTCGAGCAGGCTCAGACAGGCAGCTCACGTCAGAGTGGGGATGAAAGCCTGAATCGCCCAAATCCCAGGCTCCTGCTGTATCCCAAGCCATCCCCCCTACCCACGGCACACAGGCCTCCTCTGGCACACCAGCTCCCTGCCGAAACCTGCTCGCCAGCTTTGAACATCCTTGCAAGGGGCCACCAGAGAGGCTCCGTCCCCAGCACTAAGCGAGCCCTGTTCAATCCATGAGCCAGCACAAAGGCAGAACTCAGCAGCTCCAGAGAGAAAAGGCTGGACCCAAGCCACAGGGTTGAGCTCAGGGACTAAGTTACCTCCACATTTGGGGGACTGAGAGGAAAGGCTCCATTCGACCCTGAAACCAGCAGCTGAGACAAGCTGGGAGCTGCAGTTTGACCAAAGAAATTCCTCCCACCAGCAGCTGCCGAGCCCTGTTCAAAGCCCTCAAGCCGAAGGCTTGGCCGGGAGCCTGGAGGACAAGCTCATCTCTCAGTGGATATGTATTTGTTTTCATCTAGATTTACACGATGAGATCAAAGCAGCTGCACTGAGGTTACATGGGATTTACTGAGGGCCGAGCTCTGGGGCATTTGGTTGCATCGTTTTGCCCCATCTCCATTTCATCCGGGGGGTTTCCAAGCTGTTTGTAGGATGAGCTGGACTGATTTGCTGTAGCCCACTGCAACCTGTGTGTACCCAGTGCTCAGTGCCACTCGCCTCCTGGCACTAAATATGCCTCCAGACAGCAGCCTCTGGCAGAATATGCCAAAACGAGCTCCCAGCGCTCATTTTTTTGCTGGCTACATGCTAAGGCCATTAACGTCTCTGCACAGGGGATAGACAGACTGAAGCCAGGAACAACTGCAAACCCACCTTAGGGGACACAACCAGGGGACCTGGGCACTCGTACGCAGACACTCAAGTCCTCCTTTCAGGCTGGAGAAGTTACCAGCTTTGCTTTTACAGAAGCGAGGATGTTGGTGCACCTTCAGCAGTGCTGGCACAGATCTGTCCTGCAGCGGGGCAGCAAACCGCTGCTTTGGAGCCTTTCTCCCAACCCTCATCTCTCTCACAGCCACACATTCCCCTACACAGTAAAAGCAAAATGCTCCCACGCAGCACGCAGGACACTGGCACACGCCAAAATGACTGAACCCCCTTCTGCAGCGACACTGCAGGGAGGTGAGAGCTGACCCTCCACTTAAATACATGATACCGGAGGTGACATTGCAGGGAAGCACACGGGCTCCAAAGCCACGTTCGCCAAAGCTGATCCCTGTGTAGCAGCAGCACTCGAAGCCGCGATTCACCCCGCAGCGCTTGGTGCTCCATCACCAGCGGTGGGTGACACCCTCCCACAACGGCTGCGGTTACACCAGGTCCGCCGGAGCAACCTCCTCGGCACCGAAATTATTAGGGCTGAAATTTGGGGGAGGCAGTTTAAAGAACAGATGGTCGTGCTTTAGTATCGCAACACACTGCCAGTTAATTAATGCTAGCTGTAATTAAACTTTACACAAATTAGCTGTCAGCTATGCTAAAGGGAATCATTTCTCTCAAATGCCACCTTGAATCGCTGAGTTGTGAGACTTTTCTACAACGTAATTAAAAGCAGGAGGCTGGCATGGAAGGGGGTGGGTGGCAGGGGAGGGAATAGCCAAAGCTGCAGGCTGGGAAGCAGCTGGAGATCCCCACCCGGCATGAGCAGCTCTTCTCCTTTGGTCTGGGAGACCCTGGGGGCTCTGCTTGGCTTTTATCCCCACCAGCATATGAAGGAGGTTCCTCCCCATGAGTCAAAGTTTTAGTCTGAAGTTGAAGTTTTGGCTCTTGGAAGGAGAAAGGTTTGAGCTCAGGAGGCCCAAGAAGAGGTGGTAGGACCTTGGCAGGACAAGGAGAAAGTTGGGTCAGGAGTTATCGCAATGAAGCCCTTCTGTTTGGACAAGCAGAAAACAAGATGCACTCGCAGGAAGAGGGCTGGTTTTGACAAGTCATCTGCTTAAAAAAAAAGAAGAGTCTGTCAAAACAGCCATGTTGACATTTTCCAACAAGTTGCATTTTATTCCGAGTGATGCTTTGGAAATTTTAGCTCATTCCTTGCTTTGCATGTTTGCCAGTGCTCATTGAGCTATGAGATGACTAACGCAAGAGCACCACAACCAAGCAGGCAAGTGCTCACTTGGGCTGGGGGGGAACTGGGAATATTAAGGCTAATTTATCCCAAATTAGCACAGGTTTTGGCTGGAAATCAAATTGGGGAAACAGACAACAAATATCTTAGCATCAGATATATTGATGGTGACTGGTAGAGGTTTTCAAACATGCCCCTGTTTGCACACAAACATACAGGACACATCATGGGGTACCTGAGCATGGTGATAGCCATCTCTAGAAGAAGCTCCAGGGTCTGGACAGGCAGGAGATGAGGCTGGAAACAAGGCAACATAGGCTCCATGGAGAAAGCAGGGCTGGAGGGGAACACACTCCCACCATAGCCCATCCTGGGCTTAAATAACATTCCTGGGTGAGTGGGTGGGGGTCCAAGGTGAGGCTGCTCAGCGCAATTAAAGCCAATTAGTGCACTCAGGATCTGTGAAGTCAAACCACAGCCTTAAGGAAGAGCCCAGTAATCCCAGCTAGACTTAACGACTTCAGTCCTCGGGGTTATTTATTTCCCCACTTTCCGGTTCTGTGAGCCACCTGCAACCCTGTCCAGGTTCTGTGGATGGTGCATTGTGACCCCAGCCCCGCATGGGGCCGGGACGACGGGCCCCAAAGTCAGCTCAGGGGCTGTGCACGTCCCCTGGGGAGCCGTCGCAGGCAGCCCAAGGCGTTACTGATGCTCATGTCTCATGCAGTCGTGGGTGATTGATACGCCCAGATGTTTTCCACTCCATGATACAGAGGAAAGCAAAAATCTCCGTGGTTCCTGCCAGACTGACATGTGGAAAATTCCTTCCTGATCCCAAATCTGCTAACCAGATCAAGCACTTCAGGGAGACTTGGCGGGCGAGCATGTCTCAGGAAGGAGCCCCTACACCCCCATCACCGCGCTTGCTGCCCGTCCAGCATCCCACCTCCTACCCCGCCGCGATTCGGAGCACCTGGGAGCACAGCTGGCCAGATGTGCGCCTGAGAAACCATTTCTCCTCGACTCCTGCAGACAACTGGATGAGGCTCAGGATAAGTTACAGTCATGGCCTTGCCGCAGAGCTCCAAGTGTTACGAACATCTTGAGGGCAGAGTGGGACGGCCTTCTCCCTGAGGGCAGGAGCGGGAGGGATTTATGAATTAAGGTCAGGAAGGGCCACCGTGACTCTCTCCCCTGCTCCTCCCAAATGCATACGCCGCAGCTATTTTTCTCCTCCAGCAGCTGAATTAAAGCCTCTGGTTTGTAGCAATACCAAATCTCATTTTGGAGGCTCTGAGCAACAGTAAATCCCTGGTCCCTTGCTCTCCGTCAGCCCTCGCCGCCCTGCAGCGTGTCCTCCTCCAAGGTTGCCTTCAGCTTCCAGCAATTAGGGCTTCTCTGGCATTTTGCTTGACAGGCTATAGGCTCCATTTCCAGCCCGATATGCCCAGAGGAGTTCAGTTCCTCTGTACCACTGCTCTCCAACGTCTCCTCAGGGACCCTGGGTCTCCCACCCCACCTTTCGCCTCCCACCACCATCGAAGCCCCTTTACTCTTTCAGGCTGGCCGGCGCGGCAAGCAGGGCTGGCCCCAACGGCCGGGCAGATCAGCTCAACCATATTCCCCCGCACACTGTGCAGACTCAAGAGCACTTCTCGGCTTTTCTTTCCTTTTCTTCTTTTTTTTTAAAGCTCAATCAAGGATCACATCAACTTCTCTTTTTCCTGCAGCTCTGCGCTGGGAGCTCATGATGAGGGAGTTATACACCCATGACCCCTAAATCCTTTTCTGAGTCATTGCCGCTGCAAGCTCTGCTCTCCCATCCTGGAGGCAAACAATCCGGCTCCTTTGTTCCCACCTAAGCTACAGTGGCCTCGTACAAAGCACCAAAGTCATTGGTATTTTACACTTCGGGAGTGCTTTTTTTTTTTTTTTCCAAAGCAGCACAAAACAGTCATAGTACAGCAGTACCTGGAATCCCCAGCGCAGGCCAAAGGGGATCAAGCTGCGTATTGCTAAGGTCTGTGTATTACTAAGGTAGGGATGAAAAGGCTGAAGATGGGCGTTGATGTGAGCCCGGGCCAAAATATTTGTCCTTTCTGGCTTTCTGAGCTCCTCAGCCTGGTGGCAAGAGGGACCCCAACCCAAAGAGCAGGAATGCGCCCAAGTCTTTTTTCAGCCAAAAGGGACCCACAGCTTTTGTACGAGGCTTCTCTGCCCCGAAGTCCTTACTCCAGGGGAGCTCTGATCCCTGGCTCTGTGTGACAGACTGTTTGCCCAGCCCGTAGCTGCCTTGTCCCCGGTTCTGGAGTGATTCAGCCCATTGCAAACCTCATGGGAACTGTTTAGTGGCCTCCCCTTTGCTTCTGCAGCAAGGCTGGGATGTGCAGAGCTTTGCACACAGCATCGCGTGTGGCCGTGGAGCTCCCCTGGGCTCAGAGAACGGCTGCACGGATCCTGTCCCGCCATCAGGGCTGGAGGAAGGGGACAGAGCTGCCGAGCACAGTGATGGCCAAGGTCTGGCACACAGACCAGGCTCTGCACCTCACCCTGCTGCCAACAGCACCCGCAGGAGCTCAGTCGTGGCTCGGAGATTCACCCAAGCTCATCTCATGCTGGACCCAGGACGTACACCCGCTTCTTGCTCCTCTAAGGAAAAGGATGGGATTCATTTTTAAAAAGAAATCAGAGCACGCTCAAGAAGTGGTGGATGGGAGAGCACTGTGCATGTGACACAGGGCTCTGCTTTTGCTCCTTCCTTCCCCTGCCAAAGGATGCCTGCCTGAAAGTCAACCAGAAACAGCCCCCAAATGCCCGCCTGAGCGGAGGGAGACAGAGCTCAGTCCCAGTGTTACAGCACCGAGAGCTGCAGGAGGTATCAGCTGCCTTCCCCCACCTCCTCCAGTTCAATCAAGGAACAACATGTTTTCCTCCTTGCTGCCATCCTTTTATCTCTGGCTCCTTCTCGTGCTGCTGTTCCGTCTCTCCCTTCGCATGACGGCAGCATCGTGGTACCCAGCTCACACAGCCCCGGGAGCACGGCTTCGTCTCGCAGCCTGCAGGCTCCCGGGCTGCAGGAGCAGGAGGCTGCAGTAACACACGCAGCTGTGCGTGTGCATGGGTGTGCAGATGTGTGTGCATGTGGGTGTGCACATCTGTGCGTGCATGTGTATGCATGTATGTGCATGTGCACGCATGTGTGTGCGTGCATGTGTGTGCACGCACGTATGCATGCACGTTATCCCCACCTCTACGGCAGCACTGGCACTGGGCAGTCACTTTGCTGGCTGCCTCTGCTGGGGTGGTTTAAGGTTAAAAAAGGTGGTTTTTGTAGCAGGAAAGGAGTGGGTGTTTGGTCAAGGAAGCGTTGCATCCAACTGCTGAGCTGTGCCTGCCCGGCCACCCCAGCAAACACCCGGCAGCGCCCCGCTTGCAGGATGCTCTTCCGTGTTTTCTGCGCCGTGCTCTAATGCGGATGCTCAGCTGGGGAGAGACGAAACACAGCCCGGGGGAAAGGTCTGAGCCGGGTTAATGAGTGGGCTGGGGGGGGCGTGGGGAGGAAGGACTGTGGGCGCAGCGGGTGTTGGTTAGGGGTGGGTGTGCATTTCCTCCTCCGGCTGCGCTGAATCACCGTTTGCATCTCACTTGCTGGAGATTTGAGGGCTTGGCTGCCCGGCTGCGGCACGCGCCCACTTTCCGATGGTAAAGGGAGCTTTCCTGGAGGAAAGCCCAAACAAAACCCACGCACAGATCTCCCTTGCTCAGGTACAAGGTGTCAGCTGTCACCGAGCATCACGAGATGCAGGGATATGGCCCCAAACTATTTGTAGACGTCACAAATAAAGTTGACAGCGTTGACAGGGAACAACTCGAGGACATCACCTGCAGGGAGACCCCACCGGAGCTACAGGCATTGGCTGCTCTGAAGTTGTTCAATAAATTCCTGGATTTAAGGCTGGGAGAGATCGTTCAATCATCCTGGCTGACCTCGTCCATCGCAGTTCCCCCCTTGCGCTGGGAATCGTGGAGACGGGGGTTATTAGAGCCATTTCGGAGCGGTACCCGGCGGTGCTGCAAACGGGAACACACCGCTCCACCACCCGCCCACCCGAAATGCATCTCCCCGCCTGAGTCAGCTCCTGTTCACACGTCTCTCACTAAATCAAAGGACCCTCATTCTCCCTGAAGGTAACACTGTGTTGTAATCTCAGCAGGGAGCTTTTCACATCCCTCACTGTCAGGGTTTTTCTCCTCGCAGTCCCTTCGCTGCGTGCCAGCCCTGGCTTCGGGGATGAGCCTGGCTTCGCGTGGGTGCAGGGAGATCTCACCCTCCGAATTACCCATCTGGGAGGCAAAGGTCTAAACCGAGCACATCCCCCTAAACATGGCCACGGTGAGCGAGCGAGATGGGCATCCCGGGGGAGACTTGACTATTTACACTGAATTACAGCAGGCAGGTTTCTGCCCCGCTGCCTCTTGCAGACACACAAGCCAAGAGCAAAGGGACAAATCCTGGGGCAGACGCAGGTCTGGTCCTGCTCGCAGAGGCTCTGCCAGCTCCATGGGCTCACCCCGACTGACGCCAGCTTAGGAGGAGAATCAGGCCCATGTCATCGCTTGAAGGGATTGATGGATTCGTCTTTCAGGTGAATAACTGGGGGTAACTGAACAACCTTTCCAAAGCGAATGGGACGTTCAGGCCCCAGTAGCTGCGTGGTACAATGGGGAATCCTGTCTGGGCACGGAACCCAGTTCTTGTTGCAGCTCCGTCATGGCGATCCTCGAGGAATTGAGCAAAAAGAACAGAGTTGCTTTGAATCTGTAGCGAGAGGATGGAAAAGCAGAGCTGGGCTATTTGGGAGCCAGAACAAAAAGAGAATAAGCCCTTATAAAGTCCCAGGCCTGGGTGACTGTTGCCACACTGAGCCCAGGTTTTGCTGTCCCAAAACGCTCCTCGGCATTTCCCAACGTGCAGTGGCAAACGCCGTGCGGGACACACGGACAGAGGGCTGTCCATCTGCGAGGTGCCGCACCATCCAGTGCTGAGGACGGAGACACCGGTCCTACTCCCAGCCCTGCCGCTGACACGCGGTGCGGGACCTGCTCTTGGGTACCACCCTACCTGCTCCTCAGCTTCCCCATCCTTAAATCAGGGACAACAAATACTTTCTCCGAGCTGTATTATTCACGCGTTAACTTTATTGATGAGCAATACAGGACATGAGGCAGGATGAGGACCCTGGTAAATGAAGCAACACAGAACTGGAGCTCAAGGCGAGTAGAAATCTGCCCATCTCTGCAGCTCTGAAGTTCAAGAAATGACTCCCTAAACCGGGCTGCAATTTCATGAGTCTCTGCTCTGCACTATTTGCTTTTGCTTTATATTGTGCTTGGAGGGCTCTGGATGACAAGGACACTATTATTATTATATACTCCTGCATGTGCGTGCCTGCACACTGGCTCAGGTGTCTATCGGTTGGAATAAATTACAGAGAGACGGCGAAAGGAAATGTTGCGTTTCATTAAAGCCCCGCTTTTCATTTGCACTGGGAGTTTCTCCGGTTAGAAGTCAAACTGCACACCCGCCACTTGCTAATTGCACTTTTCAGAATCAAAGGCTTTAGCCAAAGGGATAAATATATAAAATTGTCGGGAAGGAAACATTTTCTTCTTGAATTCCAAGTGAAAACTGAACTAATACGGACTTCTTTTGATAATAAAAACAGCCGAAGCAGATATCTGATCTCTGTGGCTAAAGGCAGCTTGAAACAGAAGTAAAAGATTCGCTTATCAGGCCAGGAGGACTGTTCTAAGTGACTGAAATTACATTAGGAAAATCACGTCCCTGTTTTTCTTCTGTAATTGTCTCTTGTTGTTTTAGCCTCTTTTCCAGGTAACTCAGTCACTGAGATATTTGTTCAATCTCTGCTTTTTTCCCTGCTTAGATCATCTTGCCAAAAGGGCCGGCAAAGAGCATCGATGAGACAAACCGTGGCGTTTGGGCATCCCAATTGCAGGACCCCCCCCACCCCAACCACCCACCTCCTTTATTTCCCCCCTATTTTTTTTTTCTCCTTCTTTTCCCAGCCAAACCGCAGCCGTTCTTCACTCCTCAGGCCCTCGGACAGGGAGATGGAGGACGGAGTCACGCGTTGTTAACCCCCACTTTCCTGTGGCTGCCGGTGATTTATTACGAGCAACGAGGCATGAGGACAGCGAGGTGAGGAACAGGGAGCATCTTCGCTCCGTCCCAGCTCAGGGCTGGTTAATAAGCCATTTTAAAGGGAAGGGGGGGGAGCAGTACTTATTGGGTGAAAAAGTAAAGGACGTGGGGTTTTATTTATTTCATGCCTTGGTTCTTAAGGAGGAAAAACGTCTCCGTTTCAGACGGGGCAGCTTGAAAGCACAACGTCTGCAACATGCCAGGAGGGTTCAGCCTTGAGCGGGGAGGTCAGATCCTGCTCTCAGTTGCAGGGTCAGACGCTTTGGTGGATTACTGGGTGAGAGTTTCCTCCGCTGCTGCAAAACCCGTGCACGTGCCCCTGTATTTATGCATTTTCAACTGGTTTCTGGCTCAGGTTTCATCATCTGGTTTCCTTTTTGCCCTAAGAATCAAGTTAGTTCACTGATTAAAAAAAAAAAGACGTGATTACTAAATAAATAAATAACAAGAATAAAAGAACTCTACTGGAAACTCTGCAGCTTTTTGCAAAAACGACTGTGAAATTTATGGAACGACAGCTAAATTGAATGAGATTAGGAAGAAAAGGGCCTGTCTATTTATGTGAAGAGTTTTCAGAGTTATCATAATTAATTATAACAAACATTTCGCAATGCACATTAAATCTCAGGCTTCGAGGCTTAGGCTGGTTCCTAACACTCCAGCTTGGGCTGAGGGGCTGAGCTGCTGGAGGCATCCTCGCTGCACCCTCGCCGGCAGGACCGCAGCAGTGGTGTAACGTGGAGCAGAGTGCGACCCTGCTCCTCCCCCTGAGCACCGAAACGAAGCCAGAAATGCAGTAAAACCCCCTCATATTGCTTAAAAACATATTAGACAGGGTTTGTTTAAAGAAGCCAAACCTGGTCCGTGCATCCCGCCAGCTCCGTGGACCAGCCGGGCTCCTCGCAGCAGGATCCGACCCAAGTGTGCACGTGGAAATGCATCATCCAGGAGGGAAATTAAACCAGGGCAAGGTCCGAAATGCCTTGCACAGGTTTGGGGGATTTGAGGAGTTAACGGTGGGCTCAGCTTTGCCTCGCTTGCCCCTTCCCACAGGTCCCAATGCCTGGCTGGGGGGGGATGGATGGGCACGAATGACTCCAGCACCACTTGTTAAGATTTAATTAGGGATTGCTGGCTGCGGATCCCATCCCACCTGCGGCTCTTGGCTCTGCACAAATGTTAACTCCCAACGTGTAGCAGCTCATAGAAGAGCTTCCGACTCTCCCTCCTGGCTGCCCAGATTGGAAATGGGTTGGGGAAAGATGTCAGGGGAGGCCGGGAGAGATCTAGAGGCAGGAAAATTGGGGAAAACAGGGTGATGGGGATGCCCGAGGATTCACGCAAGGAAAGAGGCTCCTCAGAGCTGAATGATCCCGACCCAGAATAAAGTTTAAACCTTCTTCCCTCTGTGGTTTTGGTGACAGGGCAGGAGGTTTGCAGAGACTCTTGAGCATCTCCGGCTTCGTGGCTCTCGACGGCCGAGGGCAGCAGCATGTGCGTGCTGCTCGGATAAATACAGAAATTGCCAAATCTGCCGAGAGAACTGAAGCGGGCAGAGGAAAGGCAGAGAAAAATCCCCTCTGCCAGGCTCCGCGCGTGCTCTTGGGCAAGCAAACGTCAGGCTTGATACCTCGCCTGCGGGGTGGTGCCAAGAAACGGTCCCTCTTCCACCTCTGGACGGAGGCAGGAATTTGAGGTAAATCATCCCAATTTGAGCAGAGCCCGTCCCCCGACGCAGCGGCCGGCCGGCTCCCTCCTGGCCTGTCCGCAAAGGCTTATTGCATTCACCTTTAAACCCTCCCCAGGTTTTTTAGATATATTACTTGGGGGCTTTTGTGTTTCCTGAAGTGAAGGTTAAAAAAATATAAGAACATTTGAGCTGGGTTTCCTCACTCTAGCCAGGGAGCCTGGTCCCCAGCATCCTCCCGGGACTGGCCCTGCTCAGCACTAATTAACCGTTGCCCATCCTGCCTGGCTCTCACTGGCAGCTTCTGTTCCCATCGAGCTTTTCCAGCCAAAAAGACAAGGGGGAATAAACCCGATGAGAGTCCGTGCACCTCTCCCAGGCACAACCCTCTTGCTCTACCTGGTGCATGAGGATCTCCTCCAGCAGCGTCCGACTTGGTCCTACAAGCAGGGGTGGCTCAGCACCACGATACCCAGGATTGTTTTAGGTCCCAGATGCAGCAGGGCTGATCCCGTCACATCGCATGGATGCAGTGATGTCCTTGGAGCGAGCCGGGAGCTCGGCACGCTGCTGCTCCTCGCTGCCTCCTGGCATCCCCAAAGTCTCCTTGAATATTTGGCCCAGAGACAGCAGGAGATGGTTGGTCGGGCTTATCCTGGCGCTAACCGGAGCCATTTTTTATTATTATAGCTCCATCCTGATCACCACCCCCTGCCCCAGGTTGCAATTACCCACTGGGTACAACCGAGACAGATGCAGGGACATGATCACAGCTTGCAAAAAAGGGGGTATCGGGGACCCTGTGGCACTCTGGTCACCCCACAGCACCCGGTCACCCCGTGGGAGACACGGGCCCTGGGCACAGCGTCCCTCCGCCAGCAGCGTTCTGCGGCCGTGGCCCCGCTCCAAATGGACTCTTGTCCCGCCGCTGATTTGCGGCTGCCTGCAGGCCTCGGCCCGCTGTGCCAGGAGGTAAATCATTACAAGTTTTTGTGCTTTCAGCAAAAATGAGAAAGGAAAGGAAACTGAAAAAATAAAAAAAAAATCCTCCTGCCCCCCAGCAAGGTAATAAACTGCTGTGGAGCCACGACCGCTGCTGGCTGCTGCACCAGGAGGGATGCAAAGGGCACCCAGCACCAGTTATTGATGCACTGCAACACTGAGAGCAGGGTGAGACCCCCTGGGTGGGACGTGGGACCCCCCCGGTGCCACCCCACCACCAGCAAACACAGCGCCAGAACAGCTGAAAGTGTCCCGGGTTTTAGTGCAACGGTCAACAAGAAGGCTGACGTGCCCCCCGCTTTCCCTCAACTTTGGTAGTGTGGAGTAATTTTATTTCCACAGCACTAAGTGATTCGGGTTTGGTTTCCGATGCTAAAATAAATATTTTAATTTAATATGCATAACAGGCTTGATATTATAATCCACAGAGCTCATCCATACAACGTGCTTTAACCATTCAGGGAAAACGATTGTGCAGAGCCTGGAGGGAAATCCCGAAATTCCAGCTACGTGCTCCAGCAGTGACCACTGACAAAAGTACTCATAAAGCGTCTTGCAATTTTTAGCCCCTTCTGTGAAACCCAGGGGACAGAAGGACAAACTGGGAACAGACAGACAAGGGCCAGGATGGCCCAGGGCATTTTTTCGGCATGTTTTACCATTTCCAGCGTTTCCCTGAGCTGCAGCAGCGAAGTGAACGGCTCGACGGCATCAGCGGTGCCGGTAAAAGGAGCGGAGTTATTCCTCCTACAGCCCGATGCTGGACCAAGTCCCAGGTTCGCAGATCCGAGGGGTTTGGATTTAAAAAGCTGGTTTTCGTGCACGATTTGGTTTTAAGCAAGGTTATGAATTCAGCTGCCAGCCAAGGGTGCCCAGCTGGGACCCACGGGACTGGCAGAAAAAAGAAAAGGCAAGAAATACAGAGTTAGAGTCCTCCCCAGACCAGGAACTACCTCAACATTTAAGAAAAAAAAAAAAGCCAAGTTATGCCAACGCAACTCCACTGAAAATTTTTACTTAATCTGCTACCATGATTGAGCCAGATGGATAAAATTAAACCTACTGGGGAAGAGCCACACGTGCTTTTCTTCATTTGCAACCAATATATCAACTCAGCCTTCCTGCATGGATTACGAAACACAAATCTTCATGCTTTCGGAGCCCAGAAATAAAGAAATAATGGCATAGAATTAATATAAATATTGGGGGAAATCATGTTTCCTGTCATTTAAAGAAGAAATCTTTATACAACAGAAAAGCTGGCAGGTCCATCACAGTGCTGCCGGTTAAAAAAAAAAATAATCATTAGACAGGACCCAGGAATCATGAGATTGATGCAAAATCATTACATTTTTAAAAATGGAGATTAAATCGCACCCTTTGATACACGTCCCGCACTCCCACGCTGCATGTCAGAGCAGCAGCAACAGGGTCCACAGGGATTATTGGTGGGTAAATCCAAGGCTTGTGCTTCTATCTGAAAAGCTGTGGGTTTGCATTGTCACTTCAAATGCTGGGTTAAATATATTTGTGTGTGTGTGTGTATATATATATGTGTATATATAATCTCTCTGCGAGGCCTTCCCCACTGTCCCATCCTTGTGGGGTCTGGGGAGGTTAACAGAGACATCCCTGCCTCCCCCTTCCAGGCAACAAATCCATTATGTAAATGGAACTGCCTTTGACTCATCAGCCTGTACCTTTTATGCATTTTGGCAGAGGAACATCATTGACTCATATCATAAATCAGATATTTCTCCCTGCAAAGCTCCAGCCAGGCTTTGAACGCTTTCATTAGGGTTTGGGGACACCCTGTCCCAGCCCGCCGGGCTCGGACCCAAATCCTCCCCTCCCAATTGCATTAGCAGAGGGGAAAGCAGTGGGGGCTCAAGTCAGCCCTCGGGATGGGTGAGCTGGGGACAGGGTGTTCCCCTTTCAAAGTGACCTCTGCTGCAGCGGTGCTGGGAGCAGGCAATGCGCAATGGGGGGGTCCTGCAGGTCGGGGAGCCCAGAGCCCCCCAGCTTTCTGCATGGGCACCCGGGTCTTGCTGGGGTGGCTCCCACCAACTTATTTTGTCACCCTCTGCCTCATTTTCCTCCTTTCTAAAATGCCTCTGCTGCTGTTAATATCGATAATTGATTTTTGAGGTGCTCAGATGAAAAACAAAAACTAAAAAACAGCCAAGTGCAGGAAATCACTGCAGGAGCAAAGTCAGGAGGACTCTGGAATGCCAGCCGGTCTCTCTCAGCCCACCTCGCCTTTCTGTCTGCAGCGATAGCCGTCCCTCATCCATCACCCTGACTCTACAAGAGCCTTCTCCAGCCTTCGCACCTCCTCCCGGGAGGCGCTGACCTGCCTCTTGGCCTTAAACCTGCAGGTGGCAGGGAGCTTTTCTTACAGACTGCTTTGGGGGGTTTAATTCTTCCTGGAAAACGGCCACCAGCTTGTTTCCCAGGTCCAAAGTGGCCAAAAGTGGAGAGTATGGAAGAAAAACACCAGCATGCATTGGACACCAGGCAGGGAGCAAACACCCCTGCTACACCAGCGTGGGACTGGGGACATTCCTGACCCAGCACCCCTGTTTGGAGGATCACTCCTGTTTGGAGGATCCCCATCACCTGCGTTTGCAGCAGCAGACTCCAGACATTTGCTCTTCTCCCATGCCTGCTGAAGATGGGGCGGCCAAGTCCATCGCATCGCTGTACCCAGAACTGAGCACGCACGTCCCTCCTTAAGCACTGAAGCCAACGGGTGCCTCTGCCAGGACCAAAGCAACCACCATTAGAGGCTCCTTTAGGAAAATTCCAGCCCAAGGCTCTAAAAGCAAGTTAGGGACAGGAAAAAAAACGCAAATGAATTTAGTAAGAGCTTAATTGGATTCTCCACAGCGGAGAAAGCTGCTGCTTCCCAGCAAATGCCCCCCGCAGCAGCCGATGAGTCAACCCGTTCCCCCATTCCCCCAGTTACATCAGTTCGGGGGGGTGGGGGGGAGGCAGGTCTCTCCTTGGGTGACCACAGCCCAGGACATGTCCTCGCGTCCCCACCAAGCCTGGCCCAGCCAAAATCCACAGGGTGATGGACAGGTGGGTGCTGCAATAGGAGCATCTTGTGAGCACCAAGCCAGGCAGCCCCAGGGGATGCCCAAGGAGAAAGAAAGCAACTGAAAATGGTGGGGAATAAAACCCAGAGCTGAAACCATCCCCTGCAGCCCCCTCGCCACGGGCTCAGGCACAAAAAGGGGCCATGATTGTCTTTGAATCCTTCACGCAGCTCCAAGCAGTAGCTGCTAATTGCAGCCAGGACCCGAAGCTGCCCCCACAGCAGACGTGACCCCTCGGGTGAGCGCGGGGTCCCCACAGGTAGAGACATGGCAGCGGCTGAGCCCCACCGATGTGTCCCTGCAGATGGGATTTACTGTCACGTGTGCGGCTGACAGTTCAACCAGCCCTCATCCCTGTGGCTCCTGGTCTCTCCTGGACATTGTCAGCCCCCTCCATCACTGCCCCACGCTTAGCCATGTCTGCGACCAACCTCTCCCAACCAGGATGGCTTTGCTGCCTCGTGCTTGCCCCGATTGACCCGCACCAGCTACAAATAAAAAAATCTATGGAGCAAAGCTGCATTAAATCAATGAGCCGATGTGCCTGCTGCTAAGATAAGCACAGCTACCAGGGTCTCTCGCTCCGTCTTTAGTGCTGTAGGATTCTCAGAGCCAGAAAACCCAGGGAGACTCATTAGGAGAAGCGGCACTTCTGGCTGGATTTACTGAGAGTCTCTCTCCAGCCTCCGCATGCCCCTTTTTCGCTGCAGGAAGCCCTGCCCTTGCTCTGATCTGGTATGCAGCGTGCGGAGCCCATAAGGCTTTCAAAAATAACATGCTATTAAAATAGTTTTAATCAGAATTCCTCCAGCCAAGACACAGCAGCCAGAGATCCTGCTGTCTTTGGCAGAAAGGAGCTCGGAGAAATTAAGTGATGATGGGAGGAGGTGATTTCAAAAAGCCCGACTGTATCTCGCTCCATCAAGATGGACCTGGAGTTTTTCATGAGGTTCGGACCCAGGAGGAGAAACCCAGCCTGACTGTAAGAACAGATTTAGATTAAGGGATGAAGATCCAACCGCAGTTCCTGTTTCTGCTAAAGGTTTTCTCTATGATCTTGGGCAGGTCACGTAATTTCTCCATGCTTCGAGTTCCCCAGCAATCAAATAAGCTTCTGCTTCTCTTTTCTTCTACCTTGTCTCCCTCTTCGGAGTCGAGGTTGTCCCAGGGTGTTTGCAGAGCAGCATTTTGATCTCAGCTTCAGCATTATAGTGAAAACAAGGAGGAGAAATCACCTCTGCGCATGGGCAGGATGGCAGGCAAGGAGCTGGCAGGAGCCCTTCAGAAATGAATCCTGGAGGCAGCATTTTAAGGAGCAATCCTTAGGTTTGGTGATTCCAGCTCTCCTTTGGTACCTGGGGAACTCAGCAGGACCAGGACCCGTCTCGGGGATTGGTGTCCAAGAGCAGTGGGTGCTTCAAAAACCCCGTTTCAGCCAATATGTGGCAACAGCTTCGCACACGAGGCAACGGGCTTGGCTTTTTGGGGTCTCCCCTGTGCAAAGGTGCTTTTGGCAAGATCAGCCTCCAACCGATTGACTTTGGGATGAATCCTGGACCAAAGTGTGGCCACTGGTGGTCTCTCACTGGAGAACAAGGGTCTGCCTAGGTTTTTTGTCCAGTTTTGCTTATTATGGTCTGCGTATCTACACATTTTGAGAAAAATCAGACCTGTGACATCTCCAGGAGGCCACCCCCCATCACTGCCCAAAACTTTAGGACAGCTCTAACTCAGCCCTCTACCAGCAACGCCCCGGGGATGCGTCCACTGACCGACGGAGACTTCCGATCCTGGTCTGGGTTCACAGTGGATTGACTTGGGTGTGAGAAGCTGCAAGGCCAATCTGGAGCATTTTTGCAGCCTTGGTGATTTTTTTATCATTTTTTTTTTAAAGTGTGATGGGTTGACCCTGGCTGGATGCCAGGTGCCCACCAAAGCCGCTCTATCACTCCCCTCCTCAGCTGGACAGGGGAGAGAAAATATAACAAAAGGTTTGTGGGTTGAGATAAGGACAGGGAGATCACTCAGCAATTACCGTCACGGGCAAAACAGACTCGACTTGGGAAAAAAAAAATTATTACCAGTCAAATCAGAGTTGGGTAATGAGAAACAAAACCAAATCTTAAGAACACCTTCCCCCCACCCCTCCCTTCTTCCTGGGCTTAACTTTACTCCCAATTTTCTCTACCTCCTCCCCCTGAGCGGTGCAGGGGGACAGGGAATGGGAGTTGCGGTCAGTTCATCACACGTTGTCTCTGTCGCTCCTTCCTCCTCAGGGGAGGACTCCTCACACTCTTCCCCTGCTCCAGCGTGGGCTTCCTCCCACAGGAGACAGTCCTCCATGAACTTCTCCAACGTGAGTCCTTCCCACGGGCTGCAGTTCTTCACGAACTGCTCCAGCGTGGGTCCCTTCCCCGGGGTGCAGTCCCTCAGGAACAGACTGCTCCAGCGTGGGTCCCCCGCGGGGTCACAAGCCCTGCCAGCAAACCTGCTCCAGCCTGGGCTCCTCTCTCCATGGGTCCACAGGTCCTGCCAGGAGCCTGCTTTTCCCATGGGACCACAGCCTCCTTCGGGCATCCCCCTGCTCTGGTGTGGGGTCCTCCAGGGGCTGCAGGTGGAGATCTGCTCCACCATGGACCTCCATGGGCTGCAGGGGGACAGCCTGCCTCACCATGGTCTTCCCCACGGGCTGCAGGGGAATCTCCGCTCCGGTGCCTGGAGCACCTCCTCCCCCTCCTTCTTCACTGACCTTGGTGTCTGCAGAGTTGTTTCTCTCACACATTCTCACTCCTCTCTCCGGCTGCAATTGCTGCTGTGCAATAACTTTTCCCCTTTCTTAAATCTGTTATCCCAGCGGCGCTACCACCATCGCTGATGGGCTCGGCCTTGGCCAGCGGCGGGCCCGTCTTGGAGCCGGCTGGCATTGGCTCCATCGGACTTAGGGGAAGCTTCTGGCAGCTTCTCCCAGAAGCAACCCCTGTAGCCCCCCCTACCAAAACCTTGCCACGTAAACCCCCTACATAAAGTCTCACCTGTGTCGTGTGTGGATTCTCCAGGATCTCGTAGGGTCGTTGCCGTAAAACCGGGCTCAGTTGTGGGGCCAAGAACAGCTGGGGCAGCGGCAGAAATGGCCTCTCCAGGGGAGCTGCTGCAAGTCCTCAACAGCAGCACTGAAGATTTGCGTGCTCTTCAGGCTCCCCCGACCCTGCAGGAACACAAAAACGAGTGTAAATTGAGATCAGAGCCACCGACAGACACTCGATGGTGAAGCACAGCGAGGCTCCCCGGCCCCCAGGGAATGGGGCATTTCAGGGACATTTTAAAAATTAAATTTAAAAAGTTAAATTTTTTAACTACCCTCTAGCTGAGGGTAGTTAATTTGCCAGAGCAGGCTGAGGTCTTGTTTTATTAGGGCAGGTATTAACCTTCTGCCCACAAGAGCCAAAACAACCACGCACAGAGCAACCCATCCATGGTGGCCACGGGCAGATGGAAGGAGGAGGAGGAGGGTGAGGGGTCCCCGAAAGCCGTTCACATCCCTGGAGAAATATTTGGGAGCAGAGACCTGGAGCGCACGGCAGCCTGAGCACGAGTGCGTTCACTTCAAAAATAAAACAGATGGTTTATAGCTGAGAGAAACAGGCAAACAATGAATGAACGCGTTGGAAAAAGCCAACAAAAGCCAGATGTTCAGGATTGCCTGAATACCCTTAAAATACACTTTTTTTTTTTAATTCATAAATTGCTATGAATTGGGTTTTTCTCCTCCATTTCCAGCAATCCTGAGGCATGGGATGGCTCTGCCTATTCCCATCCCAACTAGAGGAGCGGGCTTCCCCACTGTCTCCTCCTTGCTTTACAGGAAAAAATGGGGTTCTGCCTTCATTTTCCACCCACTGCAAAAATCCCTTCCCCACGCACACCTCCAGGCTGCCACGGCCCAGTCCTCCCAGTTTAGCAGCCCCAAGCCCCATTGCCAACCACCAGTGTAACGCTTTGCCGGACAGCCATCATCTCCAGGAGGTTCCTGCCCATCGCCGCATGGGAACGTACCGTCACGGCCCCAGATTTAATTAAAATAAAATATACCACGCCAACAGGAGCCTCGTTGTCTTTCAGGGTTGTCTCAATAATTATAAAATAAATTGCATTTCTATTGCGCCTTTCATCCTTGGATCTCAAAGTGTTTTACAAGCGTTAATTAAGTTAGCTTTCAAATAGCCTTTCCCTCTGATGTCGTATAACATTTAATAAACAGGTAGTGGGAGAGGCAGGGAGCTGCTCTGGAGCACGTGGCAGGTCAGCGGCAAGCGCGGAGGGAAAACCCCCAAACACCAGAGCCTGCAAGGACTGAGGGTGACAAAAAATAGGAAAAAAAAGCTGTGAAATAGAGATCTGACCATCGCCGCATCCATTCCCCCTTTGGGACCCCGGAGCTCCCCACATCCCCCATGGCTGCGTGTCGGTGCGGGAAATCGCTGCTGGGGAAGGAGGAACCCAGGCTGGGAGTGTCAGGAGCTGTTAAGGCACATGACATATTGAGGGAATTAAAACACATTTAGGGAAATCTCCAAATAGGGTTTTTTCTTTTTTTTTCTTTTTTTTTTTAGCTTTAAAGAATAACACTGACTGTCTCAAGCTGTGGTAATGTATTCAGGCAACACAACTGAGTCAGAGCTAATTGAATTTAAAAGCAGGTATTACATCTGTGCCTTCGGAGTGAGTACATCCTGAAAATCACTTCAATGATGAAGTGTTTTACCCAACTACTACTTAATCTTTTTACATAGAAAGCAGAATTAACCCTGCTGCGCAGCCTTCATTAAGGAAACCAAATGAAGTTACCTGGTGAGGTTCAAATGTGCTGCAAGTGGTAAAACTTCAGCTGAAGTTTCTTAAATCCAGAGGGACTTTTTTTTTTTTGTTAAATCCTGCAAAGTGGTTTAAACCAGGTCAGTTATCTGGGTCCTGTTTTACTTTCCTTCGCTAAATCCGAGAGGAAATAAGTACACCTGGCCCTGTGTATAAATACATATATGACTAGAGAAATAGGTCAGCTTCCCGCACCCCTCTCCCCGGCACCGTCCGTACCTGCCCTCTTTTCCCCATTCCTATCCCATTTTCTCTTTCCCTCCAGACCGTCTCCCTCTCTCCAGGAGAGATGATAAAATAAATGAAGGAGAAAACGTGCCCTGAAAAAAAACTCCAAAAATAATCCATGGTCCCCCCCGCCGCAGCGGCGCTGACCATCGTCCAGAGCCCCCCTGCTCTCCCTCGGCAGCTAAATAAGTCCCTGGGCAGGTCAGCAACCCTAAGGCTACGAGACATTAACTCTTCATGGATGGAGTAAAAGCCCATAGCTTCTTTTTATATATATTTTTTTTTCTTTTTTTTATATATATACACACTTTATATTATATTACTTCATATACTTGGTATGTTACTTTTAATATTTTTTATATTATATATAAAACATACATTATACATACTACTTTATATACTTGGTCTCTTACTTTATACCAAGTAAAAGCCCAAAGCAATTAGCTGAGCACAAGAGCTCGATGCACCCCACCAGCGCTCCCACCCTCGGGCCGATGCAGGGTCCTGGGGGAGGTGACAGACCCTCCTTCTCTCGGCGGGAAACAGAGCAGGGAAAACACCTCGAAGAACCATTTGCAAAACTATTCCAGCAAATCAACATTTTTGGCTGGCTGTACTTATCCGTCAGCTCCCAAGGCAGCCACGAGGGAGCTGGGAAAGCTGTGGGGATCCCCTCAACGCTTCATGAATTTCAAGCGCAGACAATTGATTTACATCGCCAGAAATTTGCACGGGGATAGGAAAAAAAAAATAATAAAAATGAGCTCTTCACCATTCATTAATTTTCTCTAAAATTCATTCATCCAATTAGGCAGCTGAAATGGTGCGTTGTAATTTAGATACCCTGTGACACACCATGACTATTGATGGTTCCCGATTCAAAGGGAACAGGAACAGAATAAATCCCAAGCTATGAGCTCTTCAAAACCTAATTTCCTTCTAGTTATGAACCAGGAAATCATCCGGAGAAATCAGGAGAGATTCAGACACATTTAGGTTGGGCATCAAGAAACAGAACAGGCTCTTTGCTGGCTGTGAGCAAGAGGTTGAGCCTCAGCTCTCAACTGTAAATTTGGAGGACTTTTTCCTTTACAAAATACCTCGGCATTTATCATTGATGAATCTGAAATAGGGGCACCCACCTTTGCGTGTCCACCCGGGAGAGCATCTCCCACAGCGTTGCCAGCTTTCTTAATTGGAGTTTCATTTCCAACCTCATCATCTTTATTAGCAGGGAGAGGTACCGGGCAGGAGAACTGCCAAAGTCAGTACATCAGGTTTGTGCTGCAGAGGGCAGGTTTTAAGAGTAATAAACAAGGTGATTTTACGTTGCCTCTTTGCCATTAAGAGCCACTGCAATTTGCTGACTGAGGTGGAAGTGGACGTTATCAAGGTAATAAAGCAGCGATGTGGGGGCCCTATGGATGTTGCCGCTCCACAGGGCTCAACCCATTTTGCAGAGGAGGAAAGCAAAGCACAGGGTATTTTCAAGTTTTTCAAGGTATTTTTCAAGTTGAACAGAGTTGCAATCCTAGGAAAAAAATCTCACCGACGTACTAAAACACACGGAAATCAGGTTTTCCCCAATTTCCTTTACTGACCTCACCGGGAGCAGGGGCACTCCATCCACTCGTCTGCAAGATGCATTTATGTGGCCCCATTTAACACAGCTGAAGAGGGAAATTTGGGGCCAGGCTAAGTCATTTGGAGGCTCCCACAAGTCAATCACAGGCTGTGGAAGAGAACCGAGGACTTCACATTCCCCTAATGACCATGAAACCCCACGGCTGGGCTCAGGGTCCTGCTCCATCTCAGGGCTACGGGAACACACAGCATAAATAACACAGCAATAAATATTCAAGTCAGCTGGCTTCATCCTTTAAGTGAATATGGAGATATATATAGATACATATTTAGAGACAGTTATAGGCAACTCATCATCGTAACACGTGAGCACTCACTGAGTTTTCCAGGATTGAGGGTGAGATCCAGAGATGCACTTTAGGTGCTGTAACTTAGGCAATCTGATGCCTAAAATAGACGATGGGATGCTCAAGGACACAGCTTCCAGGTGCGGTCGATGCCGAGACCTCCAAGAGGAAAGTCTCCCTTCCTGGCTCCATCAAAGGACTTTCCTGATGTCCCATAGAAATCTTGGGGCAGCACCAGGGTTTAAATCCAGATGTCCTCAGCTTCAGCCCAACACCTTGGCTCCCAAACCCACACGGTGCAAAAGAAAGTGATATAAACCCATGGTCTGGGGAGCCACAGAGGTTTTTCCCCCCCGATCACACTTCCCTCTGGATGTATTTCTTCCCTGACCCCCATGATCCCTCCTTGCAAGGAGGAGAACAACCTAAAATCTCTGCCTGGGGAGGCATTGGGAGGAGCAGGCGACCGAAACCTTCACAAGCTGGTCCATGCCCTAAGGGATGGCTCGTGCTGCTCCACTGCAGGGAAAAGCACCTGCCTTTTTTTTTTCCCCCCTCCAAAAAATTAAACTCCAGAAACACAGAGTTAAGATCTGGAGGTAAAAAAGAAACTCCTGGTGCCAGGTTCCTGTCAGCACTGGGGAAAAAGAAAGGTCCCCTTTCCCCAAAAGCCTCCCAGAAAAAAAAGGAAGAAGTAAATAAATTTCACTGAGCCTTTTGAAAATGCTGTAATTGCCTTTGTGGTCTAATTGCTCCTGGTTTTACAGCCTCATTTCTTGTCATAAAATTAGTCCCACTTTTTATGCTTTTTCCTTTGCTACTGGTCTGTGATTATTATTTTTTAATTGCTTTGGTATGTTGATCTCTCCCACATCTCCCCGGGCACGGGGGCGAGGGACCTAATTCTGCAGCTCTTGCCAGCGCGGAGGATGCCACGACTGCCAAAAGGAGACAGCTACTCCACTTTTGGGGTGAATATTAGCATTAATCTCCACAAAATTGTCTTTAATACCCAAGAGCAGGGCTGGGCACAGGGACTGTGCATCCAAGCAGAGCCCAGCTATGAGTGGAGGAAAGAGTTATTAGAAACGCAGCAATTCCTTGCAGGACTTTCTGGGGAAAGAAGAGATCTAGATACAAACCACAGCCATCAGGAATGTAATAAGAGCATAGGAGGAAACAAAACCACCTGAAAAAGATAAAAGCTGCATCATCTGTAACCCTTTTAATAACCATCTTATTTCAAACAGCACCAACTTCTCCTCGCCGGCTCTCCAGAACAGCATCTATATTTGTTTTCTTTTTGATATACAGCTGCAATAGGAAGCCATGCGTGAAGTTTATTAAGCCTGGGTAATTTTCTATCAGTTCTGCATGCTATTGATTTCATCTATACTGTTATCTTGCTCTGCCTGAACCTGAAAAGTCATTTAAAAACAAAAAAACCCCCATATAATTCTTCAAAAATGCAACTATTATGGGATGTAGGACGTTGCCATTTTGGATGCATTAACAACATGCTGAAAATGAATGTGTTGGAGATACAAATCTTATTAAGGAGACTTTGATGATACCGAGACTGAAACGGAGGGAGCAGTTTGAGCTGAACCAAAACACGGAGCCGAATCTGAACTTAACTCTGCAAATTTCTGTCTCGGGGGTGGAAGGAAAATTGGATTTGCTTTGGCTTTCAGCCAGCCTTGCTTCATCCTGAACCAGTCTCCACTGTCCAACCTCTCCCACGTCCTTGGAGTTACTCCCAGTTTATGGCATAAGCAAGAGTGAGCTCAGAGCGAGCAGCTCTACCCACCGCGCTGGCAGGGCTCAGAGCTGGCGCGGGTCCACCTCGGGCTTGCAAGTCTTGCACAGCGTCAGAAATGCAGATCCTCAATGCAGAAAAACAAACCTTGAAGCCTTCTCCAGGCCACAAAGGGTTTGCAAAGATCTTCAGCCCTACTCAGGGCTTCCCACCTGCTCCTCCATGAAATAAGAGCTCCCAGGGGCCACAGGATGGAGGAGACCATGTCCTACACGCATCCCAGCCCTATGCCCAAGAGCAGCCATCCCAAGCCAGCAAAGCTTTTTTCCACAGCTGGATCATCAGCCTCATGTTTTGGGCTCCACAAATCAAAAAGACAACGGTGACAGAGCAAGTTAGACACGGGTCCCAGCCAAATCCAAACCTTCCCGGAGCAGTGGGATGCCAGGATTTGGGTCAGGCCCATCTGTACTCAATTCATCGGCTCTCTCAGCTAACTGGCACAAACCACCCTGCAGTGACATTTAAAACATATTAATTAAGAAATCAAAATGTAGTCATCTAATTTAGCCTGTTCTCCAAGCACAACTCCTTGTCAGTCATGGAGACTGGCACAACTTGCCTGTCTCCAGGCACAGCTATCCAGCCCTGCAGCTCTCCCTGCCCTGTCATAACCAGAAATGTCCTTTTTTTCCCCCAATTTTCCACAGTTTTAGGTCACCTTCCTTTTCTTACACCAGTCAGACCAGTGTAATCCAGGGACATCAACCACCCCAGACCCACAGCACAAGGAGAATTTGTCCTGGCTGGACTTAAAAAAAAAAGCAAAGTACAGCTGAAGGCTGCAAGATGAGTTGCGGGAATGAGAGTGCTTTGTGGGACATCATCCAATTCCTACTGGACAAAATCCATCATCCCCTCGGTACTCACCTGCCTCTGTGCCAAGAGACACCAAAGATAGCCAGGAGCTTCGGAGACCTCCAAAACTTTGTCCTACCGACTCGGGGTGGAGCACCTTGGGCGGACAGGGAGGGGAAACCCCAAATGAGTTTGCTAGAGCTTAGGAGCATCCGGAAAAAACGATGGGAAGCAGCAGGATTGCTCCCCGTGGCTGCAGCCCGTAACCTCGTGCTTGTCCCAGGCATTCTCCAAACTTCCCTGGAGAACATCTCTGCAGCACAATATTGCACCTCACAGGCAGCCCGAGGGAAGAGATGTAGGATGAGCTCAGGCTCAAATCTCCTCTGCAATCCCACCTATTGCCAGCATCTGGGGGCATTTTGGGAAGGGGCTAGACGCCTTTATCACCTCCCGGCCCCTGGTCTCATAGAGATATCAAGGAAATCGCTTGTGTTGGGGTTTTTGTGCAGTGTCTTGGGGGGGAAGAGATGGGCAGAGGGGAGGAAATGACAAACTTGATCCGTAATGCTCCATCGTCATCAGCGGAAGGCAGCCAGGCACTTCCCAAAGAGCTGAGGAGCAGCCCCATGGCTGTGACATTTGCGATGCATTAAGTTTAAACATTTTCAATAAAGAAAAACAATCCATTCAGACTTGCTTTATGATTCATAGTAATTGCAAATAGAAGCAGTTAATATAATTGTCCAGCTGAGACCAGCAGGCTGGGAACATGTAGCAGTGAGATGTACAATCGGGGAAGGTTGGGAGGGAATTTAAGTGCAGGTTAAGCAAATGCATTATTTGAATAACACACAGAGACAGCCCTTGTAGTTATAAAGAGGATAAAATAAATATTGTACCAGAAATCTACAGAATGGGAGGTTTTATCACCAAGAACTGCCCACTTGCTATTTACTTTCAATTTAGATTTTACAAAAGCTGCACTTGCTGTATTTTCTATGTATGGAAGAGAATGACTTGAATTGACAAATGACCTTATTTCTCCATAAGTTTTACAAGGGAGCTGCAGTTTCTCAAAGAAAAATGATCACCTCCCAGCAGTCGTCCTGGAGAAAGAAAGATGTTTTTTTTCCTTTTTTTTTAAAAAAAAAGGAGGACTATAATTCAAAGAGGAGACGGTGCTTCTGCTCCTCTCTGCCTTGGAGGTGGGCCAGCCTCTTTGACTTCTCCAAATCGCAGAGGGAAGGGATTTGCTTCTCTGCAGTGGTTTTGCGCCTGAATTTCAGCCCTTTCCTTATTCCATCTTGGACGTGACAGTGGTGGCAGGTAATGGCCTGGGAGGAAAGTCCAGCTTTGGGGCATGGCTCTGACGTTGCGCATGACCCTACTTTAGGTTTCCCAATCCTGAAAATTAGGGTTTTCCCCCTTTTAAATAATTAACTTGAGCTGGTTCAGTGTGAAGCATGTAAAGAGGAGGGGCATAAAGAAGAAGCTATTGAAAGACATCATCATCATTTATCCAGCTTAACCAAACTCTGGCTCTCCAGAGAAGAACTATAGTGCTTTATTTATTAAAAGATATTTCTGAGGGCAACACATTAAATTAAAGTATCTTGTTCGCAGCCTCCCGACTTAACGACACATAAACAGCTAAACAAAACAGAACATCGGCTCATCACAACCATTTATAAAATATTAAGGGTCTAAAAAATTAATTATTTACAGGTACCTTCCGCTCGTTTATGGGGGGGAATGAGGATGCACAGGCTCGAGCGGGGAACCTGCAATACAGAGAAATATTGTTGTAAAACTCCCTCTGCACGTTAGCTTGTGTCCCCGGTTATTTGGGGGGGGGCGATGGATTAATGCGATGGGTTAATTCTGGAGTGGCAGTGCCTGGATGTTGTCACCTCCGCAGCAGGCTGCATCCTCCAGCATCCCCCATCCAGGTGAAGGGCTGAGAAATGCAGGATGAGAAATGCAGGATAAGAAATGCAAAAAATATCAGTACCCACCCCCCCAAAACCCCCCCCCCAAACCCAAATGAACAGCGGCTCTTGCAGGGCACCCCAGGACTAGCCGTTACGCTGCATGGTTGCAGATGTAGTAAACAAGCCTGTATCCAGAGGGCTTCATACCAGGGGAAGGAGACAGGGAATGTAATTTTAAAGTCGTAGAATTTAGCATAAGAAGGTAATGGGATTGCAGTGGCTTTCCAGTAAATGTCATTGCTGTAATTAGGAGAACAATTATTGTCAACCGGCAGAATTGTCCCCTATCTGTCATTTCAGCAGGAACAGCCAGAGCCACAATTAACACCCGCGCAGGTGGGTCGCCCAGTTCAAACCCCGCTAAATGGGATCGACAAGGGCAGAGCAGCGCCCGCCGCCGGCCGGAGGTGCTGGGGGACAGGGATTTTTGGGGGTTCATCCGTGCTGAGTCACGCCAGCCATGCACAAGGCAGTGTCGCACCTCCCATCTTGACGGAGCTATTTATTACAGCCCCAGCCTGATGCTCTGGCCTTGTACAGGAAAGTCTCGAAGCGACTGCTTAACTTGGAAAAAAATAATGTGCTGAACTGATTTACAAATTTGAGGCCTCGGAGGCCAAACTCGCCTCCACCTGCAGCAGCAGGAAGCTAGAGGAGCTCCAGGGAGGAGGAGGAGGATGCCTCAGTGATGAAGCCAGCCCAGGAACAAGTACGTTATCTCCAGCTTCACCCCCATCTACTTATTTTCTCAGTGAGAAGGTTGCTAAAAGTGCAGCTGACAGCACATCTGAAGTACGGGGCACTGATGAGTAAAAAAGAAGTTCCCGTGATGTTAGAGAAAGGAGGCGGCTGCAGCCGTAACCTGCTATTAATGGCATCCAAGTCCCCGGAGACACCTTATCTCCGGCTCGAGCCCTGCGTTTCCCGGTACGCGGCCCCAAGCTCCCAAATCCCCCTCTCCTGCTGCACAACCTGATGGGCAAGAGCTGCTGCTGTTGAGCTGCAATGCAAATTTGGGCTCAGCGGAGCACAGCCCTTCCCCTACTCTGCGGAGGTGTCACCGCCAGCAAAGCCAAAATAAAACGGCAAGCAGCAGCACGCATCCAAATTTCTCAACTTGGGTAGAGAAGAGGCTCCTGCTCAAAAGGAAAGGGGGATGCAGTGGAGGGAAGGAACGGGGGGCAATTACATCCACTGAAAGCATTTGCAGCATCTTTGCAGCTTGCCATGATTAACCGTGGCCGGAGTGCTATTAGCAGCCTGGTATGATGATTAACAAGCTCTCCTAATAGCTGTTTTTAAACCTGCTTTAAAAAAAGCCGGAGCAGAGCTGGAAGGGGGTGGGGAGACCGGGTGGTATCTCCAAGGAAACCAGAAACAAAATGGGCTTTGGCACATCGCAGAACCAGGCGGGTAATCAAAGATCACAACCAGTTTTAATTTAAGGTTAATTATTGTTTACTCTCTGGAGGCCACCCCGTCGGAAAGCAGCAGTCGATCTGACCTTCAGCAGCTCGTGGTGGGGCCCTCCGGTCCCCCCCACCCCGGAAAAGCTTGCCAGCATCTCCCGGCGGGAGCGGGGATAGAGGGGAGGAAACGGGAGCTGCGAGAGGGAGGAATCGATGGAGGAGGATGGCGAAAGGAAACAGAGATGGAGGCATCCGACGCCGAGATGGATCCTGCCCCAGCTGCAGGCTGAAAAGCTTTATTTAGCTTTATTTAAATGGTTGCCCCCACTGCAGACATGGTTAATTAATATTGGACTCCCATTGATTTCCCATTTGGTGGAATCACACTGGCATTTTCTCACAAAAGCAGCCCCATTTTTATCAATGAAAACGCTGTGTGCGGAGGCGTCTTCCCCTTACGAGACCATCTACACCCACAGAGGAGTGACGGAGGCTTTAACATGGTCAGGTCACGGATGCTCGCTCGGGGATGGGGCATCCTGCCTGGGGATGGGGCCAGGCGGGTGCGAGGATTCTGGGAGCTCCTCTTACCAAGGGCCATGACTGATCAGGCACCAACCCAGCCTCCAGCTCCTCTCGCTATCCCCCGGCATGTGGATAAGGACGGCTCCTTCCCCCCAGACCAGGCACGATGCCTATAGATAGAGGTGGGCAGGGACTGGGCTCAGCACCCCGTGCTCACATGTCTCCATCCCTTTTTCTCCTCCTTAGCGCCCAAAGGTGCCCACAAGCCCAACTCAACTTGTTGAACCCAACTTTGCAAAATACCCCTCTTGCTCTAATACCCCCTTGCTCTTCTCCAGGCTGGATCCACCCTGCTTTTAACAAAGCAGAATGCAAAGACATGGGACATTTCTCAAAGTCTATCCTGGAAGACATTTTTTTCCCCCCGAACCCCATTTTGCCGCTGCCCTGACAGCGCTGCTGAGGAATGGCAGCTGAGATTAAGAATGGTGACAACTCCCCTAAGCTCTCCTCCCTTTGCTCACAGACAGACGTATTTAATTATGATAGAAAGGCGATCCTGGTGCGCGCTGCAAATACTTAAGGTGATTTGAAGCGTGAAGCTGCATACAGTTTGTGAGATTTGAGTTCCCAATCTGTTTGGGCTTGTTTAGACAGTTTCTGCTGTTTATTCCCTCTGTATTTTTACATGCCTTCTAGCACGTGGGGACTTCAGAAAGACAAGTCTGAAAAAATCATTGCGGAAAGGTTTCGATAACTTCATTCCCCATTTGATGCCTGGGATGAAACCCGTTAGCAGCGATGGGAGCATGGGATTGGGTGAGGAGGGGACAGGTACTGGAGGAGGCATCACTTCTCTCCAGGAGCAGTTTTCAGTCTCTCTCTTTAGGATTCATCTCTCTCTCTCACTTATCACTTTGCTGATCACTCTGCTTTGGCTTCGTAGGGGTTTGCGAAGGACTTTGTAACCGAGTGTGTGCATTGGACAGAGGGGAAGAGGGAGAGAGCTTCCCCACGAGGCTGATCCCTTGGGGGTTGTCCTCTCCCTGGTACAAAATCTAGGGTAGATGCAGTGGCATCAGCAGGAGCAACAAGGACACCGATGGTCCTCCCGGTGAAACACGCTTGATGGAGAGAAACTTGGGGTGCAGCAAACCTCCCCTTCTCCTGCACTCCCAAGAGATGGAGATCCAGCAGAAAGCAGCTCTTGGAAGTCAACATGGACCTTGGTCAACTCGCTGTCCCCCAACCCAACTGGTTCACATGTGGATCCTGGAGATCGAGGACTGGTTTGGGATCTCCCTGAGCTATCAGCCAACATCATGTCCATTTCCTTTTGATCCTGGCAGGAACTGACGGATAGCAGATTCCAGACCTGGATAAGGACAGGTTTAAATCCTGCCTGGTTGGAAACACTGCAGGTATTTGGAGAAAATAAAACAAATGGCTTTCCAGTGTTAATATTTACCTGGGAGATCAAATGATTAAATTAGAATCTCCTCAGAACTTTTCTTCTATTAAGTTGCCTTCGAAAATATTTGTCACACTTCCCTTCTGCAGCATCGCTATCCCCACAGCGACCCTGATGCCCTTCCACCCCAAGGAGACCTGCCCAATGCCACCAAAGAGGCCAGCAGCAAGAACTTCAACTCAAGACAACAAAGTGCTATCCCAACACTGCCCCATTTGCCCCAGAAAGTGAGATCTTGGCTCCTTTGCTGTCAGAGGATGCTCTGGAGCAGCCCGTCTCGCCTCAAGAGAGGTATGTGGGTTGGAGAAATCACCTTCCCACTGTCAAAACGGAGATGGGATGACTCCCGGTGGCCTCATGGAGGCCTTTCCCTCAATCTGCCCCAAATCTGCAGAGTCCTTCAGCCACAAAGCATCCTCCTTCCAGGCTGATGGATGCTCTGGCTCCGGTGCTCACTTTGTTGCCGTGCCGCCTTCGTTTCCAAAGATGCACTCAATTAAATGCAAGCTCTCCACATTCACTTCACCGAACCAGGTTTTAAGGTACTCAGATATATGTAATTAAATCTTACAGATCCTCCAGCATTTCTGCACATGCCTTTGCTGTAGGAGATGTGCTGCAGTTCCCTACAGTATCATTTCTATGGACACCCATTGTTTTTTATCCCCATTAAATATTACAAGTGTCTCTTAGGATCTCTTTCACAGGGACTTGCTGTGATTCCCAAGAGAGTAGCTGTCCTGGTTTTGGCTGGGATAGACTGTAAAACATGGAGGGAAAAATTAGCTATTTTGATAAATATACTCACAACAGTACCTGCTTGAGATATGGCCTGGGAAGATGGACACGTAGGGGAATGCGGGACGCTACAGTTATTTACACCTCTGGTGCGGAGGATATCACTACGGAGCACTGGCTCCTGATCAGGTCCCGAGAGAAAAAAACAGGTTGGGGGGAACAAGGCGAGAAGGATGCTTTGGGTTTCTTGGCGTGGAGGATTTGTTTGTTTTGGGTTTTAAGTAGCAGTTTTGCATCCCTGGTTGCCATGGCAGCGCAGAGTGGACTGCACGCTGCAGAGCCGCCGCAGCTCAGCACCCCATGGAGCAGGACCAGCGATGGCCAAGCACAGCAGGGGCCCAAACAGGGTGGCAAAGGCAGCCCAAAACCTGCAGCGAGCCTCAGAGCAGAGCAAGGAGGAAGCCTGGGGCCCTGGCCCAGGGCTCGGACCCTGCCTGCAAACAGGGACACACACCATCCCCTGCCCAGGAGCTCCTTGGCCACCGCTTTCTGCAGGACCCAGCTCCCTCCTCTGCACTGCTCCACCACCCTGCAAATGCCCTTCCAGCTCTGCAGCCAGACGTAGCACTTTTAAACTCAATTAACAGCAGAAGCTATAGAAAATCAGCACCTTCCCCTTCTCACCCAGGGCTGACACACGCCGAGGAGGTGACCCTGGCATCGCCTTCTCCTTGATCTCATCTTCGCAGCAGCATTAAGGGGCCGTTCCCGTTGCTGCCCATGCAAAGGGGCATGGCAGCAAGGGATGCGGGAGCTCAAACTTTACACCTTTATCACGTTTCCCGGCTGCTCTTTCCCTCATAGTTGCTCCCAGCATCTCTGTTCCCATCTCAAATCCGTGCTGTCCTTCTCCCCGTTACCTTGAGTGCTTCTCTTTATTGTCCTGTTTGTCTCCTCTCCACAGTGTAATTTTATCTTGTTAGAGCGACGCCAGGCTGTGTTTACTTTGTTTTACTTTTGTGGTGCTTTTTATTCTAAATTCTCTTCATCTGGGCAGCACTTTATCAGCGAGGGGAAGCCGAAGGAAGCTATCTTTCATCCTTATCGAGATTCCTCTCCTTTCATTATCTCCAGTGCTGCTACAGAGCATCAAAAGGGCATCTTTGTTCTTGCAATCTAATGTAATTTCAAATATAACAATTCAAACCTTTTGAGAAAATTATGGACACAAACACACATCCATTACCACCCCTCGCTCCCCACCCTGCAACGCTCCCACGGGAGCCCCATGGCTGTTTTGGGGCTGCCTGGTTTTAAGGGGTGCGAGGTGGAGGAAAAGGACATTTTTAGGGCCGTGTCGGCTGAAGACGGAGGATGGGGTGAGCCAGTGTAGGTCTTGAGCGTCTCTGGTCCTGATGCCATCCCATGGGTGTAAGGATGGCTCTAGGGGCTGGGGGGGCAGTGGGACCAGTCAGGAGCTGGCAATGGGCAGCGTGTTCCTCCACTGATGTGCCCACGCTCGGCTGGAAGCGCTGCTCCATGCCAGATGCCAGCGGGATGGTCCAGATGTTTCCTCCTGGCTCCATCTGTGGCAGAGCCATCTGCAGTCATCGATCTCATTGTGTCTCCCACGTGAGGAACAGCGCAAGGTCCAGGATGGGCTGGAGGAGTCGTTAGCAGTGACGGACAATGCTGCTATTGATGGGGAGCCTGGCCGGGCACAGCGGAGGAGGTCACAGATCTTCCATCGCAAGATGTGCCGTGGACAGGGTGAGTGGCCAAGAGGAGATGGGGAAAGGAAAGTCATGGGGAACTTCTGCCTGGGAGCATTTCCTGGGTGAAGGGACTCGCTGGAGAGGTTTGAGGGGGGTCTGGCTTGAAATCCTCCTTGCTGGGGCAACCAGGAGCCCTGTCCGTCGTGGTCCCGCTCTCCTCTAGTCCCAGCCAAGAAGCAAACCCAGATTTTGCTCAGCCATCAAACACCGAGAGCCAACGCAGAGTTTTCACCGCACGTCAAAACCCTACGTGACTTCCTAAGCGCATTCACTAAAACCCGTCCTCTGGTTCCCCCAGCCCAGATCTCACCTCCAGCTCCTTTGCTCTCCCTCACACTCGGTCGAGCAGATACCTGGAGGCCTGGATACGGCCACGTCACAGCCCGGGCTAGCACAAGCACCCATCTCCCACCTCCGCACCCCTCCAGCCGCTCTGTCCCCATCACCGCTCCAGCCTGACCCCTCTCCCCAGCTCATCCACATTTCCAAGATAACCAGGTGTGAAGGTGGAAAAGCTTTTTAAAGCTCCTGGAATTAAGGAACACGAGGGGGCTTTGATAGGTTTTGAAATAAATTGCCCATGAAAGTGCTGGGGAAAACCTATCTAGGGAAAAAAAGAGAGAAAGAGGGTGAGACAATGATATATCTAGGAAGGAGAGAAGAGGAGAGATCGGGAAGCGACTGGCTGATAGTTCCGTAAGCACCTCTTAAAAGCAAACACAATAGACACGAGCAGTTTTTAAAATGACAGACAATACAATGGGAGAGAATATATTTAAAACCCATATCAGTTGTTAACAGACCATAAAAACGCCGGTACATTAATCTATGCTGTCTGTCATAGACTCATGAAGCAGCTGTGTTATTTTATAGTTTCATTCCTGCGGGCTTCTCTGACACTTCCACAAATACATCTCAATTTATTTGGATAAGAACAAATAGAAATATTGAGTTCTTCTTCCCCTGCTTCTGCTGCTTTTTTATTTTTTTCCCCCAGCCCCAACGATTCGCGGAAGGCACTCAGTACAGCTTTGCCGGTGTATTTTTATCTGCCAAAATGATTGTTTTAGGAGAAATGCACGATGCAGATGCATGCCTCATCCCTCACTTCGGACTTTCTGAGCTTCTTTTGTGCCTTCACAGCGAGCGGGATGAAGACCAGACTCCCGCAGCACCTTTGGGTGCCGATCCCAGCCGGGGTGGCAGTGGGGAGCAGGCTACTTGCTTGCACGGGGCAGCTCTCTCCATCCTGCATCACTTTGGGACTCTCAGCCAGACAGTTCTTAAATGCCAAAGCGGGACGTGATTTCTGCCTTAATAAACGTCCGTCTTTCACCTTTGCTTGCAGAGCTCTGTCCCCATCTCCACCTTCCTCCTCCTTCCCTGCAAGGTGGGACCAGCCCGTCCCTAAATCACATCCGAAATCCCATTGCCTTCGCTCCTTATTTGCTTTTATTTCTAAAGAGGAAGGAGGAGGAGAAATAATGTGCTCCTTTGCTCCCAGGGAAGATAAAGCATGGATGAGGTGTTTGCTCAAAGCCATAGTTTTGTTTTCCCTCTAAATTTGCACTCAACTTTTTTAAGTATCAATTTTGTTACCATAAATACACCCCCCCATGAAACGAAGCGCACAATACTGTCGATGGCAGGGACAGCGGCTGCTCCCAGCCTGCTGCTTCCCGTGCGCAGGATGGGTCCCGTGCAGCCCTTTTCCAGGGACTCAGGACCCCCCCTATGCCCCCATCCTATTAACCCCATGAGCAGTGCTGCTCCTCAGGGGCTCTGCAGACCTATGGGCGTCCCACAAATACTCCAGAGATCCTCTCACCCTCTTCCCCGCTCTCCAGCACAGCCCAGGAGCAAGGGGAGCTCTGGTTCCCGCACCGCTACAAGCAAATGTTTAACATGAATTACTCCGGGTGACGACACGTGGCAGGTTCAAAGCTCAGATACAGGCTTTGGTGTGGGCCCTTCAAAGAAGAGGCATTTCTGCTTTGGGTCCCGTGGGATGCTGGTTGGGAATAGCTTAAGAAGCTGCAAAGCGCTCGGTGCGTGTCTCTAATGAGGGTGGAAGGAGAGCAGGAGCCTGGCTGGGGAAAAGCAGGCAGGGGTCTGGGAAGGGCTTGTGATGATGGAGCCAGAGCGATTCTTTTTAATGCTGAACCAGGAGCTTCGATCCCCCTTAAGATGTGAGCTGAGGTCTGGTGGCCTCTGCAAGGGGAGCATCGTCGTGCCCCCTCCCTGCTCAGCCTGGCTGGGCCGTTGCTCTGGTTTGCAGCTGATGGCTGCTGCAGCGTGAACCCCAAAACTCAGTCCCGATGGCACTGGCGGCGTGCGGTGCTCCCGGGCAATTTGTGAGCCACTTCCAGCATCAGCAAAAGGAGGACAAACCTCTCTGCGTTGGCAGAGAGGGAAAGCAGCCACCCAACAGCTACCACGGATGAGCTGGTACCCGGGAACTCTTCACCACCCCATTGGATTTTCCCCCACTAGGAAATCACTGGTCAGATCTCCATCACTGCCCTGGGAGGGAGAAAATCATCTGCAAAGCAGATTGGATGTACAGAGATGAGAAAAAAACCACCTTTATCATCATCATCATCATCATCATCATCATCATCATCATCATCATCATCATCATCATCATCATCATCATCTTTCTTCTGCAGCTACTTATCCAAAGCAGAGCTGGACTCCGAACCTTTCGACGTACCCTGCCCCAAAGGAGGAGGCACATATTTTGAAAATGATTGCCATTCAACCTGCCGAGCCAACACAATTACTTCCCTTCAATCATAAAAGTATACAAATAAACATCTGTCATCCACACATAACCTTTTGGTTTGTCAGCTGAAATACTGCTGCTGTCCCCAGTATATTTTATGTCCCAGCCCAACCCTGTCCCTGCTATCTCCAGCTCTCGGGGCTGTCACTCAGCTGCAATTTCCCACTCCGGATCTGTGAGAAGGAGAAGCTGCGAATCCTCTGGCACTGTCAGGATATCATTAACCTTTGCTTTGGATTTAAATGGTCTCTTCTTGTCGGTTCAGAGCTGTGCAGTCATTTACTTCCAGCCTCTTTGCATCCTCCAGGTCTTGGGCAGCGCTTTGCTTGGTCTCAGCACAACCTGGAGCTCACACGTGCCCACACACACTTGCACTCAGCAGACGCGTGTGTCTCTGCCCCTCCGCTCTCCTCTCCATCTCCAAGGAGGATGCCCGCGGCAGAACTGGCACATCCACCCAGGAAACCCGGCTCTGCCGCACCACCGGATCGAAACTGAGCAACCTGATCTAGTGGAAGATGTCCCTGCTCCATTGCAGGGAGGTTGGACTAGGTGACCTTTAAAGGTCCCTTCCAATCCAAACTGTTCTACGATTCCATGATTCCATATCCACCAGCATGGCAGCAAACCTCATCCCAGCAATCCCGACCGTGCTGCCACTCCCAAAAAGATGGGAGCTCCTCCAGCTTGCTCTACGCACACGCAGGCTGCCAGGCACGCTGCTCTCGTGGCTGTTTGCAGCACAACGAGGGATGCTCAGGCCACCTCCTCCTTCACCCAAACTTGCCTCTCCTTCTCCTATGGCATGTAAAAATTAGACACTCAATGCAACCCCCAGTGCCCCTTTTTTCCCTTTCTTTTATCTTTATTTGTGCTCGTTACCGCGGGCTCCAGAGAACAAACCAAGCAGTGGAAACAACAAATTTCCACATCTTCAATTTGCTGTGTTTCCCCCAGCAGCCCCAGTTTCTCCCCTCTCCAGCCATGCAACTCTTTTAATTACAGAGGCGGCAGCGCCGGGGAGAGGCATTGACAGGGAGGGCGGCTCGATACAGAAATCGGCTGCTTCTCCCCATAAATCACTCCCCGGCCTTGGTTTGCATTTCCCAAAGCGCTGGAGGGGTGGCAGGGCTGCGGATCGTGATCCCGATGCTGCAGACTCTTCGGGGCTGATGATAGCTGTTGGTCCAGTAAGTCATTGGAGTTTTCTCCCCTCCGCATCCGAGGAGCTGCGGGAGCATCGCGAGCATGGCCAGCCCTTTTCCTGGGAATTTAGGAGGAAAAAAAGTGGTAATTTTTAGGGTGTGTGTAGATGTGAGATACAAGCCCCAGGTGCATTTATAGCAGCAGCTCCTTCCTCAATCAAACCCTGGGAGATCGCTTGGGTTCCTGGTCTCTACTCCCCGCCCCATGGTCACGTCACTGTGGGCTGCCTGGATCAAGCACATGAAAAATGATAAAAAACCAAAAATAAGTGTCTTTTCTAAATGCAAGAGGGGAATTTGCTTCTCTGATGCTTTGCACATGAGGTGCAGGCGGAAAAATGCACCCGCACCCCCAGCCGCAGCCGCTCTGCACCTCGCTCAGCACCCAGCAAAGCAGAAGAGCAAAAATTACAAATTCCAGGAGCATTTGGCCCCTGCGGTGCCCGGGTCCGCGCGTTTGCACGGGGCGGGTGGGGATGTGCATCACATCCTCCTCTGTCAGCAGCCCGGCGGGCTGTCGGCGGCTTTCTCCGCTTTTGTGTTTTGCAGTTTTTCTCTCTGCGTTTCCTGACTTGGAAACAGATAGGGCTGGAGTGATGTGGTGGGGCTGGAGCGCGGATGGATAGCAATGGATAAATTGCAGCCCGAGAGTCACTCTGTCAGGCTCTCAGAGAGACTTAACCCTCGTTTTAAAAAAAATAGAAGAAGAAAATAAAAACTTGAAAAGAAGAACGCAGCCGAGATCAGATAGCGGGTAAGCAGCACGTATCAAATCTCACTCCGGAGGGCTGAGAGCAATGAGATCTTCACGGACGACTGAAGAGACGTGGCCGGGCTGGCCCAAATCGCCTTTGCCACGGTCAGGAGAAGCCGACCACGTTTTGGGACAGAAATTGGCCGTTTGGTGATCGAGCTGCAGAGCTCCGTGCCGCCGAGGCGCTGCTCTCTGCTGAGACCCAGTCGCCGCGTGAACGTTAAATGATCATCAAATATACAAATATAATGAGGAGCGGGAGAAGGGTGAGGGGGAGCGAAGCCATCAGATCTGGGACAGGAGCCAGGCGCTTCGCGTCGGCCCCACGCCGCTCCCGGGAGGCAGCGGCAGCTCCCCGAGCTCTCACGATGGGCACGGAGACTCGGGGTTTGCCTTTTGAGCAAGGAAACAAGATTTTCTTCTTCTTTATTATATTTTTTTCCTCCCCCCAGCAAGGGAATTTTCTTCTCCCAGATCTCCCATCCCAGTCCAGAGCCAAATATTTAACATGAACTAATGGGAAATGGAGGTTTTGCAAAGGCTTGGGAGCCAGGCAGAGGGGAAAGGGCAGTGCTGGCCAAGGATTTCAGTAATATCAGATATTTCCGTCATTTTGAAATGGTTCCTGTCTTTTATGCTGCTTTGCACATGAATTTGTTCTCAACTCAAGCTGGAGGAACAGGGGACTTTTTCTTTCTAAGCACCAGAAAGGATGTTTTGATCATTTCAGGCTAGTTTTGTCCATCAAAACCAAATGTGCAATTCAGGAAACATGCAGAAATCAGGTCTGTCCAGCGGAAAATTTGAGTTTTAACATGAAAAACACTTCTGCAAATGAAAAAAATACCTGCAGGTCCCTTCCAGCTATGGGATGCCAGGAGCACCCGCTCCCTCCGGGCGCTTGTGGCAGATGCGGGTGGACCCAATCCTCTGTCCTGGTCAGGGCACAGAACGGTGGGATGGGGATGCGGAAGCCTTTGGCCCCATTTTGGCCCCATTTTGGCCCCATTTTGACCCCATTTTGGCTCCAGTCAGAGGCATGATGTTGCTCAGCAATGTGCTCCAGCCCGCCTGCACACGCGTGCAGGACACGTCTCCCCACGGTGCCATCCTCCCAGATCGTTAGAAGAAAACAATTACTATGCAAATCTTAATGAATCAAGGCCGCAACCCACAACTGGGAACATAAATATCAAAGTGCGGGCTTCAGTTGAAGGCAGAGGAAGAACTGTAATTAATTCCATCACAAACCGCTGCCTCGCTCCAACCAAGACCCGGGCTGAGACTCACCGTGGGGAGGACAGGTACGGATGCGCCCATGTCCCAGGCTGAAATTGGGGTGCCAGACCCCATCCCGTTCGGGCAGTGCCCCCCCAGAGGACACGGCTCTGTGTAGCTGGATCTTGGCTCCCAGCTCAGAATTAAAAGGTTATTTGAGACTTTGCCAATTGCTTTTAATCTGGTGATGAAAGACGATGATAAATCTTAAGAGACCCAAATTAATAGAGAGGAAATTGATTTTGTAACGTGTGGACTTGTTTTATTAGACTCCTGCAGGCTGACCGAGACTGGGAAGGCAGCAGCGTTCGGCTGGATAACGGCACCAGCACACCTCTGCGGCCCCGTTCACGCAGGCGGCATCCCATCCCACGCAGGTGCAATCCCCCACCCACCCGCCTTTACAGAGATACGGGCAAAATAAACCCATCGCCCAGTCCTGCCCCCACGGCACCCCTTGCCATGGGCTGATGGGGTGGCGGTGGGGACCGTGCAGGTGCCCAAACCCTTCCCCATCGCTGCCTCCTTCCTTGCCACGCAACAAGAAACATTTGCTTATTTAAAGGCTGCAGATCCTGCTTCTTCTCCCCCCTCCCCAAATTACCCCCCAAACCTGGAGCGTGACCTTCCAGCTGCGAAGATCTCAACTGCTGGAGTGACAGCTTTGCAAATAAGGGAGTTAGCAGCCAAAGGACCGAGCGCCCACATCTGTTTATTAATTATAATGACTTGGTATCGTTCGTTAAGAGCTGGAATTTATTTATCAGGCAGAGGTGGAGTGCCATGCAGCATTAGCGTTCGATTTTGTTCTGTGAGATGGCAGAGGAGCTCAGGAATTAGGAATGACTCTGTGCATTGAGCGGGAAAGAGATGTACGGATCAAGCTAACGACACGAGAGAGAAGCAAAATTGAGATACATAGCGCATGCCTGCTCCGCTCCAGAGGAGTAAATGGACGTACATATTATTATTGCAATATAATTTGAGCAAAGTATTTTCCTAGGATCTAGAGCGTTTGCTATAGTTAATTGAGATCCCGAAGTTCAGTGCCTTTCATTATAGCAAAGCTCTGGAGCGGAATACTCTCGGCTAATGATCAGACCAAGATGGAAAGGGCATTAACTGGAGCTGCATAATGTGTCTTGGAGGTGGGAGAGTGTCAACAAACATGCTCCAACTCCCATGCTGGGGCTGCTCCACGGCACGGTGGTGTAAATCTGGAGTGAGCTGGAAAAACCTTCCTGGGGTGCAAAAGAAAGCCAGAGCTTGGCTCGGTGGAGTCAAGGGCTTGCAGGGAGAAGTTTTACACACTGGAGTGTCTGAACTGACGGAGCGGGTGAGCACCGCAGCCTTGCGAACGGGGGGTTTTCCTCTCTGGTCTGTGTTTCTGCATAAGGATGCCGTCTCCCTATAAGCCCACCTTCCTGGGAAGGAGCGGGACCGTCCCCGCCAGCAGCCCCATGCAGCCTCGGGGGGCTGCAGGACTTTCCCTGCCTTCTCCCCCAGCTGCCCTTTCCAGCTCATAACCACGCCGTCTTCTGAGCAACAGCTTCTCTCTGCCTTTCTCCATCCCAAACTAATCTAAACTAACAACGGGAGCAGTTATCCTAATAACCTCCACCCTGCTGGAGAAATAATTACTGCAAGTCCAGAAGGAAATGTTAAAAAAGTAATAACGGGGCTCAATAACGGGCTGAACTCACGGGATGGGAGCCCGGTGAGCGTGCCGGCGGCAGCTCCGGTTCAGCCCATGCCACCGTCCCCTGCCTAAACCCCACCAGGGCCAAGCTGGATGGCTGATACACCTTTGCATCAAGGAGGAAAACCCACTTTGGGCCCCACTGGGGTGACAGCCAGGTCCTGCATCTGGCAGGAGGCACCGAGCCCCAGCCCTTGGCTCACCCTCACGCACCTTGCATGTTTTTTACCCTGATTCCCATCTTTATGCCCACGCAATCATCACGGCATGAACCGACCCCGCACCCAGGGGATCAGCAAAGCACAAAGCTTGCACCGTCGGAGCGATGCCGCCTGCCACAATCCCTCCACGCCTCACCTCTTCCAAACACAAAGGTGATATTTTATCGCCGATCAGACTGCAAAGCCACCAAACACCAGGGGCTTGGGGGGTCCTCCCCCACCCCCCCAAAAAAAGGCTCCCCTGGGAAATGTGAGCCCTCAATCATTTTGATGTGCGCACCTCGGCGCCTGTCATCCGTCCCACTCCACCTGTGCACAGCAGGCTTCGCTTTTCATTAGAAATAAAAATAACCCTTGTCAGAAGGTGGTTTTTTTTTTTCCCGTGGTTGAACGCGGAGACGGCAGATGAGTGTCGGCTGAGCCGGGGCCCCCTGGCAAGGCTGGAAGCCGGAGAATTTCTCTGGAGTTTTTCTAGGTTTAGCGAGGCGGAAAATAGACAAGGAGAACACAAAAGCAAAGGCCGTCATTCAGGGTAACTTTATCTCAAATTAATCCTGCCAAAACATGGCAGTGAGGGAAGGGCTGGGGGGAAAGGAAAAACAAAATCAAATGTAATATGGAGAAAGTTCTAATACAAGGTGGTTTTTCCCATGGCCAGGGTGTCCGGTGGCTCTGTTTCAGGGCGCAGGTATTTGGTCTCTGCCACAGCTCCCGAGGTGCAGGATTTCTCCCGCCTGCCGAGGAGGGTGCCCAGGATGGGGCCCCGGTGCTGCCCGGCACATCACGGCACCCGCCAGCAAGGGATGCACCAACACCGGCAAATTCAAAGCTTTAACCAGCAAGAAAGCAATTTCAGCTTCTTTTTGGGAGGGGGGGAGGGACAGCCCCAAAAATACAGGGGCTGTGCAAGGCTGGATGGCGCTGGGGGACGAGGGGGTGACTGCACCCATCGCCGCAGGAGGGAAAGGGGGGTGAGAAAGAGCCCGCAGGTGCCTGGAGCTGGGGTATGTGCTGGGCTACGGGGGAGTTTGGGAGCACGCAGAGGATCTGGCCCTGCTTCTTCTCCCCCATGCACCATAGCTGCTCTTTGGAAATTAAATTTAAAAGCTGCACGAGAGAAACAGCCCCCCGGATGCTTCGGCACCAGGTTCCCCACCCCGCACCCAGGGATCACCGGATCCTCTCCTCCTTTTACCATCGCTCTGCTTTCCACCGATGCTTTTATTTTATTTATTTCCCCTCTCAGCTGCTTCCAAGCACCTTCACCGGGTTGCTAGAGCACCTCCCGTGCCAGAAATGCCCTCCTTGCCCACAAATCTGCCTGATTTCAGCCCGAAAGAGGCTGGGCTGCAGCCTCTGCCCATCCCGCAGGCAGGGCAGCCTGGGGCCACCCGACCGGCGGCTTTGAGTTGCAGCTTTGTAGCTCCGGTTCCATCACCCCTCTCTCCCTGGTCCCTATTTCTAGCTGAATAGGTTCTCAGTGGAAACAAAAAACACTCCTTATTGCTGGAAAAGAAAACCTACACATCTGCCTGGGGTTAAGCACGGTGTTATTTTAAGCTAGATCTATTTTAAGATGGTGCCAGTCCTGGGGGAAGTGAAGCAGAGTAAGCGTGTTTACACGAGGAGCTGGGGAGATCTGTGGCATTAAGCCTTGTCACGCAGAAAACCCCTTGCTTCCAGCCACTTCGCCTCTCTCCTGTATTTTTTAACCCTGATGCCCCACGCCCGGTGCTTTATTGGTGTGGGAAACATGGCTGAGAGCTCTCCCGGCTACGTCCCCATGAGCAAACTGGGACCAGTGCGAGAGTCATTGCTGGGCGAGAGCTGCTGGGCAGCCGGCGCAGAGCACGGGAGGGCTCAGCCCCGAGCTGCAGCTCGCTCTGCACCTGTTTTATGCTGGTGTAAATGACTGCGTAGGTGCCAGGGAAGAATGCAGTCCTGGTTGGGGCTAGAAGAAAAGCAAGCTCAAAATGCGGTGTTTATTATTAGTTAACACCAGGGAAGGAGACTACTGCAAACAAAAAACCAACCAAACAACAACCTTCCAGATCTTATTTCCTTCTTTCTTAACCCAATTTTCCCCTGGAGGAGCGACATTCCCTTTGTGAAGGTCACCCTCCAGCCCCCTAAACCCTGCGCTCCAGCAGTTCTGCGGCTGCCCCTTTCCTCCCATTTGCTGGTCCGGAGCTTTACCCTAGGACGTTAAGACTATCCCAGGGGTGGATGGGCGATGCAGGGTGCGAGGGGCAGCACCCACGTCTCCCCTCCACCGTGGCACACCTGGTGAGAGCGGGGGGTAGAGGGGTGCAGGGACACATCTGGCAGGCGTGGGTCTGCTCAGCCCTAACACATCTGGACAGATGAGCATGCGTCTGACAGAGCTCATCAGGCAGGGAGCAGGCAGGGGCTCTGCAGCATTAACCCCGCAGGTACTGCGAGGCAAAGCTCAGCTGGGAAAAAAATAAGACAATCCCAGAGAATTGGAGGACTCCGGTCCGGCTCCCTGGTCCCGGTCCGGCTGGGTGACCCCAGAGATGAGCCGGGATGTGCACCCATCTCCCTGAGCACCCTATGCATTTGGCGGTGGGTTATAATAGCACCCTCGTTAAATACTAAAAAGCCGCCCAGGTAATACGGACAAATGGCCAACACGCCTTCGGAGTTGCTCCAAGAGCGTCTGGCACGTCCGTAGGAAAATCTGCCAAGCCATTTGGCAAGCAGCCAGGTGGCAACCCGAAGCTGGAAAGGGGCTTAAAACTTGAAAGATTTACAGTCGTCCGCCCTCTGAAACCCTTTTACATGATTAGAGCGATGACCATGGGCTGTGTGTCAGGGTGAAGTGGGACTGCTTGTACCCAGCACGAGGCGCGTGCAGCCACGATGCATCCGAGTCCCATTCGGGAGAGAGAAAAACATAGAGTGAAACCTCTATAGGTGCCTGTAGGATCGTATATGCCAGTGAAAGAACCATATATGCCTATGATGGCATATCCCTGTATTGGTGTGACCGGTACCCGAATGGATGCCATGAACACAGGCAGCACATCTCCGCGTCGGTGGGTAGGTAGGTGCTGCGCATGTTGCTGTGGCGTGCAGCTGCGTGACATCGCGTGTGCGAGCCCGGGTTGTGCACAGGGTGCCCGCGGGTCAGGGCTGGCGTGTCCCGGCGAGCCCGTGGAGATGCTTCCTCTGAGGTTATCTGCAGGTCACTTCCCAGCGCTTGCAGAGAAGAAAGACCTTTTTTTTTCCTGCCCAGTGACCAGGCTAAACTTCCCAAGCTGTTCAAGTGCCTGTGAGTGAAAACTCCAGCTCATTAATTAAGCCCAGAAAATTAGAAACTGGCCTAAATATAGCTGCCCAATGAGACTGCAAAACAAAAGGAAAACATCCTTCCAAACCGCCTTGCCCGCCCACCCACCCGCGCTGGCAGGCGAATAAAAGCCAGAAATTCCCATTTAAACTCCACTTCCCCTGTGCGTGAGTGAAGCTTCGAGGACCTGCGCGGAGGAGAAATTCAATTAGAAAAAGAGCTGTTGGCAAAGAAGTTGGTCCAGCCTCCCATCCTGCAGGTCCCTGGGATGCGGGAGCTTCCTCCAGGACAGGGAAACCTTCGCTTTGCTGCACGGTGTGAATGTGCGGTGCCCGTTTCCAGGGCTTGTGCAGGCAGCAGCCGGGTCTCTGGGGGCTTCTCTGGCTGACACGGAGCCAAATCTCCTGCAGTTTCCTACCAGCCTCTCCTTGGGGAAAGGACAACAGGAAAAGGGATGGAGGAAGGAGGGAAGGAAGGAAGGAAGGAAGGAAGGAAGGAAGGAAGGAAGGAAGGAAGGAAGGAAGGAATATAAATTTTTCTCTTCCTCCTCGAGGGCAGGCAGAGCATTAAGACCTCATTTGTTCGGCACAGAGATCACAGGAGTCCCATACGGCACATTTCATTCAGCCTTAGTAGACTGTTTTTTATTTTATATTCTGGATAATTTAACCCAGTCCAAACAAAAGCTTCTCTCCCTGCCCCAAGCACAGCAATTCCCCACCACACTCGCACACTCCAACGGGGCACAGACCTGCAAAGAGGCATCTTGGGGGACAGATCCAGATTTTTTCACCCATAGGATCATGCTGGAGGGGTCATTCCTCTGTTAGGTCCTACAGGACGTATGCACACGCACGTAGAGACACACATATATATTCCAGACTACAGAATTGCCATCATTTTGCATTTCCTTCTGATGGACTTCTCCATAAAGAGGCACCGGCTGCATCAGGGAGCTTTGCTGGACCAGGGGCACTGGAGATGGTGACGGTGAAGCGTCACTTGCTTGTGCCCATAGACAGTCTCAGCCAGCTGCCGCCTCTTGGGAGGTGACACCACTCTGGCCTCGGTGCCACGACTTTTCCTCCTGATGCCTCTTGCCACGACTCCTGAGCTCGCTCTGGTCCCCGCTATGGCGATATTAGCCCGCAGTCACTTCCCGGCATCAGTGGAAAGGGCTCTGGCCCCGGGGGGACAGCCGATGCATCGCCATCCCGTTGCCATTTTCCCGCGGTGGGGCTGATGCCGGGGCTGATGCTGGCTCAGTGGGTGCAGCACCCAACAATGGGTGCCAGCTGGCGCAGCCACGAGCAGAAAGCCAAAACAGCAGGACCTCTCCTGCCGCGCTTGCTCGCAGCAAACCGCAGGCTTTGCTTTCTGCGAGCAGCAATGCCGCGGACTTGGCGGACACCCGGAGATGGCAAAGCCAGCAAAGCAGCCAGGATGAAGGGCTGCACACAGGCACCCAGTGTGACGGCATCTCCCTCCTCCTGGGATACAGGCTCCTATGGTAATGAAGGCTGTATAAATACCAGGCATCAATCGGCCATAATTCCCTGGCCAAGGAAAGCAGGGTGGCAGGTTAATGACAGCCCTCAGGGCCGGATCCTTAGCTGCACTGGTGAGGAGAGCAGAGAGGGATTCCCTCTCCTCCCCACGCTTTCCTCCGTCTCGGCAGCCCTGGGTTGTGTCTTGCCGCACCACGATGTTCTGCCATGGTCCATCGGAATTTACAAGCCCATTTGTCTATTCCGCCTTCCCCCTCCTTTAGCTTCCAGGGCCCATGAGGACAAAACCGAAAGCAGAGACAGGCCGAGTGACACCCATAAATACGGCCCTGCCGGCACAGGGGGGTCCGAGCGCCGGGGCCGGAGTGAGTCAGCTTCCAGGTAACAGCAATGCTTGAGCGTCTCAATTAGCAGCGGCTCCCCAAGAAGGTGAAATGACTAATGACTAATCTCGCTGCACTATTCCAACCAGTTTTGTTCTCAATTCATTCGGACAAAAAGCCTCTGCTGCCCGCTCCAGCTGGGGAGGAGCGATGATAATAACAGCAATAGCAGTAATGCGGGTGGCTCCTGTTCATGCTGTGCTGCCCAAAGGGGTTTTTTTTTTGTTGGCAGCTCCGTGGGGTGACCCCGAGCACAGCGGAGGTGGGACAGGGGTGGCCGGCACTGAGCGGGAGTTTGGGGTGCAGCGAGGAAAGGGATGCAGGGCTGATTTGGGCTCAGCCCTGGCTGCAGGGATCCTTCTGCTTTGGGCTGGAGAAGGTACGTATGGCATGGGAGCAAAGCCAAGGGAAGCAAGAAGGTGAGGATAGAGCCTGGTTTAGTAGCTGGAGGTGGAAGAAGAAGAGGGGATAACTAATGGATGGAAACCCAGCCCAGAGGCAGGAGAAGACACCCCAAGGCACGCCCTGCAACACGCTCTCTGCATCCGTGCCACGCGATGTGCAATTGCTTCGCCTTCAGGAAAGTCTTGCGCCTGGCTAATAGTGATGGTGCCCAGGGTGCGTGCATGCTGGTGGCTGCGGCCAGCCCAGCCGTGACGTGCCACCTCCTCGCAGCCCCTGCGCCAGCACCCACCCACCTTTTCCACTGCAAAAGGGAAAATTCGCTTGCGGCGAGGAGGGGAAATTCCTGCCCTTGCTTCTCCCCTCCTCCCTCGTCACTCCCGCAGGGTCCGGCCGGTGTTTGGGAAGTCGCCCTGGGAGGGCACCCGCCGCGGCACGGTTTCACATCAGCTTTGGCTCATGGTGGGGAAAGCCAAACCCCAGTGCGGGTGTGAGTCTGGACCTTACATACAGAGTGGGTTACATTTGCGGCGAGGCTGTTCGCAGCATCCCACGCAGCTTTTCCTTATTTAGCCCATTCCATATTTATCCCACAGGCTCCTCTCCCCATACGAAAACCCATCTCGACTTAGGCACCGCGGAGCAGAGGGTGAATTCCAGCCCCACCGAGCAGCTGAGCTGTAAACGTAAAGCTGGAAATGAAACCGGAGGGAAATCAGCTGATGGCTTATTTCCCCAACAGCTTGCTTTCTGCATGTAACAAGTTGCTATCAGCACCGGGCACAAGGATGCTGCTGCCTTGATCCAAAGCACCCGCATTTGCACCGAGAGGGGCTGGAGCACAAAGAGCCGTTTTCAGGCTTGGAAGCTAACAAGATTCATCAAGATTTTATAGCTTTTGCTCTGCGGTTATGAAACGGTGACCACAAGCCAAATACCTCTGTCCTTTACCTTCCTGCAACACCGATGACTTTGGTGCAATGGAGAGCAAAATTCAGCCTGCCATTTTTCACTGCAAAGACAGAATTCAGCCCGTAATGTTCTTGATAAAGCAAAGTACCAATGACACAGCTGAAAAACATCAGCGGAGCAAAGAGCAGTGAAAACTTCCCTGGGCTTCCATATGGCATCGCTCCATCTTGGACCGCGTTATTATTATATTTCATCCAGCTTTAGCTGCTTTCTGTGTTATCTGACGCGGGGAAAATGTTGATGGGGAGGACTCCGGTACAGACACTTGGCTTTTCTCTCCTGCCAGTGCATGCCGCATTAGAATTCTCCCCGGTACTGCGACGTTTTCAAAATGTTTTGTTAAGTTAATTTGTATCCGCAGCCACTTGTGAATTTTTCAGATTATTTGATCTGTAACTGAACTAACATGAAGAGTAACTATTGTTCTGCAGGAGCAGACGGTGCCAAAGCGTGTCTTACGTGTTTGACGCGTGCCCGTCTTCTAACCCCAAATGAGGTCCCCAGGCACCAGCAGTGCTGCTGGAAACCAGTCTGGGGATGGCACTGGGTGCATCCCTGCACCACTCCAGCCCGAGCTGCCACCCTGCAGTCCCCAGGCGCCATCACAGCCCAAAAAAACCTCGTTGGAAGGCATTTGCCTCCATCGCAAATTACCCCAGATTGCAAATTGTGCCTCAAATGTGCTCCAGCAGCCCAGGGAGCTTTTTCATGTGTCTCATGGACGCATGCTTTTTGGGGAGCCTCTGAGCAGGGGCAGCTTTGCTCGAGCCTCGGTGGGGGGCTCAGCCTCACAGCGCATCCCCCGGCTCTGTTTGCTTAACATAGGAGAGGGTTTCATTTTTCTTTATCAACCTTGGCAGCTCCGTTGCGTTTGGGCAGCGCGGGGGCCGAGGCCGGGGCCAGCGTGCAGCCCTGCCCAGATCAGATCCACGTGAGCTCGCCCCATCGCTGTGATTATAGAGGAATTTATTCCTCATCAGTTTTCTCTGGAAAACAACATGTTAAGGACTTGGGAGCAAGGAGAGAGCACAAAGCTGGAGCAAAACCTCCCGACAGCAGTGGTGAGCTGGGTTTTACCCCTTCCCGCTGCTCCATCACAGCCTCCCTGTCCCGGCACTGCTGCTGTGCGGGAGCCAGGTTCTGGTGGGATGACAGCAATGGAGAATCACTCTTTAAGTTAGATCAGGAGATGAGTTTCTGCCTCAGGAAGACCCTGGGATGAGTTTTTTGGAGTGATTTCTCAGCTGCTGCTGAGACCTTCCCCAGAGGGGTATAAGGCAGGCTCTGGAAATCGGGGGGTTGGTCGTTCCCCATGGCTGACCTGCCCAAATCCTCCGGTGACCAGTGAAACCACTGATCTGCTCTGGTTGGAAGAAAATGGAAATGAAACAGAAAATTTGATGAAATTGCAGACTCGGTTATCCCCTAGCATGTCTACCCCAGGTGGCAGGTACGTACGCATTCAGCATCTGCCAGAAGCGATGGCAGCGACTACCGCCCTCGGCTCGGGGTCACGGCACAGGCTCCTCTCCCAGCAGATGGGCTTTATGGATCGGCACCTGCCCTTTCAACCGGCGACAAGCCGGCATCAATCATGCGCCACGCTTGTTCTTTAACTTGTTGTTTTACCAGCTTTAATTTAAGAACTGAATTCAAATGCCACCAAGGGGGAGATCAATAGCTTTTTCCACAACCCACCAGTGACCGTGTCTGGGCATGGCGGCTACAGCTGCTGGAGCACACTCACTTTCCACCCGGCTTTTAGATGAATTAAAACCCAGTGGAAATAAAAATGGGTTGGAAAAGAAGTTGGGAGCAAAGTCGGCTCCAGCACAAACCCCAGGTGTCAAGGTCAAGCCCAAACCTTTGCTTCCCTTGGGTGATGCCTTTGGATGTGGGTGTTGGGTTCACAGGGTAAAGGATGCTCCCACCTTCAAGAAGTCTTGCTACGCTTCGGAGGACCCACAAAATGTTTCTGCACAGGCCGGATCACATCGTCTTGGTACAACATGATGACAAGATGGCGTTAAGATGTGACTGTTTCACACCGCAGGAGTACCGCAGAAGCTCCTCCGCACCAGCCACTGCTGGGCTTCATACGCTTGAGCAGATCGATCGATAAAAACCAAAAATCAAGCAGGATTTGGGGGCACATCTCCGCAGGCTCCACGTGCACCTGAAAACTCACCCATTAGTCATAAGGACACCCAGCAATTGCGCATCCTTGCAGTCATTCACGGCTTTATGGCAAGTCATGAGATATTTGGTATTTTCCTTCAAGCAAACAAAAGCAGATGATTAAGGAAGAGGCGCAGCTTGCTCGCTTTCAGGAGGAAGACAGCTTGCAAAATGCAACTCTCAGAGCTTCAATAAAACTCCAGACAGCAAATAAACAGCCTGGCTGAGAGGAGAATGCTCCCAGTTTCCTGAATTTTAAGCCAACTTTGGGATTCTGGGGGGAAGGATGGGAATTACCTCCCGCAAAACTGGCACCAGAGAAAATGTCACGACAGCATGGATACTGAAATGCAAAGAGAAGTGTGTGTCGCAGCCCCAGCCTGAGTTTTCAGGCTGTATATACACCAGAAACTTCTAAAACTTTGAGTGGAAAACCATTTCCAAATGGAAAGCCAAAAAGAAAGCAGCTGAGTTTCACTCTTCTTCTAATTTTTTCTTTTTTGTTATTATTTTCATTTCCAAAGCCATTTTTGCCTAAGGCAACACGTTTATACAAAATGCTTCACTCTCAAAAGAAAAAAAAAAACCCACAAGAACTATTTGCAGATGGAAAAATATTCTGTCAGAAATTTCCTGGCCACCTCTCCATTTCATGCCAACGCTTCGCATGTTTTGAAGGGCTATAAATGACTGTACAGCAGCAAAGTTGGCCACTGAGGTTTTAAACCATGGTATAGCAGCCCTCTATGCACAGGATTTAAACCCCCCCCGACTTATTTTACACTTTCCTTCAGAACTATCTCTCAGCTATAAAATATACATGGATGCATCGATTGCTCTAGTGATCAAATCTCTCTCCCTTCAAAAATATAGCCTATCCAGAAATGTAAGCATTCTAATTAAAAATATGTTGGAGAGTTGAATTGCAAATAAATCAATTCCTTCCTAAAAAAAATAACAGTAAAAAAAAAAAATCCAGTCAAGCAAGACAAGAATGGGGTGGTTAATAATTGATATTTACATTTCTCCCATGTCTGATCAAAGGATTTGATTGCATGACAAATGAGGAAATTACTGTAAAGTATTATACATCCATTAAGAACATAGATGCAGCAGATAGGACGCGGGAGCCGCGGCGATACGGTGATTGCCACCAGGCTCCGGAGCCCTTCGGAAAGGAGTTGGGCTGATGGTGAAAGTGGATATTTTCCGGATGTGGAAGAAAATCAGCGATCGATCCCCATTTTATAGGAGAGGCTGCAGGAAAGGACGGGAAGGGGTGTCCGGGGCAGAGCCTGGGACTCTTCCAGGAGATGAGAAGGTGGGGCCGGACCCCGCAGCAGCATGGTGGGCACCTTGTAGCTGGTCCTATGGGACCCTATGGGCTCTTATGGATCCCTGTGGGGTCCTATGGGTCCCTATGGGGTCCTGCAGACTCCTATGGGCCTCTGTGGGTCCCCATGAGCTCCTATGGACACCTATGGGTCCCTCTGGGCTGCTATAGAACCCTATGCCTCTGTATTGGCTTCTACGGACCCCTACAGGTCTCTGTGGACCTCTATGGACCCCTACAGGTCTCTATGGGCTCCTATAGACCACTATGGGACCTACAGGCTTCTATGGGCTCCTACGGGTCATGCAAGTCCCCATGGGTTGCTATGGATCTCTATGGATCTCTATGTGCCCCTATGGACCCCTATGGGCTCTTATGGACCCCTATGCATCTGTATGGACTCCTATGGACTCCTACAGGTCTGTATGGACCCCTATAGACCCCTACAGGTCTCGACGGGCTCCTATGGAGCTCTACGGGTCTCTGTGGGCTCCTACCATTGGAAATGGCCCTTTCTCGCAGAGGAAAATGAATTTAAAAATCACCGCGAAGGTTCCTCGTGCTGCCCCACGCCCTCCCGGCTCATGCGGCACCTCCGCCCGCAGCTCTGACGACGGCGCTGGGTGCTGGCGGCGTTTTCCTGGTGTACCGGGGAAAATGGAGCAGGTTTAACGCCCACAACTTATTACCAAGGCCGTAGCAACGGCAACCTCTTGGCTCACCAACAAGCGGTTCTCGTCACGCAGAAAAACGGGCAAAATCCCCTACCGACGCCTGCGTCCCGAGGCTGCGCGGCGGAGCCGCTCCTCTCGGCCCCCGGAAGAGAAATAATAACCTTTTTCGGCCGGATTTCCCCAGAACAGTTAAAACTCGGCGTTGGGCTGACATTTGGTCAGTATTAGGAGGCGCACGAGGGGATCAAGGAAAGTTCACGGAGCAGCAGATGGGGGAGCGGGTGTTTGCCCTCGGAACGAGAGCGCCCGGCTGCTCCACCAGCGAGATGGATTTGGGCCCTGGCATGCTCAGGAGCTTCAGAAAAGGAAAAGGATAAAATAATGCTTCCTCCAATTCTCTTTTTTTTTTTCTTTTTTCCTTTTTTTTTCTTTTTTCCTTTTTTTCTTTTTTCTTTTTTCTTTTTTTCTTTTTTCTTTTTTTTTCCTTTTTTCTTTTTTTCCCCCTTTTTTCCTATTTTTTCCCCTTTTTTTTCTTTTTTTTTTCCTTTTTTTTTGCCTGTTCGAAAGGTGCTTCTGTCTTAGAGCATTTCCCCAGCACCACTCCTCCAGCTTTGGATGCCAAGCCCTCCCGTGATCGATGAACCGCCGGCCATCGGCCCCGCTCTCACAAAACCACCCCTTTTTTGCAAATTTTTGCAATTTTTTCGCTAATTTTTGCATTTGGTCACCTGAGGCTGGGAGCATCACCGGGCATCGCAGGCTCTGAGGAGCACCAGGGGGTTTAGGAATGGAAAGTGCTGCCGTGGTGGGGCCAAAGGGTCCCCGGCGGGGAGCTGCGGTGGGCGGGAAATAGCGAAGGGGAGGTATGGGAAAGGCGTTGAAGATGGGAAATATATTAAATGTGAGGAATATATTCAATATGGGAAATATATTGAAGATCAGGAATATATTGAATATCGGGAATATATTAAACGTGAAATAATGAATATGAGGAATATATTAAATGTGGGGAATATATTGAATATGAGGAATATACTGAAGGTGAGAAGTATCAAATATAAGAAATATACTACATGTGAGTAAGTATTCAGTATAGGAAATATATTGAATGTAGATAATCTATTGACTATTAGCAATACATTAAATATGGCAAATATATCAAATATGAGAAGTAGACTGAATGAAATATATTCACTATGGGGAATACGTTGAGTGTGAGAAGTTCAGTGAATATCGTTAATATTTGTAATGTGGAAAATAGATGCAATATCGATAATATATTAAGGGAAATACGTTGAATATGAGAAATACGTTGATGATGGCAACTCAACTGAATATTGCAAATATGCCCCAAACGGCAAATATAATGAAAACGGGAAATTTATTGACACAGCCGCAGCAGGGCGTGGGGCGGGAAGGGGCAGGAAGCGGTGGGAAGGGCCACCCAGGGCCACCCAGGGCCACCCCAGCCCCGCTGCGCTGCGCTGCGCAGCCCCGGCCGTGCGCGGCCCTCGCAGCTCCCCACCCACGTGCGCAACGCGCGCGGCGCGCGCGCGCGCGGGGCCTTTAAGGCGCGGCCACGCCCCTCGCCTCCGCGGTGACGTCGGCCGCCCCCCGCGCCCCCCTCCAGGAGGGAGGGGGGTCCGCCCCGCGGTGACGTCAGGCGGCGGCGGCTCGGGGAATGACATCACCTGTGCGAGTGGCCGGCGGCGGGCGGGAGCTCGCGCCGCAGTGTCCCCGCGCCGCGGCCCCAGCGCAGCCGCCGGGCGGAGGCGGAGGAGGCGGAGGAGGAGGCGGAGGAGGAGGAGGGCGGCCGCGGCCCTTCCGCGCCCCTCCGCCGGCCAGCATGGGAGCGGGCGGCCGCGCCGCCAGGTACGGCGGGGGGCGCGCTATAGCGGGGGGCGGGTGGGTGGGGGCGCGGTGTAGCGGGCGGGGAGGCGTCGCAGCGGGGCGGCTTTGTGGCGCGCGGGTGCAGGTGGGGTGCGCTGAGCGCGCGTTGTAGCGGGGGGCGCAGGTGGGTCGCGTGGAAGGGGGCGCGGTGGAGTGAGGGGCGCGGGGGGGGGGGGGGGTTCGTTGAGGGGCCGCGTTGTAGCGGGGGCGGGGGGAGCGCCGGTGGGTTGCAGCGGGAGGCGGCGTTGGGGGGGGGGGGGGTAGGCTGCCCTGGGGAGGGGTCGCGCTATAGCGGGGTGCGCGGTGCAGCGAGGGGGTCGCGGCGTAGCGGCGCTGGGCGAGGGAGGGGTGTAGGTGGCTCGAGGTGGGGGTCGAGGGTGGCGTTATAGCGGGGGGCGCTTGGGAGGGGTGTGGGCAGGCTGCGGGGGGGTCTCGTTGCGGGGGGTGCGGCCGGCTGGCATTGGGGGGGGTCGCGTTGTAGTGAGGCGTGCATAGGGGTCGCCAGGGGGTGCAGGTGGGTGGCACCGGAGGTGTGTTATAAGGAGGGGGCGTATGGGAGGGGTGCGGGGGGGCTGCACTGGGGGGAAGGGGGCGCGCTATAGCGGGGGGCGCAGGGAGGGGGCGCGCTGGACCACCGGCACTTGCAGCTGGGGGATATGAGGGAGAGCCAGGCTGGGGGCACCGGTACCGGGTGGGGGCACCGGGAGGCGCTGGAGGCCGGGGAGGGGGCAGCCTGCTCCGGGGAGGGGGGGTCCTGGGGTGCATCCCGCCCCACGCCCCGGAGCCGGTCCCCGGGGTGAGCCCTGCTCCGTCCCACGCCGCCGTACCGGGGCTGTGCTCCGGGCTCCATCCCACACCCCGGTGCCGGTTGACCCTCCCTGCCCACCCCCCCGCGCCCCCACCGCCTTTAGTACAAGGCAACCCCACCTCTCTCTCCGCCGTGCTCCCCCTTCGCTGACACCGCTCCCCCTGCTCTGTCCCTCTGTCACCCCAGCCACCCCTTCCCGATCGCGGTTCCACTGGGCGAGTGGGTGCTCGGTGCAGGGCGCTGACCCATGGGATGGGATTTGGGGTGTTCTGGCATCACCCCCGTGCTAAGGGCTGCGCTCCCATGGAGCAGCACTGTGGGACCACCCGTGCTGGTGAGCGGTGGCCGGGGGCCCATGTTCCCTCTCGGTGGGATCGGTGGCTTCTCCACCTCCCGGCATCCACGTGCACTGGGGATGCTCCGGTAGCAAAGCCGGTGTCGCTCCCGGAGCAGCATCGCTGGGATGCGGGTGCCGGAGGAGACATTGGAGCGTTCCCCGCAGCGCTGGCAGGGCGATGCCGCAGCCTGGGGACGCGGCTGTGTCCCCCGGGGTGCTGCCCTCGCCCCACCCCAAACACCGGTGGCCCTGTGGGTGCCTTGTTCTCCCCGCCAGCTCCGGAGCCCGTTGGGAAGTGGGTTTTGCCCCACTCCCCCCAGCTGTGTGGTGGCTTGGTGATGGTGACAGCAGCGAGGAAGGGACCCGGGTCACCCCAAAACTACCCAAGACCCCGTGTTGGAGGAGGGGGGTCCCCAACCCTGCGCTGGGGCGGCTGCACCAAACCTCCTCCTTCTGCAAGGTGCAGCTGGCTCCGGGGACCAAGGGACGCCCCTGGGGTGGGCAGCGGGCAGCCGTTTTCCATCCGCCCTCGGGGATTTCAGCTGAAATCCTGAGCCCTGGGGCCATCCTGCAGCGGGCAAGAGCTGCCCTCAGAGCCCCGATGTCCCCGAGCCAAAACTTGTCACATGGGGGGTGAACTCCCCCACACCCCAAAATAACAGTAATGTTTAATAGTGTTTGTGTTGCACCGGGAGGATCCCCTTCTAGTCCCTCCTGGGGAAGCAAATGGTGCAAATGTGGGATAAGGGGGGGGGGGGGAAAATGCTGGTGAAGAGGTGACACCCATGGGAGGGGTGTTGGGCTCTGCAGGGACGGGTGGTGCCTCCCGGCGGATGCTGCACCCTCCCAGGGCGAGGGACGTCTCCGCTCTTTAGGCATTTGCCCTCTCCGAGTCCTAGGAGGCTTCGCTTTTGCAAAGGCGCTCATTGCAATTGGGAGGAAAAAGCAGTTTTGGGTGGGGGGGTGGTTTCCAGCCCTCCCTCTGAGCTGGGAGACCCCGCGGGGGCGAGGGGATGTGCGCCTGGAGCGTCCCCTCGTCCCCCTCCCCGGACAAACCCCCTGCTAAATTTGCAGGGGACGTTCCCCATAGGCACTCGCACTTCTGCTCCTGCCCGCAGCTCCCGGGCTGTCAGCGCTGCCTCGCAGCTCTGCTCGAGCAGGGACCTGTGTCCGGAGCAGCAAAATCTTATGGATTTATATTCCGCCGCCTCCCCCCCCCCCCCCGCCCCCATAAAGCGTGTCTTGGGGGTTGTGTACCTGCGCCGGGCTGGGGGAGCCAGCGGCGTGACCTGAAGGGGGTCCCACTGCGGGGGACGAGGCTGCTCGTCCGCTCGGGCTGCGAGAGCTACTGGTGGGGGAAAATAAAGAGTCCCGTCGGGGTCCTGAGCACGAAGCCGGCTGGGTTCAGCAGGGCAGGGCGCGTGCCGATGCGGGGACCCTCCTGCCCTTCCTGGGGGGAAGGTACCCCTCCTCCTGGCAACCCGACGGTGGAAAAGCTGTTAATTGTTCCCTGCCAGATTGACTTATAAATTAACGAGTTTGCTGGCACTCTCCTCCTCCTTCCTGTGCGTGGTAAGGGCCCGTATTTCAAATGGGAAAAAGTCATAAATACTTTGAGTAATGCGAGAGGAGCTTCCAGCTGAAGCCGTGCCACCGAGTAATGCGGGGGGCTGCCCGTGGGGGGAGAGGGATCCCCCGCAGCGGAGCCGTTCGTGCGCTTGGGCATGGGGCGATGGAGGTGAGGGGGGGCAGGAGGTCCTCGAGTCCTCTTGTAGTTGTCTTCTGGCATCGGCCTCGCTGGCAGGACGGGGTCAGGTCCTTCGTGCCCCCTGGGTCTCTGTCCCCCCGGTCCCTGGTGCTCACCGGGTTTTATAAATGTGAGTTTGGTAAACGCAGCGTCTTCCTGGGGTGTCTTCTCCGTCTCGCCCCGAGGGGAGCGGGTTTGCTCTGCCTTTTGTCTGGATGCTAAAGAATAACCGGTGTGACACGTTGCCTAAGGAGAAGAGGAAAAATGTGCCTTTGCTCTTCCTCCAGCAGGGTGGGTTCTTGTTAGACCCTTAATTCTGCTGCTGCTCTGCGGGGAGAGGTGCGTATGAGGGTGAAGAGACACCTGAGGTCCAGCCCGGTGGGATGGCCGAGGAGATGATGTGGCCACACGCTGGGGAAACTGAGGCTGGAGGGGGAGGTGAAGTTTGTGGTTCTTTATAGCATAGGAACAACTCCTGCCTGCCACGCTTGCCCAAAGGGTGCGGGCCGTATTTAGAGACCTCAAAGCTGTCTTTGAGGTGGGAGACTGTCCCACCTGATGCTGCTTTGAGGTCTCTAAATACAGCCCAGCGGTGGGTCGGCTGGGCTAGCAGCGGGTCGGGATGGATGCCCTCTGCGGTGCCTGGCGTGGCTGTGCCACCCATGGTTCAATGGGCTTGAACCTGGCGTGGAGCGGGGTGAAGGTCCCATCCAGCTGCTCGCCTTGTTGCAGAATAACTCGAGGTAGTAAACACATGTTGAACTGTTTATCTGCTTTTCCACGTGGCGTATGAGGTTGCGTGGGTGGCGAGTTGCCGTGATGGATGTGAGATGTTGCCTGTGGCCTGACACTGCATATGGATTTTATTTGAACCATCTCTGTTCCCAACTAAAACAGTTTTTCTTATGCATTGCAGAGAAAACAAAATTGCGAGTATAGGATACCGGGGTAAAGTGAAGCCAGATCTAACCCGAGTCAGTGTGGGCAGTGCGAGCGTATGGTAAGGAGAGAGGTTATTCAGTTGCATTAAAAAGGTGCTGCTAAGGAGTTTAATCCACAGTTGCTGAACTTTGAGCTTTAAATTCTTCTTATATGAGTTGATAAGAACATGCATATTATTCATAACTCTCTCCTCAAAAAAGGAAAATCTGCAAATGACTTCAGTTAAATATCATTGCTTCAACAGCGTGAAAAATGCGCCTAACTTTCTACTTCAAGTAAACCCTTCCCTTGGCCCAGCTCCTTCCATCCGTGAAGCTCTTTGCTTCCTGCCGCTAGCTCAGAGGTCAGTGGGAGCGGGGTTGGGAGTCCTGGGCTTTGCTCCAGGAGGGTGACTCCAGGCAGGATCCTCAGAACTTTTTTTTTTTTAAATATTTGCAAACTGAAGAAAATAGCTAGGCTGGGCAGGCTGTGAAGCTTCTGGCTATAACAGTATTATTTTTAAAAAATTGTTGTCGATTTTAAGCTCGTGAGCCCTGAAGTAGTAAAGCTCAGGCCAGCTTCCTTTCTGCAAAGTTTATTACACAATAAGCTGGAACAATCAGAGGGCTCTGTTTGTTAGATTTTTTTTTTTCTCTTGTCCCCTTTTTCTGATTATTTGCTTTATAACTTCACTGATTTCCTCCCCCCCCCCCTTTGACATCAGCCTAGCAAACTGGAAATTGTGTCCCCCCACCCCATCCTTCAACTTGTAAACCCTCCAGACTTCTGGGTCTGATCCAACGTAAGTCTCTTGGACTTTTTTTTTTCCCTAGCTTGGGTATCATTGTCTTGGCTTAGTAATTTATCGAGCTTGGCATTCCCATTGCAATAGCTGCCTGCACTGTCGGATTATTTGCTGCTCATCTGAACGAGCCCTTGCAGAGCTGTGTCCTGCGTGCAGAGTCCTTCGCAAATGCTTGTGTCCCAGTTCAGCCCCAGCATCATCCAAAAAAGTAATTTTCAGCCTGTGTTGCCCTCTTGACATCGCTCGATAAGGAGCTGGTTGGGAGGCGTGAGTTTCTTTAAACTTTATTTTTTTTTTTTAATCCGTGAAGCCTCTTGGCTCCCATCCTCCCACCAGCTCCCGAGGGCAGGCGCGGCTGGCACGTGGCTCCCACGCACGCGTGCGAGCAGCACGCACTGGGCGCAGCCGCCAAGGGAGGAGGCGGAGGTGCTGCTGCGGCAGAGGAAGGGGACGGGTACGTGTGTCGTCCCCCCCTGGGACGTCCAGGCGTGAGGAGGGAGCACATGTGGGTGCGAGGAGAGCGGCATGGGCTGTATGCACCCTTCAGCTTTTTAAAGGAGGTGCAGATCTTCAGAGGCGTTTAGGGATGCTCTGCTCTGTTGACAAAGGGGTGGTGATGAGGGTGGTGACAGCCCAGCTCATGGGGATGGGGGACAGACCAGGACCCAGTGCAGGGATTTCTCCCCACTCCTGGGACTTGCTGGCCCCATCAGGGACTTCTGGCCCCTGCCCTGGAAAAGGGAGGCTTCACCATATCCCAGTCCAGCCAGCCTGCTGCGGCCCTGGGCTGTTTGGGAGTCACCTGGGCTTGTGCATCTTGGGTTTGGAAAGCTTTGGAGATGGCCTCTGCACAGCTCCTGGTGTAGCAGAGCAGGGTTTCGGAGCCCTGCTGCATGGACATGGCCAGCCCAGAGACAGACGTGATTTTTAGCCTTGCCCTCTTCCATACGTTATTATAGTTCAAGCCATTGCAGTTTGAGTGTTGTCATACAAATAGGATCTGTCATAACGTCCATGCTCTAGTTCCCTGGCAACATTTCCACAATTAAGAGCTGCTCTAGATTAGAAAGCAGATCTTAGTTTGTCTAAACAGGTTTAAAAACCTATCAAATTAAACTGGGCCAGGCGACTCATACGATATGCACACCTAAATTGGTTTAACATTTGCATAAATCAGATTAAACTGGGGCTGTGGGATGGTTTAGGTTAGGAAGCCTGTGGCCATTTCTGCCCAGCTCCTGGAGGTCTCCACTCCCGCCGTGGTGTTGGGGCTGTTTTCACAAAGCAGCAGCTGAATCACTTGTTTACAGCCTCGTTTCATAGGTTATTACTCTATACGGTGCTGGTTTACATCAGACCAGAGGGTTGCAGTTTGGCTGGAACCTTGCAAGCAACTGGGACGCCCCCACCTTCGCGAGGACATCCTCACGGAGGAGGAAACCCGAAGGTCGAGTGGCTTTTAATGGTGCGATGTTGGGAAGGTGGGAGGGTGGACGGCAGCATGTGGGCGGCGTGGCTGCAGGTAGGAGGTTCGGATCATGGCTGGTTCAGCTGCAGCCACCATTTGCAGTGCGTAGCGGGTCCTGCAGGTGGTTTGCGAGAAGGGTCTCTCTCTCCAGGGGGATTTTTAAGCCCGTTGGGGTTTGAGTAGCGAAGCATTTGCATGCGAGTCCGTACGCGGGGAGCACGATGCCTGGAGGACTCTGCCTCTCCTGCTGCCGTCTCTCCGCTTTGGTCTTGGGGCATCTCGGATGTGGTCCGCGGGGGCGTGAAGGTGGGAATGCATCTGGTGTCCTACTTCTGAGCGTTGAGTTTCCTCTAGTTAGCCAGTTTATGAGCACAACAGGTAAGCCGGTCTGCTCAGACTTTAAGAATGATTCACTTTCTTTGGTGCTTGCTGCTGTGTTCCTGGGAGGTGGTGGATTTACACGCCCGATCGAGGGATGATTTGAGATACACCAGATCCTAACTTCAGAAATGCCCTAACTTCAGAAATGCCTTAACTTTACATAATGCCGCTTTCAGGTTTTTTTCCCCCCTTTCACTTCTGTTTGTGGGCAGTTGACGCATGATGCGATGCAGAGTTACACGGGGTAACCACGTGCTCTGGGTGCAGAAGGCACAAGGCTGGAGGCAAAGTGCTCTCGATCTCTTGCTTGCAGTCGCCGAGCCGGGATTGCAAATAGTGGGAAGGAGAGGGAGGGCATGGTGTGCTGGTTTCTGTGTGGCTTCTCAAAATGCAATAATCCCATCTTGGGAAAATAGCAGCTTCGTCTGAAATTCAGCGTGTTGTCTCTTTGTGGTGCTTGAGTTGTATCTCACCATCTCTCCCTCTGAGCTGTTGCTTAATTGTTTTCTTCTTCGTGGTGTCCCTGTATCCAAATCAATGTTGCTAGTAATTCCACAGATGATTTAAATCTGAAAGGTTCTTTCCTTAAAAGTGTTGATCATGCTTCCCTCCATTTTGCTTTTGTGAAGACAGCAGAGGTGGACAGACTATCCGCTTGCCATGCTGCAAATGCACGTGTGTGTGCGTGCATGCAAAATCTGCAGGAACTGGGAATTTATTTTTTTAAACTAATCTTCAGCTCTGATATCATCAAATGTTTGCTCTGGTTCCCATGAAACGTAGATGGGTGCTGCTTCTGGCTTGCACCGATCAAGGTTTCCCTTCCACTGCTTCTTTCCTTTATTTACCATGTTGCTGTCGCTCGCTGGCAGCGGCTTCGACTCTTTCCCTCTGTTGGCTGCGAAGGGTAGTCGGAAGCTGAGCAGCAGTTTCCAGTCACCACGTGAAGTTTCCGTGTCACCCCTGACCAGCGCGGCTCAGGATGTGTGAAAAGCAAAGGTGACGGGCAGAGCCGTATCCCGCCGGCAGCTCCGAGGTGGAGTAGGCAGGTGGGGGCCAAACCATCCTTTCCTCCCCGCAGGAGGGGATGTGCCCGGGGCGGAGGGGTGGCCCTGGGCGGGCAGGGACGGTGATGGGGAGGATTTGGTGTCAAAGCACATCAAAGGCGTTTCTCAGGATGCTGTGGTTTCCACCAACAAATTGTTGTCCCTTTGTATTGCTCCTGGCCCCTCTGGGCGGCTGGCTGGTGCACCCAACCCTGGTGGGCACCCTGGGAGAAGGGGAAGACGGGGGCTGAGCACCGCAGCCCAGCACCCATACCTGCAGGCAGGCACCCGATGGGCCGCCTAGGAGTGGGCAGGGTGGTGGCGGTGCCGTCTCCTGGCCAGGCGTGACCTGGTTGAGCTGAACACCCTGCAAAGGGCAGAGGGATGCTCTGGAAACTGAGAGGCACCGGTGCAGGAGCGATGCAGAGGGCTGGGCATCATGGCAGCCGGTGCATGGGATTTGCCCAGTGCAAACCAGTTCATGAACCAACTGGTGTTTCTGTCCCCCAGTCCCTGGCATGGGGTGGCCGGCAGCAGCACGGACCTTGGCCCCGTGGCATTTCGTGACAGACCATCATCTGCGGAGCAGCACAGAAACCTCCCGGTCAGCTCCTTCCCTCTGAGTCGCCATTTTATTTTTCTTAAACGTTTATGTATAACCGTACACTAACCTATAAAAATTAGTTTAGGATGGCTGCCAAGAAAATCTCTGCAGTGCCTTGTGGGTAACTCCCTGTGAATTACCATAAAAGCTGTAGTGCCGAGGCTGCTGTGGCAGTTGTGAGGATGCCAGTCATAATGCTCTGTATTTAAAATTCAGATGAATGTGTAATGCATTCGTGTCTGGATTGCAGCAGCTTATAGTGTTTCTGGTGTCCCCACCCTGCGTGCCGCTGCACCCACTCTTGCTTTTTAATGACTTCTTGCGCTTTTCCAGCCTTTTGCCTGATTGCAAAATGCAACAGGTAGCAAAACGTGGGCTAGCCACGCTCGGAGGGAGAGTGGTTTCTGATAGCTTCCTCCCAGGAGGGACGAACCTCCTGCTTCCATTGAGCCGGCGGCAATATTTCGCTTAAGGGAAAAGCCGCTCCGTAACCCTTCCCCTCATCATCCTGCATGAACGACGTCCTGTTTCCGAGGGCGCTCTATTTCTGGGTGTGCTGAACGCCGGGACCCGAACTCGCTCGAGTAAATGAAACATGAGTTGTCCTGATGCTCAGCGGAGCCTGTGCAAGGGGGATATCTCGCTGCCGTGCTGGAGAAGGCTGTGGCTCTCTTGCAAGCAAGCCGGTTAGTGTTGCTGCTTCACTATGTGCCCTTGGAAATACAAAGTGCTTTTCTTTATTTGTTGCCGCTGTTTTTCCTCCGGAGCGGCGAGCCAAGGTGACTGCAGGTCTCCAAAGCGGAGCCTTGGTCGAGGAGCTGCTCTGCTCGGTGCCGGTGCTTGGCAGACGGTGTTGCTGATCTTCTGCTGGGCATGATGGATCATTTAATTTAAATTTTCCTGAAATATAATATTCATCACGGTGTCAGTGTCCCACCTTCATTATAGCTTACTGATAAACATCTCTAATCGGAGAGCGAGCTCTCCACCCTGCCAGAAACCGCCTGGGGATAATGAATAAATTTTTGGAGCCGGGAGAGGGTGTCTCGGGGATGTGTTCCTGCTCTCCCACCCCTGTCTGTGTGCAGAGAATCGCTTGCCTGACTGATAAATAAAGCAAGAAGCAAGTCTGTTTTTCCCAGGTATATTGGTGGTATTTGTATGTGGCTGTTCCTGTTCAGGGCTCTAAGATGGTGGCGGTTCGGATGTAACCTGGTGTCCCTGTTAGTACCCGTCAGTGTTTTCTTGCCCAGGGATTTCTGAAGGGACCCCTGAATGCAGCCCCTGTCCTGCCTGCTCCCTGCCTGCGGCTGGGGTTTAGGGCAGCACCCCTATGCAGCTTAAACCCCACTGTGCTGAGCAGCCAGGCTGCCTCTTCCACCCTGCGAGGGGTAAATCCATGCTGGTGTCCCAGCTGGATTTTGGCAGGAGGGGGTGCAGCTTTACGCCAGCTTTCGTGGGATGCCGGGGCGGTGATGGCCCTGCGTGCGGCAAAGCACGTGCCACGTACGGTTCAGATGAGCCGTTTTACTCTTCTCCCTGTGGTGTCCAGAGCAAGTACGGAAGCGTGCAGGATCCAGCGCAAGTCCTGGAAGCTGTTCAACCATCGGCAGACTGAGCGCGATGCCGGGGAGAGCGGGCTGATTTGGGGAGCTTGGGGGCCGAGCAGCGTGGCTCGCCTCCTTCCCGGTCCCCCGGCACGCAGCACAGCCACGATGACCGCAGCTCCCTGCCTGGAATGGTGGCCTCTGCATTCCCGCGTTGCTGGCAGCCAGGAAGCATCCATCAAAGAGCTGCTCGTCTCGTTCCTCTCTTAATTGGTTTTACCACTGAGGAAGGGCTGCTGTTTCATGGAGGGCTCTGACCACAGGAGCTCAGTGTCTGCCCTCCCCATCTGGCACGGCCGGGTGAATCGGTGCATCCTGGCTTGGCTGCTGGCCTTGGCCACCCGCTCCAAAGCGAAGGTGATGTCTGCTGTGCCTGGGATGGATTTTTTTTTTTTCATCTGTACAGCAGTGGGAGATGGTTGCTGCTGGTCCACTATCCATTGGGACTGCTCCACTTCAGAGAGTTGTTGGCTGATCATCCTCTGAGCCCCTTTTGGGAAAGATCCTGGAGGTTTTGGGGAACCAGCTCCTGATCATCTCTGGGGTTTTGAGCTTCGGCATTGGAATCGAAGTGTTGCGAGTCCCCAGAAGCCTTGTACAGACTTGACCTCTTGGGCTGCTCTTCTGGAAAGGGTTTTCCTCTCCCTGCGCCTCCGCTTGTGCCTCTGCTTCCTCCTCTGCATTTGACCCAGAACAAGCTGAATTTTCCTCTGGTTTGGGATTTCCTGTCACCTCTGTTCCTCTCCAGCGTCCAGGCCCTGAAACTCGCAGCCTGTTTCTCTCCTGTTGCAAAATTTGTCCGGAGGAGGAAAGTCCCCCTGAATTTGGAGTTGCTGGACACTGCCCGACTGCCGTGCGAGCCCTGGCCCTGCTTTGAGACCCGCGCAGGGCCCTGAGGAGGGCAGCCGAGCAAGTTCCCCGCTGACTCTTTCCTGGAAGGACTTGTTGTGCCATGCTGATAAGATTTCTTTTTTTCAGGAGCCCAAAGCACAATTTGGAACCCTCAAAGGCTGAGGATGATGATGAACCCGAGTGGAGCTGGGTGCAGGGCAGGAGATGGTGGTGAGGTCCAAGGACAAGCCACTGTCATTGCGTGTCCTTCCAGTGTTATCCCATTTCCTTGGGGAAGGATGAGGAGGAAGCTCCAGCAGCTGGCAGCCCCTGTTGCCTTTCAGCACCTCAGTTTTAGTAGCCTGACCTGCAGAAGCCTGTCTGGTGCTGCGGGGTGGGAGCACCAGTGACATTTCTGGCCCCTGGGGCCGCTCACAGACTGCATGCTCTAAAGGCTTTGCTGCTGGTCCCTGTAAGGGGATCCCGGTGAGGCCATCTGGGTTTTGAGAGCGACCACAGACCTCTCAGCATCTGCTCCCAAGCTGCAGACAGCAGGACTACAGCTTCAATGCTTTATCCGTCCATCTCTCCCTCTGCAAAGCAGCTTGAAAATTCCGGGGCTGAGCAGCTGCCCCAGCAGTGCAGAGAGCATGAGGGTCCCTTTGCTTCTCCTCATGTCGGAGGTGGTGTGGGGGACAGCACCCATCCAGCAGCCCCAAGATGTGCTGACCTAAAAATAGGTGTAAGGCTATTTTGAAAAGAGGAAGAGTAGGGAGGTGGGGAGGAACTAAAGTGTTTCTTAGAAGTAAGAGAGGAAGAGGCATAAAATATTAAATGGCCCTCGCAGCTAAGGCTTCTCATCCTGGCTGCCTTGGGGAGTGTGCCGTGCAGGTTATGGGTGTCCAGGGCCTCTGGCGTGCGCCTGGCCTGGCAAGGGGCTGGATTTTGGGCCGGGTGAGGAGTAGCGAGGAGGGGATGAAGAGAGGAGATGCAGTTTTCATGCCCAGAGGTGCATTTGCAGCTGGCAGGGGTCTTCCCGGTCTATGTGTCTGCACAGAGCTGCGCACGAGGACCCACCTGGGACGTCATCCCCAATGTCATACCTCGTCCTATGCTTTGGTTGCTGGGCTGTCCCACCTTATCGAGGACGGGTGACATGGTTTGGGTCTCTGCTCTGTGTCTAGGGGAGCTAGGGGACAGGACTGGGGAAGCGGGGGTGCAGGCAGGTCATGTCTGCGCTGTATTCGGGTGCCCCCTATAAAGGGTGAGCTTGCCGCGCACTTGAGTGCTTCGTGCTGCCGGAGTAGCCTGTGCCAAGCGCATGCTGATGGGATGGGAAGCCAGAGGAGAAGTGCTTCAGCTCTTGCCCAGAACCTTTCCGCAAAACACTTTGCAGCGGGGCAGAGGGCTGTCCCCGGAGGGGTCTGTGCCCCGGAGCCGACGTCCCCAGTGCTGGCCTGGCCAATTCAGCCCGCGGAGCACGTAGGCTTGTATTTCGCTCTTAAAAACCACCCAGAGCCAGGCTGTAATTAGGCTGCGTTGTCTTGTAACTGGATCTGCCAGCCTGATGCTTTGTTCTTGGCTTACCCTTGACTTTTTCCGATGTGTTTGAGTCGTATCCCTTATCTATGCCTCAATTTTTCATCCTCCGTCCTGACTCCTGCAGGACAGATGCTCTGTCCAGCAGTGTCTCAGGCGGTGCTCACCCTGGAGAGCCTTGCTCTCCTCCTAGCCCTCTAAACCTTCTCACGAGGAATGTTTACAGGTGACTTGATGGCAGGTTTTTCTAGGAAGTATCAGAGGAGCTTGTGATGCTGGACTCACGTCAGGCCCCCAGAACGCTCTGCGGCGTGCTTTAATATTCAGAATAAAATTAAAGCAAGACTTCCAACTTGCATTTTTCTTTGGAAGTCGCTTTATTTTAAAACCCATTTTTTTTCTCATTAGTCTTTTAGGAGGGGGAAAAAACCCTTATCCTGAAATCTTGCCTATGTAAATAATTGCCGGGCTTGGGCTTTTTTAAGTCACAAGATGGCTGTACTGCTTTCTCAGTGCCTTCCGTCAAGGCAGCACTGAAAGCAGCGGCATCAAATGGAGTCCTGTCTGTCCGTCCCTTTCTGTCTGTACGTGCATCTCTTGGCTCCTCTTGGAATTGCAGCCTCTGGATGCGGATAGCAGGAGAGTGCGGGACAGAGGTACCCTTTGGCATGCTTGCGATTGCAGTCGGCTGATGCCATGAGCACGCACTTGCTTGCCGTTGAGTCTCTTCAACTGTGCTTTGGCACAACTGGGCAAGAGCCGGGAAAATCCACGTTGCTGCCAAGCAGCACCATTCCGGGGAAGGTTTTCCTGCTCTTGGGAAGGCTCTGAGGCAGGCAGCATGGGATGAGCCGGGAGTGCTTGGTGCAGGGGTGGACGGAGCGGGTGGCAGCAGACGGGCGCGCGGGGGGTGCCGCCGGGAAGGAGGCGGTGGAAGGGACGCCGGGTGCGGGAACAGCCCGTGCGGCTCGGCGGCGGAGGGGGCGTGCAGCCCCGCTGCTCAGCTCGGTGCCAGCTGCCCCCTCTCCGGCTGCGCCGCTTTTCCCGGCGGGGCTCTGTGCCACGGCCGCCCCCTCCCAGGAGGATGCATGAAAATTTTGGCGGAGCCCCGAGCCGTGGGAGTGGAAGCTCCCTGCTGCCGCGGGAGAGTCCAGGCTTCATCTCACCCCCCTGGATGCTCACAGCATGTCTCCTGTGGGTGCTGCAGCACAGGGCAGGCGGCCGCTGCTCAGCCAAGCTTGACCAAAGTCATGTCTCCCTGTTCTCCACTCCTGGGCTCTGGCTGCCCACTGCTGCCTGGATCAGGCCCTTCTGGCAGTGCTTCTCTTGGTTTCTGTTTTTCCACGTGCCCCAGAGGCAAACTGGAGCAGCATCTCTGCTCTGCATCTTCTTGGGCAGAGAAGCTGGCAGCCCTTCCCACTGCTGGGACCAGGAATTATCTGGGGAGCATGGCAGGTCAGGGTGGGAAGCAGCTTTTGCTCTCCTACCTGGTACTTGCTGTGCTCTGGGATGGGGCTTTGGCATTTTGGGACAGGACTGTGAAATCCCAGCGCAGGCTCCCGCATTGCATCGCGTCATCGTGCTTCGGGCATTGCACAGAGCCTGAGACTTTGACCAACAGTGCAACATCCCCATAACCTCCTGCGTGCCGGCTGGCAGCATGGGAGGTGCTGCAGCTGACCTCGGCTGTTGACCCCCCATGCGTGTGTGTAAGCAGGGATGCCTTTTGGGCCAGCATCAGCCTTGCAACGTACAGGGAGGCTCCAGCCCTGAGATAAGGCTGGGGCTGACGCACAGAGACCTGCAGCAGCTCGTCTTCTCCCCAGACTCCTGCAATTAAATATGCAACTGGAGCGGTGTCTGCAGCGAAGCTGCCGATGGTGGGCTCGGTGGCTCTGGCCCTGGGGACGAACAGACACCAACCGTTTTGGTTTTCAGGCGCTTTCATAACTTGCATAGCTGGGCCTCGCACCACGGGGTGTCCTGTTATGCCTTGCCTCCGGCATCGACCGGTCTGTAACTGTATGTTCCCAGCAATAAATTCACCCGTGAGGGGAGGTCTCAGGTTCCCTCCTGGCTGGAGGGGTGCCCGGGAGCTGCAGCACTTGCTCCCTGCCCTGCAGCGTGACCCGGCGGGGAATGCAGCCCTGTCTCTGCCCGTGGCCTCTGTGACCGGCTCCTGCTGTGCTGACGCAGCTTTTGGGTCCCTCTGGTTTGGAGGCAGGGTGCCCTGAGCAACGCTTGCGGGATAATGCAGCAGAAACCCTGCTGGGCATCCCTGCTCTGAGATCCAACTTGGGGGGAGGTAGAGGTCATGGCAAAGCGCTGTTGCGTGGTTCACTGGCATGTGCCAGAGCTTTCCCTGCTCCTGGTGGGATACAGATGTGCCTCCGACACTGTCACTGTGTCCTACCCAAACGGCAGATGCCCCGAGTGGCCCTAGGAGAAACCCTTTGGCTTTGTTCATTGTTCTTTTTACTGTTTGTGGTAAAATGGAGCAGCGTCCCGGGGGCTATGAGGCACCCAAGAACCGGTCTCTGTCTCTGCCGGGGCAGAGGGAGCTGCTTGGGGTGTTGCTGGCAGGCTCTGAGCAAGCGTTGTCCCACAGCCAAACCCTTTGGGGGTGCAAACTCCTGCCGTTTTGTGGGCAGGGATTTGCAGTGGATTTTCCACCCTGTTGTGGGGCAGCCGGCAGCACGGCTCTTTCTTGGCTGTTGGGGCAGATCTGCCATTGTGCATGTTGATTCTATGTGCTTTTTGGATGCAAGGGCTTGGCTAAGCATTGTGGCTGTGGTTTTTTTTGCTTCGGGTGAGCGCAGGAACAGAACGAGCCCTCTGTTTTCTGGGGTGGTCAGAGAGAGCTGGGGAAGCTCAGGGAAATGTGATGGTTCTAGCTGGCCCCTGAGTCGAGGAGAGTGTGGTAGAGGGTTTGGGGCCAAGGAGAACAGAAGGGGCTTGTTTGCAGTCACGAGTGGGTGCTCGTGCTCTAGCACTGGTCGTTAACATCCCTCTGTGCTCTGCTGAGACCTCGTGGGACTGGGAGCACTGGGCTTGCAGCTGGGGGAGGCGTGGGCTGATGGCCCCCTTGTCCCCAGCAGTGACGGTGGCCCCGTCTGCCCCGTCCCCCTTCCCTTCAAGCTGAGCAGGGGTAGCTCTCGGAGAGCTTCTCCCGACCTTTCCAGCTCTGTGCCCTCAGCTGCCACCAAGTGACACGGTGACATTTCACGTCTTGAATGTCTGAGCAATTTCATAAAGAAAAAGCCAGCAGAAATGAAATGCTTTGGCTTTTTGTGTCTGACAAATTGGATTTGTTAACCTGAAGCTTCATCTGTCAGCTGGCAGGGCCCCTCTGCGGCCGGCGGCTGATGGGACAGGGTGGGAAGAGGAGGGAAAGCGCGGCTGGGATGCGGGGAGGAGGAGGGAGTGGTGTTACGCAGCAGTGTGTAATATTTGCTGTGTTTTCAGCAGTAAATTTCTGAAGGTCTGTTTGGAAGAGATTGGTCTTTGCATCAGGCATGGGACAGCCGAGCTACCAGTGCCGCAACCCAGCCTGGTCAAGGTGGCAATTGCTGTTTCTCTCTCCCAAGCCAGGAAAGCAGAATCTTTACCTCCCTCCATCAATTAGGTGATGCTCCCGTATGCTGATTTACCCCAGCACGCTACGGTGGCAAAGCAAGATCAATGCAAATGCCTCGGCCGCACAAACCGCAGCCCACGCCCGGGCGTGTTTGGACAGGGCAGCACCGCCTTTGCGGTCGCGCATAGCTGCCAGGCTCGGTGTGCACGGCCCTGGGCACGAGCCCGTCGTGTTTGTACAGAACACAGGACTCGTTCGCCGAGGGGGAGGCAGGCACCGGCCCGTGCCGCTGCCCGGCATGACTCGACGTGCGGCGGACAGTTGCACAGGACCTGCTTTTAAATAGCATGCTGTGTATCACGTTATTTATGGTGCGTGTGTCTGGCAGGTAGAAGATGCACTGCTGGGTCCCTTCTGCTGTCCCCGGGGAGCGGGAGGAAGCATGTGTGCAGGGGGAGGTCATTTCCTCTGCTTTTGGGCTCTGTTGGAGAGCTCTGTTCAGACTTTATGCAGTTTAACCCTGCTCTGGGGATGGGCATGAGGAGCCCTGGGTCCGTGGATAATTGCAAAGTTGCTTCCCTCCCCTTTTCCTTTTTTCTAAATTAAGAAAAAAGAAAGAAAGCAAATAAAAAAGGCTCTCCGTGAAGCAAGCGAGCGTGCGTGGGGAGAACCAGCTCCCTGCCGAACTGTTGCAGGTAGCAGCCACTGCTGCCTTGGGGCTTTGGGGACCTTGCACCAGCCCGGTGATGCTGGCAGCGCTGGAGCTGGCTGCTCTCGCTCTCTGTCCCTGCGTCCCCTCAGCTGTGGCACGTTGCTGCTGCAGCTCCCTCCGTCTGCGCTGTCTCTTTTAGCCTTGCCTTTCCCCGGCAGTGGTTTTGTCGTAAGTCCTCGGTAGATCCATTACTGCCCACGTGGTCCTCGTGGCAGCTTGCAGCCTGCGTTGGGGTTTTGCAGGTCTCACTTGGCTGCTCAGCAGGCTCCAGTGTGGGATGGCTGCAGGCTCTGGAAGACTCTCCAGTGCTGCTCATATGGAAAACACTCTCAGTAACCGCAAAGAATGGAGATGGTGCTTTAAAAAAACACAAAAAAAGGTCATCTGTAGGGGCCTACAGGATGGGGATATCGAAGCTGCCTCACATAATTTCTGCTGGGGTTGTGTGACTTAAGAAACTCCTTCCCCTGAGGGATGTCTTTACGAAGCAGAGCTGTGCAGGAGACGTCCTGTCCTGCAGATGTCATTGGACCCGATGCTCCCTCCCACCCGTGCAGCCCCGCCGGGAGATCACCCCCAAAACACCCGGCTGACAGCCCCAATGGTGTTTCCTTGGAAGGGTGATTAACCCTGTTTTTTTGGTTGCACAAGTCCTTGAGTATCAGCCGCTGCTTTGGGCATTTCCTGCGCTCCTGGAGCAATCCCATGGGAAGGCAAAACGTGAATCCTGAATCCTCCTGCACGAGCAACCGCGGCTGCTGGGGCAGGAGAGAAGCTCCAGCTCCAATGGGGACGTGGGCGCCCAAGCTGGTCCCAGCTTGCTGCTGACCTCAGAGGGCTCAGGGACGTGGCAAACTAAGGTCTTGCTTAGGTGTTGGAAGGGTGTTGGAGGACTCGGCAAGGTGCTGGAGCGCCACGAGCCTATGCCTGGTATCTCCTGTGGCTGTGCTTTTGCAGGAGAACTGTTAGAGAGAGAAGCACCTTCCAAGATTATTTGGTTCCTGATGTGCACGTTGCAGTTTTTTCTGTCCTAACATCACCCAGAAGATCCCCACCACCCTGTGCATCAGGGATGCGCAGCAAAGTCCAAGCCCAGGGGCTGTATTTGAGGCTGAGGTGCCCAAACCCTCCCTGAGCTTCATGCAGACCAAAACTCAGGCACGGTGGGCAACAAGTCCAGCGGGGTCACCAGGAACGTGGCTGCCAGAAGAAACCCAAGGGGGTGGAAAATCCCTTTATTCAGTTTTCCTGTGTCTGAAGTGTGAGTGGGAGACTTGGACCTGGCTTTTTCCCAATGTGGAGAAAGGGGCTGAAAACTTCTGCCTAGGCGCCAGTGCCATGGATGTGTGTGGCACGTCCTCCTGGCTCCGTTGCCTTGATTTGAGGATTTGATACATCCTGCTGTTTAAAAATAAATAGCTAGTTATTTTGGGCCAGGGAGGCAAACAAATCAACAGGCCAGTGATTTCTTCAATCATCCTGCATGCTGCAGAGGGGAAAAATTAATAAAGTACCTACCATCCCCAGAAGCTATTTGTTAAAGCCAACGATAACGATGGGCAAAATTGAGTTCCTGCTTATGACGGGTTCGCTCACACTCCTGCACTCCCGCTCCCTCTCTGAGGCATCGCCGTTCCTGACAGTGCCGTGGTGGGAAAGGAGATACTGATCTGCAATCCGGGTCTGAGCTTTTGCAGCGTTAGGAAGAGCGGCATGGGGCTGTCCAACCTCTCTGGGGACTTGCTTGTCTCTGGGACTTGGGTCCTCTTAGGTGTTTTGGGATTTACCAGAAATCTGGATTATCCATGGAGTTGCTGTCCTGTGGTTATTGCTCATTTCCTGGTGAGTTTGAGCCTTTAGGGGCTTTTCAGGAGAAACTGCTCCTGGTGTGTGCCTGGTGGCAACCACCACATGTGGTGGTGGCTGTTGGAGGAAGGATGATCAGGAGCAGGCTCCGTTCCCCGCTTTGCTGCAGACTGTGGGAATGTTGTTTTTCCAGTTCATACCTGAACGTTCTCATCTGTGAAATGGGCACGCGCAGAGCTATCCTTCATCAGGAGCCCAGGACTCAACTCACTGTGAATCCGTGAGGTTTTCACATGACAGCCATGAACTTGAGAAGACCGTGCTTTCCTTGGGCTACTGATAACTTGCTCAAAGAAGCAGCCAACATTACCTGGCTCCTTAGGGCTGTTGGCTACTCTGCCCTCCAAAGGTTAACCAAAAAAACATTTGGCTTCTGACATTGAGAATAAAACACCGCATCATGGAAGCATCCAGCATCTCTTGATTGCAGAGTTAATGGTGTAGGAAGGCTGAAGGAGCATTCTCGCCTCTGGGTCTCGTCACTGCAAAGCAAACCCCCATGGGCACCCGGTGTATTATCTCCCCTCCCCAGCCCTTGTGTTCAGTGGCATCCAAAATACTCCTCCTGCAGCCTTGCAGCAGGGACCTCCCACAGCTCGTTGCAGTTTTGGGGAGCTGCCATCCAGCTGCTGCCATTAGGTCTCCCTGAAACTTTCCTCCTGGCCAACTTATTTCAGGAATATTTCATGCCAAAGGTGATAATGGTGCAGGATCTCGCATCGAGAGAGATGGAGGGTTTGTCCAGCTGGGAAACGGGGCTGTTTATTTACTGGTTTAGCACTGTGTGTGTCTTGCATTGCCTCGGTGGAATATTAACTATGTAAACAGCAGGTTAAAGAGCTGTGAGTAAGGGCCAATCCCAAATATGCCGGTGTGGGGGCCAGAGGGAAAGCTGAGCAGGTGAACGCTCGTATCCCACAGCTCTAGTGGACAGAGGTCTCTTGAGAGATGACTTGAGACGAAAAACCTTTCTCCCCCCCCAGTTTGGGTAATGTCCCATCCTTAACCTTGTCCACAGGAGCCCTTTTGGCATCAGGGAGGGTGAAGGCAGTGTTTGCTGCTCCATGTTTTGGGTTTTTTTGTAATGAATATTCTCCTCCCCCACAAAATACCCCCCTTCAGGCTGCTTTCATGTTCAAAGCAAGAGGAACGTGGCTCCTCCTGCTAATGAACCTTTGCTGGTTGCCCCAGCTCATGGGTGGGTGTGAAGAGCAGATCTGGATTTAGCTCGCTGCTGGTGAGGCTTTGGGAAAAAGCAGGGGAAAGTCCCTTTTGAGTTTACTGTTGCCGTAAGAGATGCAGGCTCCGTGTCTGGCGTTAATTGGAGAACGTGGCCGTGAGGTGGTACGAAGTGGCCCTTGAGCTGAAGGTGCGCTCCATGGCGGTGGATGAAGCACCCAACCCACTTACCAGATGGCTCACGGGTCCCATCGCGGCACCAATGAATATTTAAACTGAGAGTTGATCTGTGTTCAGAGCATTTAAATTAAATAGAGTGCAAGTTGTATTTTTAAGCTGCTGGTGTTGAACTCCTGGGAGCCCGTGGATGGGACGGACTCGTGGTCGGCGGCGTCTCCTCACCATGGCGAGGCAGCGGCTGCCCCTTTCCAGCTGGGTTCGTTTTGGGGCTCCGGGTTCCCCTGTACCTGTCTCTGTGCATCCTGCACCCTCTTTGCAAGCAGAGCAATACATGGTCTTTTTAGTGAGAAAACAGGTCTGCAGTGATGGCAAGTGAACTAAAATTTCAGTGTTCTTGGAGAACAGAGAGATGATCTGGTTCGTGCTGGAGGCAAGCAATGGGTTGAATCCTAAGTCCTGTCCTTAGGTTCTAGATGTCTGTTTTCATCTGGGGGTGGTGGATCTGAGGCTGGACTATCCCAAGGGACCCTCTCTTGGGGGCTGGGAGGAGCTGACCTCCCCTTCAAGGGGTGGGTTGTGTTGGGGCTCCAAGCTGCTCCCATCCCAACGTGCGGGGACCGCACCATGAATGCTCTTGATAACGCTGTGTGGCAGCCACTGCGAGTGGCTCGGGCCTTCTCTGGCACAGAAAGGACAAATTAAATAAACATGCTTGATTGCTTAAACATTTGTTTTTTAAATTAGCAGCAGCTTTTTTATATTAAAGTATGTGGATATGCTGCTGGGGAACACTTTAGCAAGTTGTTTTTTTCTTCCTGGTGCTACTTTTCCAGAGTGATTCCTGATTTAAAAACCAAATGCAAAATGCAGGCCAAGTTTGAGGTTTAATCCTGTAAAAGATGTTGATGGGAAGAAACTGCACTGCTTGGAGCCGTGGGGCCCTGTTTGGATGCGTGATGAGACAGGCCTTGAAGGCAGCAGCATTTGCAAACCGTGCCTTGCAAGCACTGGAGAAAAAGATCTATGAACCGAAGGGTCTGTGAGCCTAAGGGGCTCCATGAAAGTCCACAGCTTCTCGGGAAAGTTTTAGTGGTCCATGAATTGTCAAAATGTTGAAATCTCCTGCAAGGAGGTGTTTGGAGATGCTGTATATAGGAACGTAGTTGTGCGCTCACAGGGATGTGGATCTGCAGCCCTTGTGCCGTGGTCTCGGTGAGCTGGGCTTGGGGACCAGCTGGGCTTGGGGACCAGCTGGGCTTGGGCTTGGCGTCTTCCCCTACACGCATGGCATGGTGGGTGACCCTGCGCTGAGCTCTCCCCCAGCTGTGCCTCTGGTTTTGTTTTTACTCTTTGGTCTCTGTCCTATTTAGATGGCAAAGAGACAGCCCGGCGTGAGGGTTACAGCTTGTTCGGCATTACAGGACAAGGGGATTTTAGACGCTGCTCTAATAGTAACCAAGATTGCTAAACAGCATCTCTGGGAAGGCAAAATGCAGCCAGAGAGATGCTAATGCTTCAGATTGACCTTGCTTGAAGCATGTGGGAGTTTTGCTGTTTCTATAGGCTTGCTATCAGTTTCTTAAAATAGCATCTGTCCAAAAAATAACACTGATAACCGAGCAAGGATCCCTGTGTGTGTACCTGTGGGAGTGCTGTCCCCGCTGGGGCTTTCCGGCTGTGGTGGCATTGCAGATTAAACTGTGCTCCTGCAATTTTAGACAAAAAAAATAGAGTTCCCACAACCCCACTGCTTTTTGTGTCATCCTCCCCGAGTTGTAGCAAAGCTCCTGGCAGCTGGCTGGGGGACCAGCCTGGCTTGGGGGAGCCCACGGGAGGGCCCTGGGCTGGCGCTGCTCCCTTTCCCTTTGCTTGCATGGACCCCAGGCCACATCCTTAATTTTTTAGTGATGCATCCTGCATGAGCGCAGCTCCAGCTTGGCTGCGAGTGTGCGTGCACGGCCGCAGGATCGGGGCCTGTCCGCAACCCGAGCGGGGAAGGGGATGGGGAAGGCAGATGCTGCTCCGTACCCTGGCTCTGCACCCTTCCTAAAGGCAACCAGCAGTGGTTTTGTTGTTGTTGTTTTGTTTTTACGTATTAAAGGTTTAATAAATGGAATTAAATACTGTGAAACTTAAGGTAATTAAATGTGGAAGCAGAAGGAAAAAAGTTGTAACGCATCCTCTCCAGGAAACTAATAGGCTCCATGCCTCCTTATCTTAATGATTTTCATAATTTAGCTGAATGCAGAGATAATGGATCTGATGAACCTTTCTGGAGCTAACTTTAGATTTAATGGGCTTCTTGCTGGGGAGTGGGGTGGGGGCAGGTGCAATCAATGCGCTTAAGGAGGGAAATAAGAGCAAGAGAAGCTGAAATAAACAGCCAGACAGGTTTTCCGAAGACTTAAAAGTTGCTGCGTGTCCACGCTGAGTGCTCCTTCCTTCCCACCTGGATTTAACCTCGGAAATCATTTTCGGAGGCCACGTGATTTCCTCCGGCTCAGCCATGCCGGTGCTGCCAGTGGGTTTTGCCTTGCTGCACAACCTCTGACCCTCCCTGGGACGAGGGAGCCGCAAAGCCGGGATCATCTGCGTTAATCTGGTCTCATTGAGGCGGGATCAGTGAAACCACCTCGCAGATTCACTGTATTATGGAGCAGATTGAGGGACTTAGAGAGCAAATTTAATAAATATCATTTCGATATTACTTGGTGGAAAAAAAAAAAATCTGCTGAGCAGCTGATGTTGAAGCACGCTGTGAAGGATGGTTAATAGGGACATGATGTGTTTGGAGAGCTGGGGGAGAGGAGATGGGGAAAATGCTGAATATTGATGTGGGGTGGTGGGGACAGGAGGAAAGGACGTCCCTCAGGGCTGGCCTGGGCCAAGAGCTAGGTCACAGTGGCATATGCAAAAGCAGGTAGGGCTGAGTGGGCTTGGGGAAAGGGGGAAACGTGGATGTTTGCTAAGGGATGGAGGTAGGACTCGCACCTTTGGTTCCTCTCTGGTGCAGCCGTGAGTCTCCTGCTGCCTCCTTGGCTCTGTCGGCAGTTTGCCCGACCGGGGCACACAGGGTGCTCTAGCTGATGTAGGAGCAGGGCTGGGTGGAGATGCTGAAGCTGACCTTGGACCCCAAGCAGCTTTGCTGTGTCAGTGCAGTGATGGCTGCCCGTGATGCAGAGCCAAACTGACCCCCGTGCGCCCGGAGCTGAGCCAGCACCCCTCCATGGGCGCTCCAGGCAGCGTAGCTCGTGGCTCTGGAGGTGCTGGCCAAAGCTGGGCTTTTTTGCAGCTGGATATTTGAAAGTGGCAGCTGCAACGTTGCTTTGTGTCTGCTTCGTGTCGGGGAGGTGGCACGGTGCGGTGCCACGTCCAGGGTGGCTCTGCCATGTCCAGGTGTGGGGCTTTGGGGGTCCTGCGGTACCTTTGAGTCTTGGGGCTCCCTGTAGTTCCCGGTGGAGTCTTTGAGCTGTGCTCTAACATGCCTGAAGCCTCTTTGGGAGCTTTCCAGTGGAAGAAGCAGAGCTGCTGTAACAGGCCAAGGGCCCGAATGGGGGACATGAGGCTGGTGCAGGCACCCAGGGTGCCCGAGTGTGACCCAGGGAGCCGGGCTGGGAGCCAGCGCTGTGCCCATGCTGCGATCCACGCTCCGTGCCAGGTCCTGCTTGCAGATGGGATCTTCTGCCCGGCCACAAGCAGAGCAGCGCAGCCAAGCAAAGTCCTGTCCACGGGGCCCAAGGAAAACTCCGGCTACGGGGCGAGAAGGAAAAGCGATTGCAATGGGAAACCCCAAACCCTTTCTTCTAGGGCTGGTTGTGGTGAGCAAGGTTTTGGCTGTGCCAGGGTGTGGGGACGGGTGCTGCTGCCCACCACCTCTCATGGGAAGCGTGCCCAGATCATGTACCTTCCCGTAACGCTCTGGCGAGGGCAGCGTGCCCGTCCCGCGCCTGTGCTGAGGACTTGCAGCGGAAGGTGCTGCGCTCGCAGCCAACAGGCAGCCGAAGGGGCTGGTTTGTCTTTGTCCCTGGCAGGACCCCCTGCCTGCTGGAAAAACACTTGGGTTAGGAGAAATGTGTGACCTCTTGCTAACCCCCTTCCCCTCTCACTCTGCAGGATGTTAAAAAGAAGGAAAAAAAAAAAAAAGAAAAAAGAAAAAAAACCCCACACTGTGGCCAGTCCAAGGAGGGCGAGAGCCGGGGACCGTATCATTAAAATGCTAAAAATGAGCATGCTGAAAACAGACACAATTGGGTATTTAAAGCTCTGAATGAAAAGAGTGTGTGTTAGCCGGCTTGCGGAGAGCCGGTCTCCCAGAGCCCCTGGAAAATATGTGGTCAAGCCCGCACCATTAACTTTTTGTTTCTGGTTTGTAAAGTAGCTGTGAAATCCCCGGGGGGGCACGGACCCCATGTCCCTGCCAGGCCGGGGAGGATGCCCGTGCTCTGCCGGAGGGGCGGCTTTGCCAGTTGCTTGATGCACGTCAGGTAGCGGTTTGTGCACACCCTGAGCCTTTTGCTGTTCTGCGGCAATCTTTATCCCAAAATCCAGCGCTCAGCAAAGGGACTGATGTGGCCCCTGTGTCACCGGGGTCCTGCCTGACACCTCTGTTGCAGACCGGGTGGGACTTGCACCAGCCGGTCCCTCTCGCACCGAAGCGTGGGGTGTACGGATGGAGGGGCAAAGCAGGAGGTGCGACCCAGAGTGGGAGCTGCTTCAGCCCTGTCCCAAACCAGCCACAAATTGACTCCTGGGTGAATCACCCCTAAGTCACTTCAGGGCTGTTGCATCATTTGTTTGCAGCTTCTTAAAACCTGGGCAGCTTGGGCTGCTGGAGGCTACCAGCTCAGGTGCCCAGGGCTGAGAGATGTGAGGTCCTCCAGTGGTTTATGGTGACTCCTTTATGTGGAAACGTGGATCTTTGCAGCCACACTCGAGCATGGGTTTGCCGCATCCCAGCTCATCCCTGGGCGGAGGTTGTGGCCGGTGTTTAGCTGCAGGTTGATGCTGGCCGCAGCGTGCCATGCGGGAGGGCGAAGGTGTGCACGGGGTTATTTCTGTGCACGTACGCGGATTTCCCTTGTGTGCATATGCAGAGGGATCTGTGTGGGCGCAAAATGCCCCTAAAATGTCTCCTAGGGCAAGTATTAACTGCCAGGCTGGGCTTAGCTCCAGCAGGCAGGAACAGATGAATCAGACACTTAATGGTAAAATCAAACCTCTCAGAGTATTAAAAACAACCCAGCTCCAGCGGGCTCCTCTCTGCTGTCCAGGGAGCCCCAGCAAGAGGGAGCGAGAAGGGATTTTAAACCAAACTGGGATTTTTTGGGGGCCCCCCCCACCATATCTCTTGGCTGCCAGCCTCTCCGAAGGGGAAGTTTTACCCCGCCTCCCGCGGTCTCGGATGTCAGGTTGGCAAGAAAAATCCCATCTGTTTTCAATCTGGATCCTCACTTCCATCCACCCAGCCTTTCCCCTCCCTGCGCTCCCCCGCTCCCAGCCCCCAGAGCTGGCGTGTGCGCCAGGCAGGCCTCGGTGACGCTTTTTTTTTTCTTTTTCTTTCCTTTTTTTTTTTTTTCCTTCTAAAAATGTATGTGGCCTCCTTTGCCCCCGTATCCCCCCCCTTCTCCCAGGCACATGCTCCAGTGCAGCCCTCTCCGCACTGGGGCCTGCCAAGAGCCTCTCTGCGCTCAGCCCTGCTACGGTCGCTGGCTCGGAGAATTCCCAAATGACCGAGGATTTTCAACCCCGAGCTTTCAAAAAAAAAAAAAGGCAAAATATTTCTGTGTGAAAAAAAATAATAGGCAAAATCAAGAGGGGAGGGGAGAGACGGAATTTTGTTGTTGTGAATTTTGTTTGGGAGTTTTGTTCAGTTCCAGCTTCTTGGTATGAGTTGGAAAAGAGCAAGTACAGAGTGTTTTGTTCCTGCCCAGAGATAACAGAGCTACTCTGAAATCCTATATAGAGTCAATGCAAAGACATATATGTAGCAATCGTGATATCCTGATCTCTCTCTGAAGAAACCCTTTTGTTGCACACCCCCTCTCGCCTTTCTCTTTGCTATCCTCTCTTGCTGCGTTTATGTCTTATTTAAACTATAAAGTCCTCAGGCTAGGAATTACCTTCTCTCTTTACAGATGGCTGCAAGAGCTTTGCACGTCTATGGAACTCTATGAAAAATAAATGAAGAAGGCTGTGGCTTTTGTTGTTGGGTTTTCTTTTTTTTTTTTTTTTTTAAAGTGTGTGGAGGTGAGAGTTTATTTGATCGTAGGTAGAGAGGTAGCAAGGACCCGATGAGTGGTGTTGGGCTTTGTATTGCCAAAAATCTCAAGGCAGGCGTTATCCCAGCTGCACCCCTTCCCTTTTGGCTCTCTGCGCCGGGCTGGCATGGGACCACTCAAAGCTGCCCTATGTCCAGGGTTTTGTGCTCTGGCTGGGGCTTGGGGGGCTCAGGGGGAGCCCCGGCTCCTGCTCGGATGGGATCTGCTGCGGGAAGAGCCCGGGTGCTACTGGCTGGAGGGGATGGGGTGTGTGCGCCAGCTGCGGTGCCTCAGTTTCCCCTTCGGGCAAGGGCTACCAGCGAGCGGCTGCCCTGTGGGGACAAGTTAATGGCAGTGTGGCCGGGGGTGCTGGGGGGAGCAGCGGTGCTCCCCTGGCATGGGAGGGTGAGGGGGGCTTTTGCTTTTTATTTTGGGGAGTGCTATGTGAGCTGTGGGGACAGGGCTGCGTGTGAGGGGACCCAAAGGGCCCGGTATGGGGGGACGGACCCCAAAGGGCCAGGCAGGGCTCCAAGGGCAGGCTCGGGGAGACCCTGAATGACCAGGCTGGGGTGATGCCAGGGCCAGGCTGGAGGGGGGGGGACCCCAAGGCCAGGCAAGGGGGCACCCCAAAGGCTCAGCTCCAGGGGCACCGGGGGAGGAATCCGGGACCAGGTAACCCGGGGCCGGGCTGTGAGGGACCCCGCGGCCGGGCGCCCTGAGGGGGCGCAGGCGAGGCCTGGCGGGCCGCGGCGCTCCCCCTCCCCGGGCCTCCCGCCCCCCTCGGGCGCGCTGCCCCCCCTGAGCCTCCCCCGCCCCGCTCCCCCGATCGGGTTGGGCCCCGCGGCCCCGCGGCCCGGCCCCGCCCCGGCTCCGCCTCCGCCTCCCTCCGCCCGGGCCGCGGCGGGCTCCTCAGCGGGGTCGCGGCGCCCCTGGGCCCGTAGGCGCCGCGGGCCGCCGTGCCGAGGGCGGCGCGGGTGGGACGGCCGGTCCCCTCCCGGTAAGTGCCTGCCCCTGCCCCGCGCCCCGGCAAGCCCCTTCGCCCCCGGCGGCGCCGAGGGGCTCCCCTCGCCCCAGCCCCTTCCCGCAGCCCCTCTGACACCGAAACGAGACCCGAGACGGTCGGTTTGATTTAAAAGTTTGGGTTTTTTACCCATTTTTTAAGAAAGGGAAACAAACCCCCCCGGTAGCGCCTTCCTCTGTGGAGCATCCAGCGCGGCCGGGTCCTCCCGGCGTCGTGTGTGGGACGGGCCCGCGGCTCGAGGGAGCAGCGAGGAGGAACCGGGGCCGCGGGGGTCTGGGGATGGCGGTGGGTGACGGCGGGCTGCCTGCCGCCGTGATGGCTCCCGCTGAGGGATAAGCGTTAAAATAGTCGTTTCTGTACAGCTTTTCTTGGCCGGGCTTTATCTGCGAGCTGCGGGGCGATGGGTAGCATTGCTTAGATGGAGGGGGAGCGCTGGCGGAGGCTGGGGTGGCGGCGTTTGGAAGTTGGGAAGGGGGACACCCCCCCCCCCCCCCTTCTCCAGCCAGTGGCTCACGGGAGCGTTTTGCTGCTAAACAAGAGACAAAGTGTAAAAAACGCATCCAGCCCCCTCCCCGTTTGTGCTGGGAGCGCTCGCCTGCCTTACAAAGGGCCGGCTCTCCAGCTCACCCTTTTCTCCAAATTACCCCTTTTACTACATGGTTTTTTTCCTTACTGGAAATGCCTTTTATTTTTTAATGAGTAAAAAGGCAGCCCAGGTCCGCAGCAGTCGCCTGCACGATGCTCTCCACAGTTCGGGGCAGGACACGGGCTTTGAGCGTTTGAGTAACGTACAAAATTTATTCACTGTAAACATTGCACAACTTCTGTGCTCTGTTCCCAGGATTAAAATACAACTCGCTTTCTCGATTTTGTATGACTTGCTTGCTAGCCATTATACTACTGCTCAAGCTCAAGATGCGGATTTGTCTAAAATGTGTAATTTTAGAAACATAAGGGGGGAAAAATGCTCCATTTTGTTACGGGAGCTGTGTAGCTGGAACTTTCCTGAGAAATGGCCATATTTTATCCCTTTATGATTTCTTTCTCACTCTGGCAAAGGCAAAATACTTTTATGTTGCAGGTAACTTTTGCATCAAGGCTCTAACTTTGAATTCGCAGCAGCTGGTCTGACTCGAGGCAGTTAAAGGAACACTTGAAATTAAATTTAAATTTATATTGTTCGTTGGCGGAGAACTCTCCTGCAGTTAAGGAAAAAAATGTAAAGATTAAGCTGATCATTACTGTATCTGAAAAGCAGTTTCAAACATTAACATTATGGTTCCTCTCTTAAAAAAAAAGAGGATTCTCTAGCCTGTGCTTTGTATAGCTGCATCTCGCTATCCTTTCATTTGCCTTTTCCTGAAAACGTCACTTAGCGGAGGAGAAATCACAAATTCAAGCGCACTGGGATCGCCACACACAGAACAGAGGAACATCTGCTGAAAAGAGACTTTCTGAGAATAACAAACCACCTGCACTGAGAAATTTTTCTTCTCTCGTAACTAGCTCAGTGTTCATCGGGTGCACGTCTGTAATCCACCGCTGGTCTGCTTCTGGCTGCAGAGGTGCTTGTCAGCCCTGGTATTTTACAAGGCTAGTATTTATTTATGGACTTACACTGTGGTTGGGGTTTGGGTTTTTTTTTCTACCAAAAAGGAGGAAGTGAAAAATCTACATTTGAGCTAATCGAGCTATTTTAACAGTTTCTTCATGATTTGTGTTTTCTCTAATGTAATGAGCGTCTGGAGTTGATTGGTGCCTTTCAGGCCGCCCTCTCACTTCTTGCGGAGGAGTGTGTTGAGATGTGGGCTCGAAGACGGTGAGTAAGGCTCGCTCAGATGGCAGCTCCGGCTAAGTGAGGTGGTCCTGCACCTGGGACTGAGCTGGAGGAGGGCTCTGCACAGAGGACGGCAGCTCCAGGGCTGCGCTTCCCTCTTTTGCTTTTCATCCCTGGAGTGAAAACCATAATGCTCACCGTCCTTTCATGTTATTGCTCCAAGAACCTGCCAAGTAGAAGGGAAGGTATCGGTATCTTTTATTGTCTTGGGAGCATGTCGTTGATCCCTAGTGCAGAAAGAGGTACATCACCTCCAGGAGAAGTGCGGACGCTTGTTCCAAATCTTTCTGCCAGTCAGAGTGGAAACGAGGGAGTGGGGGAGCGTCGGGGCTCCTGCTCTGCGGTCCGGCTGCTCTGCAACCTCCTCCTGCAGCCAGAAGGCAAAGCAGCGATTTTTCAAAGGCATTGAAACCAGAGAAGGCCCAATTATGCTTTTGACTTGGAAGGGATGCGTATCATTTTTTTGGGAGGTGAAGGTACCAAAAGAAACTGTCTGAAGGTTCAGCATGCAGACAGAGAGTGAATTTAGTATTAGGTACTAAATTCCTGCAAAGGTGACAGTTGCAGCAGGTATATGAGGAAATCCCTCATTACCCTGCAGAGCTGGAAAAGCAGGATATGGTGTTTTATTATGTTTCTTAACCTTGATCACAGCAAGTTTCAAACACCCTCTTTACCCTCGCTGTTGAATCTGGCCTGTGGGTACAGATTCTTGTACGGCAAAGCTATTTCACTAGATTTAATCTCTAAGGAGCGTGCCAGAAAAACAGCCTTGGGGAAATGGCAATCTGCTAGCTTCCTTGTCTGTAAAATGGGAATAGCGATGTGTAACTCCTTTCCGTAAAGTGTTTTAGGGTCGACCAGTGAAAAGTGCTGAAGTGCCACGGGTTGAATTGTTCGGCCAAAAAGAGACGAGGCAGAAGCAGTAGCAAGGCTTGCCCAGGCTCCCGCGGCAGGTCGGCAGCGATGCCAGGAATAGACACGGTATCTCTGATTTCTGCTTGAGCGTCCCTGTCTGCTGCATGTGGGCGCAGGCCAAAAAAGAGCAGCAGCGCCGGTGTCACCCGGCTACGTGTAAAGGAGAAAACCGACGTTGCACGATCCCGTCCTTGGTGCCTTTTTGGGGGCTGCCCCGTGGTGCCAGGTGTAGGAGTGACAAGTTGTCTGACACCAGTCCACGAAGAGCTGGATTGAAGCCACTTGCTCATTTCATGCTGGCTTCTGTGCAGCCCTTGTGTAGTCCTTCTGTAGTAACGACTTTGTAGATGCTGCTCACCTGGGCTGAATTTTTAACCAGTCACCTCGAGATGAAAGGCACTCGATCCCATTACCACTCCCCCCAAGTCATCCTCTGCCCTCTGTTTGAAGAGATTTTGAACTCCACGTATATTTTATTCCCCGTGCAAGGCTTTGCTGTCGGACTCAGTAGAGATTGCAGTGCGTCCTGTGGCACCGGGGAAGTGTAATCTTGTTACATTTGAATTTATTTCATGCTGCGTTTGCAGGTGTGAAGAATGAACTGGTAAAATTAGGGACTGTGGAAGGAGTGAGACACCGTGTTTGTTCAGATGCTGGCGGTGGGAAAACATCTGTTAGAAGCTCTCTTTGAAGGAGTAGCTGCCCTTCCAGAACTATTTTGTAGGAGTAATAACTGTTGCGGTAGGTGAAACCTTCTGAATCAGGAGGCACCTGGGAGCTGTGAACGTGCACGGGCTGATGCAGGGATGGAGATCTATCAAACTGAACCCTACAACACTTTTATTTTTCCTATGCATCTTCCGAAGTGACTGCTGCCTTAATTTTGCATGAGCTCATGTGTGCTTGGGTGAGTTTGGGTTTTTAAAGAAGCTGTTCTGCCCTTCCTTTCTATTTACGAATAACTTTTATGGGTTTGTAAGGGTGTGTTTCAATTTCTCCATGTGCTGATTAGTGCTCTCGTTAGCACTTAGTAAGAGCGTGGCAAAAATTCTTTATTAAAATCTGTGCAGAGGTAGGTTTTATTCATGTGAGGAAGCCACACGGTGCTCGGCTTCAGCGTCAGCTCCCAAGTCGCAGGATGACTTACCTGCTAATTTTGACTTGCTCTCTATTTACGATAAGGCAGGAAGCAGTGCCTTGCAGCTAAGGGAATTGAGGTTAGCCCCCTGTTTATGGTAATTCTTAAATAGTTCATTTGGGCATAATGCCTCTTTTTACAGTTGATTCTCTATTACAAACAGATTTTCTGATAATGGCACCTGTGCCATTCAGATGGGATCATTATTATAATAGCAGCAAGTATTGTTATGGAATCGGTATGTGGAATTTATGTAGGATCGTTATAATGACAGAAGTAATACCATAAATAAAATGATGCTGTAACAGCAGCACTAAACCTGGGTGTAATAGGGAAAATGACAGTTCAAATTTTCCCCAAGCCTCGGCACCTCGAGCCTGGCGAGGATTTGTCATGTACGGTGCCTGCCTGCGGAGGAGGTGGGAGCGTGGGTGGCTGGGGAGGGCAGGGACTGTCCCGGCGGCTCAGGGATGCTCAGGGTGTGGGAGGGAGGAAAGATGCTCATCGTGCGGTGCCCGTACAAATCAGGGAAACCATTAGCTGGAGCCGTTTCAAAAGCCGACCGGGGAGATTGTTGCAATTAATTAGTTATAGAAACGGGGCGTTGCTCTCGTTCGGCAGGGTGCTGGGTTTTGCTCTTGGGCTGGCTCCATTAACACAGTTTTTTTCCGGAATGGGTTTCAGGTGGGGCTTTTGCATGCACAGCCTGTCCCTCCTGCGTGGTGTTGGGACGGTCTGTGCCTGCCGGCACGTTGCTTCTCCTGTTTCTCTGCGGGAAATGTGGGAAAGCTTGAAATTGCATTTGTGAAACAAGGATGGGGGTTGAGACTGTAAACTGCCCAGCGGGACTTGACAGAGGAGGCTGATGTAAGTAGCATGCCCTAATACTGGAAGCAATAGTACCAAACCCCCACAAATAGAAGAAAAAGGGAAGAAAGGGTAAAAAAATCAGTGCATTTGAAAAGTTACTGAGGATGTGGAGTGGAGATTATCTCCCCCTCCACTTTTCTTTCTATGAACAAATCCCTGGAGATGGGTGTGTTGTCTTAAAGGCCGGTCTTGTGGTCAGGTTTAGCAAATACAGATAATCCAGATGGCTAATCTGGAGCGTGGTTTGGCTAGCAAAATCCTTCTGGCAGGCGGTGAGGAGGATGCCGGGAAGAGGTTTGCAACAGTCGTATTTAAACAAAGTCGTTGCTAATGCCACTTCAGCCGTCGTGTGGACAGAGCACAGATGTCTTGCTTGGGTTTTGATTTTTTTTTTTTTAAAATAAAATCCGTTTTATTTTCCATCAGTGACCTCTGTTTTAAATCCCTGATCCAAGAGGGGGAATTGTAACCCTTCGGTGGGCTCAGATAAGGTTTGAGTTTTGTCACCATGTCCGCAGCGAGGGATGTGGCCCCTCTCCGGCGTGCTGGTGCCCAGGGCGTGCAGCAGCAGCAGGATGCTCGGCTGCGCAGGCGAGTTGTTGCGCTTTGAACTCGCTTTTTTGCCCAGGGGCCCCATCGGGACAGGGGTGATGGGGCGATTGCTTTTTGATGCTTGGCGCTGCCTTTGTCAGTGGACATCTGGTGCCAGGATTGCTGCTGTCGGGGCTGGGGGTGGGCTGCGAGGCCAGGGAATTTGATGGATTAGTGTGGTTGGAGGGCTGGGGGAGGGCATGGGTAGGGTTTCAGCTCTTGCTGCAGGTAGAGAGAGAATTTGGGGATTAGGGGCACTTTTCTGCAAGCTGCAAAGGGGGGGGGATTCGGAGAGGGGGGAGGGTTGGGAAGAAAATAGTCTTTCCAGTTTTCCCAAAGAAATAACATTTGTTTGCTCTGTAAGGCAGCACAAGGGAAATGTGTGTGTGTCTGGAGCAGGGGATGAAAAAAATCCAGGGCAAATCTGGTGCCGGTCTGTCCCCCTAGCTTTGTAACCCTTGGGAATTCTGGTTGCTTGCGCCTGGCCTCAGGGTCACTTGGTTCATTCCCTGCTGCTTCCTATGGATTCAATAACCTTCTTCTCTCCCCAGAGATCAGCTTAATTTAAAACTTTACTTAAGGAAGCAAGCAGCAGCCTCTCCCTATGCTCTGTTACAGGATCTGGGTAGTTTGCATGTCCCCGTCCATCCATCTTTCCCCGTGGTCACCAAACGGTCTGTGCCGGGAATCAGCAACTTTTGAGCTGCTGGAGCAGGAGGAGGGGGATGTGGGATATCTTCTGCTGCTGATCTCCTTGAGTGAAGAAAATCCCGATTTTTAAAAGCTTCCCCTGAGGGCAGATATTTCAATACACTCGGGCCTGGAAAGGGGAAAATTGCTATTTTTCTTGGGGTAGGACCAGCCTCCTGGGGATATAGCTAGGATGCATCACACAGTCCTTTCCCGGAGCTCTCTGTGCCAGCGAGTGTCCGTGTGTGGGTGGAAATACCCTGTCGCTTGTCTGCCTGTAAGAGCAGGAGGGTTTGCATAGCAGCGAGGGCCACCGGGAACTGGCCAAAATGGGGACCTCGAGGAATAGCCACAGTGAAATCCAATCTCTGACCAGCGCCGTGTTTGAGGATCAAATCCACGTGTAAAAACTGCCTGGAAGATTTAATGTCTGCTGGCTTTGCCTCCTGGAAATGCTGCTGCAGGGAGGTCAGCTCTCTGGGAGGCACGTTCGGGCCTTTGATTCATGTTTTGGGGCTACATGTGCACACGCATGTGTCGTAAACGTTGGTTTTGTTCAAGACTGGATTTGTTTCGTGCGGGGAGGGACGTACAGCTGCCCCGCACACAGCTCCTTTCTGCCTGCCAGACGTGAGCCATGTGCAGCAGAGATACAGCCCCAGCCAGGCAGGGAGCTCCGTGCTTGTGTTGTAAAATAAGCCCTCATGGGTGATTCCCGTCCGTCCGTGTGTGTGTGTGTGTCCCAGCAGAAATCAAGAAAATTGGAGGTGGAGAGGAGCAGGAAATTCATGTGTAATGAAGGAAACTTTGGGACTGAGGTGAGGGAGGTACTGCAAAGCATGAGAGAGACCTGAGGGGTGTTGGAGGGTTTGGACTGGGGGATTGTGTTGCTGTAGCCGTAATGTCAAGGCTATTGAACTGCCTTTTGAATTTTGATTTCTTCTGTGTGTTGAGCAAAGTGGTGGCTAAGGGCCATGGCAATGCAGCAAGTCTTGTGTCTGCAAGGTTTCTGAAGTCGGAAAGCGTTAAAACACTGGTCTGAAAACAGGAAAATGAAAAATAAGGGATAAAGTTAGAACTACCATCCTGTAAATGCGTTTAATTGAACTTTAGGAGCAAAAGGCAGCAAAAGTTGGGGGAGGGGGAGAGGAGGGAAGAATTCACTGTAAAAACGTGTGCAGGGAAGTGAACAGCTGTGTTATTCTGTGAAATGGGAGCTGCTCGAATTCAAAGGATTATTTAACTAACCAAGACGTGGCGTTTGCGCTGGGGCTGAAGGCTGCAGCCCCAAGCATGCGGGCAGGAGGAAATCTTACAGAAGTTCAGGCTGCTCCAGGCTTCCCAGGCGGGTTAACTCCTGCTGGAGATGGGCCCCAGTAGCCAGGAAGGCTCTGGTCTCCCCAGCCACTATATTGCAGTATCGTACGGGTCTTGTTCTCCTTGGAGTGCTTTCATGCCATCCACCCCTTGTACCTAGTGCATTGAGTACGCGTCGAGGAGTGAAAACTTGGTTATTTGCCACCGTTTCTCCAGCTTTAATGGATTTGGTGTCTTGGATGCTGCAGGATGCCATAGGCAAGTGCTCCTCTGTGGTCCCTGCCCCACTGGACTGATCCAGTCCTGCCTCAGGTCCTCTGCCAAGTGGTGGTGGCTTGGAGGTAGGAAAAAACTTCAGACAGGTAATTCCTCTGAAGCGTCTGCTTTTGGGTGCTGCTGGCGATGGTGTGCTGGACTAGATGAATCACTGTTGCCTCCAGCCTGACGTGTTTGATGGTTGCAGCGCTGCCTTCCTGGAGAGGAAGGAATTGTAGCCCATTACCGGGAGTCCATTTCTCTTACCGAAGGTGGAGCGTCGCACGAAGCACCGAGTGCTACTTGCTGAGTGCGCCCGGTTCCTTGCAGCAAGCCTCGCTCGTGTGCCATGAAACACTCGCTTGACAGCGCATTCCAGAGCAATACCCTGAAATGAATGATGGGCCCGCGCTGTGCTTTATGCACTGCCCTGAGAGGTGGGAATGTGTAAATCGCACCATCCGAATGATTTAGCCCCAGGTATAGTTGTGATTCAAAATGAATTTCTATCCCTGCTTCTCCCTTGCGCCGGCGCTGGAGTAACTGCTTGCTATAAACCAGTAGAAAATTGCTACAGCCCGTGTGCCGGGGAGGTTGTACGGGGCTGGGCTGGGAGGATGTGTCCTTGTCCCCTGCATCCGTGGTCTCAACGTGCAAGCGCAGGGATGCAGGGTGTAGGTTTGATATCGGTCCCTCTCTGTCTCTGGGCGACTCGTCCAAATCTGTCTCTGTCCCTAAGCGGGGAGCCGCGCGGCACACAGTTACCGTTAGGCTTAATAGGGAAGATGAGTGACATGTTCAAAGTGGCTTTAGGTTTTATTCAAAGCCAATGATGCTTAAGCCAGCTGGTGGATTTTAGGGTGTTCAGCAAGTTTCATTGGACAAAAAATTCCTTTGGAAAGTGTCTCAGGTCCAGTGTGAAATTTTGGTGGAGATCAAGGCGATGGGCGTTGCGGATGGCTCATGTGGTGCTTCACACCTCCTTGCCCCTTTGGGGAGTTGATTGTCTTCCCTTCTGCTTTGGGGGAAAAATGGCAAAACCATGAGAAAGACCCGATTTTCTTTGTGGCGAGGAAGGAACATCAATATTAAAACATTTGGGGTTTTTTTTAAAGATTAGTTTTGTTTCTTGGCTGGTACCCTAGTTTAGATCTCCTGGAACAGCTTTGGAAATGCAAGTCTAGGCAAATACATAGAAAAGATGAAGCGTGGACTCCACTCTGCCATTTTCCTCGCGATTTGCAGAGCTCTTCTAGTGCTTCACTTCTCTCCTGGTGCTGCCTGACGTCCAGGAGTCGGTTGTGTCTCAAAATATAAAGGTCAGAGGTACTGGAGGCGGGATGAACCGCAAAGACTTGATCACTGTTTGAGGCTTCAGCTATCCTCCTAAAGCAGACATGGCATGGGTGCTTTCTTCTCAGGGAATTCTTAAATCTGCCTGTATTAATTTCACTGTTTTGAAGTCTAGAGATTAAAACATGCCTGTAATTTCTAGAGAAAAATATGCATTTGCTGTTCTCTGCCTGTTACGAAGCACGGTTTTGTGGATAGCCAAATAAAATTCTTGGTTCGAAGTGTTTCAGCAATGTATTAAAGTTTATGGAGCATTTAACAAACTTTTTTAGTGTGCAATAGTTTATAGTGCCAGCAAACAGCCAAGTGTCACATCAAAGTTGTAGTCTTTTCTCACTTAATGGCACAATGTTTAGTGCTTCTTCAGTTTATCTTGGGTGGCTTTTCAGTGCATAGCTCGGCATGGCTTTTTCTTTCCTTTTTTCCCCCCAAAACTCTAAAAGACAGATTATGAATACTGATTTAGGGCCCACAATTAAAGCAGAGTGCTTGGATTTATTTTTATCTTTAAAGAAGAAAAAAGAAAACCAAGCCAAAGGCAAATAATCACAGTGACTTCAGTGGTGTTCTCCCTGTGCACTTCCCTGCTGGGCTGGGAGAGCAGCAGTGAGGTGAAATCTGCTCTCATTGAAGGCAAGGAGAGTTTTGCCATCACCTCTTACAAATCTGTAATGATTTTTCTTTTAATGAAGGAGCTGGGCTGTGCCTCAGACACGGATGGTCTCTGCAGCTGAGATTAGCAGATACGGTCGAGCCAGAGCCCACTGACACCAGCATCAGTGAGGCTGCAAGTTTGGTGCCTTTTGCCCAGATTTTGGGATTTGCTGCTCTTCTGGACTGGAAGAGGATGAGCTTCGGGGAACTCTGCAAGGGCTCTCCTCTGCCCCAGTGCTTGGGATCGCAGTCACGTAGGAGAGGAACGAGGAGGGAATATACAGGGAGTTAAACCTCCAAAAGCAGCTGCTTCCATCGGGAATGCCCTCGAGCTTGGGGTTGTCATTTCTATTAAATTTGAGCTAAGTAGGTGTAAAAACTCGATAACAATGTCTGGATGATGCATCATAAACTGTCTTATTTACTTTATTGTAGATTTAATTATGATAATGCATATACATATAATTATGTCCGCACGCAAGATCTATTCCGTAGTAAAAGGTTTATATAACGTTATAAATAATGAAACCTGAGCTGTATCAAGGGCTCCCTGTAGCATCCTTCATCATATCCCAGCTGAAAGTGGGAAGTCTCCTCTTCCGTGTGAATTACACGCGGCTGGGATTATTGAGTGAGCTTCAGCCGTTTCTAAGGGGCTGGGTTATGTGGCACGGGGTGTGATTTCCATCACACCGCCTGCATTTCAGTCTTAGTTTGCTTTGGAAATTTCCTGTAGAGTGGAAGACAGCATAAAATGTCTTATTAATGTTGATGTGATCTGTCATCGGCAGTAACCAGTGAATTGGTATATGAGAGAGGCATGTAAACAAATTTGAAACCAAAATAATCTGACTGTGTATTATTAAAAAACAAGCCAATATGCGGCAATATAATATGAGGAAATTCCATTTTGAGTTTCTAACGACAAACCTTTTGCATGTTCCTCACATGATTTATAAAATTGCTGAATCGCTTTGATGGCTTGATAGAATTATAGCTCTGCATTATACGATGGATAATCAATCAAAATAAACTGTGTTTACCCCTTTGCTGCAGCATGTGTATGAAACAGATACATTATAGTGTGAATTATTCTTTAGTGCTGGTAATCGTACTGAGTTTCGGGTGTGATTTCAGGATCTGATATCTGCGTGAACCTGACCTCACCTTGTAGGCTTCAAAATCATGCTGGCTTAAGCAGGGGCTGTAGTAACTTGCTCTTTCTATGGTGCATGTAGGAACATTTCTGCCTAAATATGCAGTGGGCTTGTTTGTTTAAATATCATAGAAAATAAAACCGCAGCAAGGAGGTAAAAGGTGCCAACACCCGAGCTCTTTGTAAGGTCTAAGTAAGGCTTGTAGGCTGAAATTCTGCCTTTCTAGGCAAGCTTGGAGTTGGTTGCGTCTGGTATTTAATAGGCTGTTCCCCGCCTCATTTGCTGCACAAGTTATTTGAGTTTTAGTCTATGGCTTTAGAGGAATTTCTTAGCCTATTTACCAAATGTGCTGTTGTGAAATGTGGACACCCTTTTTCTGAGGGGTTGCTGGAGTAAAAATTAAAACCAGTCTTTGTAGCGAGCAATAGCTGGGATAATGTATAAGTGGTTAATATTTGTATTTAAATAGATGACTTTTGCAGGAGATGATCCTGTTTCCTATAGCATAGAGCACAGTCGTATCCTTCAGTGGGCCTTTCGCTATTGCCTACCCCTAATTTTAGTCCGTTTACCTAATGGCAGAGCTTTTTTAGGGAGGTTATGAAGCGCAGTGTTTGTTTAAATGGCTTCCATGGTATTGCAGACCCGGGGCTGTGCGTACACAGTGTCCCTTCGGTCTCTCTCCTGTGCATGCAAAACCTGCCAGATTCTGATGAAAGGGAGATAAAATGGACGGACTTGGGCAGGGCTGCAGGCACAGCGCCTCGTCGCTCACCCCGCTCTCTTACTCCTTGCCGCAGCATCTGTATCTCTGGCTGGGGTTTATTTTTGGGTCTTTCTCCTGTAGGAAGGCGGCTCTCCCCATCGCTTCTCCCTGGAGAATCCCTTCTCCTCTCCCTGCTCGCCTTGCTGTAAGGGGATCACAGCTGCTGAGTAAATGTTAAGATAATAGTGTTATTACGGAGTAATTATACTGCAAGTTATTGAATTAAAAGTGATGAGACTGCCTGTAATGCTGAATGGGGAGAGGAGGGAGAGGCTGGGTGGGAGAGCGCAGAGCAGGGAAGGTGGAGAATAGAGAAAACCTAATAAATTTCCTCTTGTCGAGAGCCCCTCGCTGCCGGGACTGGGACTGGGAATGAATGAAAGGGAAGCTCAAAGAGCTAATAAATAAACCATTTCCCTGAGAATAGAGGGTATAATTAGAAACTGTGGCCCTGTGGTTTTGTGTCTGCCCTGGGGTGGAATCTGCTCAGCGCTGTACTGTGGCGATAAAACAGGGAGACAATGCAGAGATGATGTCGCACAGTTGTTAACTTTTGAGGAAGAAGATGCTTTGTTCCTCTCTTTTTCTAGAAAAATAATAATAATAATAAATAATTTAAGCTTTATGTTGCAAAACTTCAATAACTGACTATACCCTGGAGCCTCTCCATCAGTAACTCTGGCTGATCTTGCATTTTTCTTTCTGTATATTTTCTTGGGGGGGGAGGGTGGTTTTCACTGTAGACCTTAGAAGACTTGACTCTTTTTTTCATTTTTCTTTTTCTCCCCAAAGAGGGCCAAATAAGACTGTTTCTTTTTTTTTCTTTTTCTGCTATCTCAGGCTGAGATTTACCTACAAATTGAACATCTCTCATTCCTCTCCTGCTATAGCATTGCTATTGCTGTGCTTTTCAGGATGGTTTACTCATTGATGGTACCCATTCCTCCTAGCTTTTATTTTGTCCTTACTAGCTCAGCCTGTGTCTGCCCTAGAAGATCCCACCATCTCAGCTGCAGTGTATTGGCCATGGGGCCTCCCAGCTTGCAAGTATGAACAGCTAAAACTTGTCCTAAAAGGAGGATAATAGTGTGTTAAATTCAGGTTTGCACTTGAGCCTTAATCTTCCCCTTATACCACAGGGATCCTCCATGAGCTTGTGCAAGCTGCTGCCTCCTCTGGTCCTTCCGTTCCGCATCTTTGGGATGGGGATAACGAGTGTGATGGCAGATGCACAAAACGTTCTGGAGCTGTGCAATAAATGCAGCAGTAGCGTGTACCAGGGATGCATAGGTGGAAGGCCACAGAGGCATCGGTAGCCTTACAGTTGCACGGAACAGAAGGAAAAGGGGATGTGTACCATGCTCTCTTTGGGTCTGGACAGTCTTTAATAGCCACAGGGTTTTCATAGTTTTTAAAAAAAAAAAAAAAAAAAAAAAAATTGCTGTCTCCTTCCTCTCCCGACAGAAGATGTATCACTGCCCGTGGCCGGTTCCTCTGCAGCCGTCTGCGAGGGGGTCAGGAGTCGGTACCCTGCCCGCACCGTTGGGCGAGAGGCAGCCCCTGCCCTGAGCGCTGGAGCCCATGTATCTGCAGAGCCATGGGCTGGTGGGAGGGCAGCTGCACGAGGGCCGGGGAAGCTGCTCCTTTTGTTTGTGATAATTGGTGGATCTTTAAAGAGAGGAGACAATAACTAGTAATGAAAGTCCGGGGGAGGAGGGAGGAGAGCGCATTTTGTTACTGTTCAACCTCAGAGTGTCTTGGATGGCTTTGGATGAAAAGGGGGATGATGCACTCGTATCTAAATAGGAAGGATCCCCCCACATGGGTGTTTGTGAAGCTTAAGTAATTATTTCTGAGAAGCACTTTGGTAGGTGCTAGAGAAATGTGGAGTGTTTACCTTACTTCACAATCTAAAAAGCCCTAATAAAATACACAACAGGAGTATTAACAATGAAACTATTTTGAGGATTATTAAGCTATTACAAAAGAATGGAAGAAAATCTGCCTGGCATTAGGTTCTGTGCCACTAGATATTTAAATTAATGCCTTCCCTATAGCAGCTCCTTCAGAAATCTCAAGGCACTTAAGCATCTTCAGTGAATTAGATACTTGGTATTGTTAAATAGCTCTTCAGCATCCTCTATTCATGTAGCACGGGGGAAACTGAGGCAGAATGATTTGGCCAGTGCATTCACCATGGGAAGGGTAAAGTGGGGATCTGGTTCATGTGGGTTTCCATGACCCTTTGGCATGATGAAAAATGTCCTTGTCCAGCAGCGCTTCAGACTGCCTGGGGATGCCGGACCGTATTTCTTTCCTCTTCCCCATCTCGTCCTGCTGTTGTAGAGCAGTGCTGTCTTGTGGGCACCAAGAAAATCCGTACGGTTTTGCCTTTTGCCTAATCGATGCCGTTGCAGTATTTACAGTGCTGCCTGTGCCCATCTCAGGGAAGCCCATAAACCCTGATATAATGTTATTTACTTGTAAAAGGCAATTTGTAAAGATCTGTCTGGGGGCTGCTGTCACCATATCCATGGGATTTATTTCCCGTTTATTTACAGTTTGTGCTCATGTATATGCGGTTCTTCTTTCCCGTCATAATCCGAAACTTGATTGTCCCTTGGACTCTTCTGTCACTTGCAGCGTCAGCTGCATGGGTCCCAGGACTGCCTCTCTCATGCAGGTTGATTCCCCCCCCCCTTGTTCTGAGGATGGAGAGGAAGATCTGTAGGCATTACATGAACCTTGGTCCTGAAATTTGCGTCGGGAGGAGAGAGAAGGGCATGGAGCTTCTGGTGCAGTCAGGCTGGGAGTGAGCTTCCCTGAAAACAAACCGTTTTCTTTCTTGCTTTCCTTGGTCTGGCTGCTGGGTGATTTGCCCCAGCCTCTTTTAATTTCTGTAGAGTCCCAAATGCTGAGCTTGACAAACCTTCTTTTTCCTTCCCCTTTTCAGACTTAGTTTTCTCTTGGAGGTGGAGAAATGTAGCTGAGCAAAGGATGGGAGATAGCACCTCAAGGGCAACCTGGGTCCTTCAGATCAGACACCAGATGCTTTTTTCCTTCAATTACTGCTGCCCAGAGCTGTCTGTGCTGCATAGTAGCTAGAATTATGGGCTGCTTGCTTGCTGCAAAGAGAGAGGATGGTGGTATCGACTGAGCATTGCTTAGAACAGGGGCATGTGTGCCACGGCAGCTCTTTTCCAAATGGTCTTCAACTGCGTCTGGCTGGGTTGGGTGAGGCTGCAGCTACCAGGCTGCTGCCAGTGGGACGAAGCCATTAATATGGAGCAGACTCCCCCCTGCACCACAAAGACTGTGTGTAAAATTCTTGGCTTTAGATTTGGGTTAATAAATGAAGGATTTCCTGGCTTTGATGGTGCACAAATTGTTTGGTTCAGGAGCAGATGACTGATTTTAAGGAGTGATTTCTCCCTGGTCTCTGCAGTCTGCTTGTGATGGGGTATGGGGACTCTTCTTGCTTTACCTGTCCTTACAAGCACTGAGTGTAGTAGGTCAATACCTGCAAATGATAATTTAAAAATAAGGTTATGGCATCCAGCTAAAGGCTCTGATGCCTTAAATGTCTTTAATTGCCAAAGTTCGGTATATGCTCAAGTTGTCTATTTGGATTCACTCATAATGATCCCACGCAAAAGAAAGACTCAGCTCTTCTCCATGCTGGATATCCTTGGTGGAAGACAACCTCTGCCTTGAAGGGAAACAGCCACTGCAGCTCTGCGGCTGAGCTGGGACTAACTCCTGGATCTTCAGCATCAATGTGCAATCCCTCGTCCATTGAACAAACCTTGAAATAGATCCCAGCACAACCATGGGCCTGGGCAGACATCTGAAGCGGTTGTTGTGGTAGCTGCTGACCCAGGGGTGCTTTCTTCAAGGAATGGTTCTGAAAAGGGACCTGAACTAGTGGAGTCGTTTGGTACATGGAGGAACAGGCTGTAGATATTCTGAAAAAACAAAATCAAATAGCAGAACTGGTAGTGGAGCTCTTTGAAAATTGTTCAAAGAGACCCTGTGTCAATGCGAAACTCCTATTTATGTTTTTTCTTCCTCCTCCTTTCTTTTGTTGATACAATCTTGGAAGTGGGAGGATTTACAAAAATGCATGTGTTTTTAAGCTGCTTCTTCAGACACTTTTTTTCCCTTGTAAATATTGTGTAAGAGGCCGAAATGAAAAACACAGAAAACAAACACGGAAAAGTCCTCATCAGACCCCTCCTCTAATCACTTCAGCACCCAAAAATCAGATTTGTTGTTGGATGTGTTGTAAATGTATCCCCGCAGCTTTGCAAATGCACTAAGGACAGACCTGTAAAACCCATCGCTTGGACCTACCCTTAAGCCAAATTAGTGACTCCTTTAAAGGTCTGGTCTGCCGGAGCAGGGATGCTCAGCACCGCCGGGGCTCTCAAGGGAGGCACCTCCAGACTCATCAGCCTGAGGGTCCTGCCTTCAGGAGCTTCGGTCCTTCTTCTGGTGGACCCATCCAGGCTCTGACTGGGAAGGATTACTTTGGTGTATTCAAGGGCATCTAAAATAACCCTGAAGTTGAATGAAGAGGAGCATCATTCAGCCTCCCCTGTGCTGGAGGAACTTTGAAACCTCCCTTCGTCGTGTTGGACCCCATGAGGGCATCTCCAAGGATGGCGATGAGGACTGCTCCAGCGGAGAGAGGGCTGCCAGCACTTCAAGCAATAAAAGTGAGTTTTCAGAAGGTTTTCTGCTGCTGGTTTCGGCAGCAGCAGCACTAGGCTGGCATGAGTGATGTACAGACCTGGCACACAAAGCCAAGGGGAACTCAGGAAACTGTGTATTTACTGAAGTTAGCACTGAAGGTTCTGTGGATGCTGCTTTTTTCTCCTTCAGGTGGCTTACTGGGTACTTGGAGGCTGCGTATGGGCTGAGCAATCTCAGGAGAAGGTTATATCAGAGCAGGCTTACATTTTCATGCGAATTAACAAGTGAAGGCAAAACTTGTGGGGTCCCTTGGCTTTTCACTCACTGTCTAGCTCATGGGAACTCTATATGTACTTTGGCTTCTGGGCGATGCTCTAACAAGCTTATGATAAACCATGCCAGCCCTGAGTTAGCAAGGAGCAGGTTTCTTAAATCAAAGCAAGTGTTTTTATTGGTTTGGCTGAACCGTTTGCAAAGGTGCATGTGAACGGGGGAGAGGGGATGGCAGAGCTTTCCTTCCTGGCCGGGGCCATGTGGCTTTGTGCTGGCAGGGTAGTCCGTGCGGCACACGCAGGCAGAGAACAAGAGCAGGCGATGAAGGGCATAATTACAGGGAAGGATGTGGAAACCAGTGCGCTGAAAGGCAACATGATTTGCCCAAGGACATGGGGTGATGGAGCTGGGGTTGGAGCTCAGCAGCTCAGTTTCGTGTGCTGGAGCGCTGTGTCCAGGCCGGTGCTTCTGCTGGGAAGTGGTTTTGGGGTAGATTGCCAACACCTTTACCTTGATTTTTCTGGCTGTCGAAAAAACCGTAAAGGCCTGGAGCACTTGAGTTCAGATGACTGGTCTGAATGTCTCTCCCTGGAAGCTATGGAAAGCAGTACTTGCAGTCCTGTTTGAACTTGTTAGTTGACAAGTTAAAAGGTTGTTTTGACCCTCCAGGATATTTAAAAAAAAAAATATTTCTTTCACCTTCCTTCTCCCAGTTTTATGAGAGGGCCGAGCCAAGAGCTTTGTATTCGGCAGTAGGAGTGTAATTACAGCAAGTCCGGGCGAGCTATTCTCCCCCAGGGCTGTTTCATAGTTGGTTTTTACTTCTCTTTTTTTTTTCCTCCCCCCCCCCATGTTATTGCTCTTATTCCTCCGCCTCCCCACACACGTGCGATGCCGCAGCAGCTGCGGGACCCCACTCCTTTCCCCAGAGCCCTGGTGGGAGCGGTCCGGTTTTGCTGGGGGATGCGGCCCTTGCATGCAGGAAGCAGATGAAGCAAGGAGCTGGAAAGGAGCAGAAACCAGCGGGGTCTGCCGCCAACCGACCCCGAGCCATCGCAGAGGAACGGCTGGATGGGACCCAGCGCAGCTGCTCTGGCCGGGGGAGCCGGGCCCAGCTTTCAGCCCGCGTGTCTGTGCAGACTTGAGCAGGGCAGGACCAGCGGGCAGATGGAGTGCTGCCCGCCCGGGAAGCGGCTCCCAGCTCCCCCTGCCCGTGGCACGGCTCGGTGGGGTGGGCATGCTGGGTGCGTGCCGCCGGCAAGGCTTTGCGAGCTCTTGCTTTGCTCGTTTGTGCTGTGTTTAATGAGCAGAGAGGGTTTCTTTTTGCATCTCGCCTCTTGGAAAGCACCTAACTCCTGCGGAGGCTGTGCTGCCTCGGCATCTGTTGGCCTGTGCATCCTCGGTGTCTCAGGCTCTCCCCTGGGAGCACGAGGGCAGGGGAGGCCCAAGGGGCAGCGGGTCTCATGGCATGTCTCTGTCTTCCTGCTCTGAGCAGGCATGGGTCTGGTTATACACAGCTGCTGGGCACCATGCACCCTGCTGCAATGCTGCTTGCTTTTTTTGGGGGTGGAAAGAAGCACTGACTGTTTTTGTGGGTGGGAGCAAGTGCGATCAGCTCCATCTCCTTTGCCACTCCTGCCAACGGGATCTGAGAGGGCTGGGGAAGCGGGGGGGGTGGATGCATGGCTCTGCCGCTTCCCTGCTGTGTGACCTTCGTCATGCTCAGCTGTGTATAGGATGTGAAATCATTATTCCGTGGAGGAGGTAGAGCGTGGCATACACCCTGCCGTTCACCCGTGGCACCCTGGCCCTCCAACTGCCCCGTGGGTGCTGGCTCCTACCCATGTGGCCACCTCTGGCACATGTCTGTACGGCACTCCCCTGGGGTGCACAGGCACTTTGTGGGTGCACATCCTCTGTCTGAAGGGGTTTTCTGTGTAGGTGACTGCAATTAACCCACCTGAGCATGTTTTCAACCCAAATGAGCATGTGAACAGGAGTATGGAGAGGGTTGGCGGTGCTTCTGCCTCCACAGCGTGGTCTGTCCTGGGCTTTATGAATGTGAATTGAGCTTTGTGATGCTCCATTACAGAGCAGGATATTATCCCCATGTTTAAAGATGGTGAGGGGTGAGTGTGCGAGTCCCCATGGTGCAGACGTGGGGCTGGGTGGCTGAGGGCTGCTCTCTGCTGCCGGCTGCTCGGGGGGGTCAGGCTTGGGCTGGAGCAACACTGTGGCTGCGAACAGAGGAAAATGCCAAAAGAAATCATGAGTGCTTTGCTTCTCCAGGGGAGCTTGATTGGTCTGAAATGGGTGGCTGAGAGCGCCTTGCTGTGCTCGCTGCCTTTTGCCCACTTTATTTAATTGCCAGCCTAACCGAGCCCTCTCCAGCCAAATATCAAAGCTGCTTGGGTGTCGTTGCCAGCCAGGTGCACGCAGCAATGTGTGGGCAGGTCGGAGGCGTGTGTGGGTGTGCAGAGCTGTGAGTGCATCTGTGGAGCCGAGTTCCTCCTGTTCCCCAGCCACGTCTCTCGCCCCAGGTTTCTTTCACCTCGAGAGCTGTGCTTTGAGCCCTGTTGGCTGGTGGTGGTGCTGGCTGGAGGGGCAGCAAGCCATGCCCGAGACCCGCAGTGCCAGCACCTCCTCCTGCACCTGGGAAACTCCCTGGTTGGAAAAGGTCCTAAATGCTCTGCTCCTCCTGGGGCCGGACCGCAGCCACAGCTTGATTTGTTGTCGTCCAGGGAAAAGCTGGTGTCTTTAGGGTCTGATATTCCCCTGTGCAGATGTGCCTTTGCATCTCATCTGGAAGGCTGAATTTATTCTGGAATAAACTGGATGCAACCCCAGATTGGTTCTGCTGGAAGAGCAATGATCATCAAAGTCCCTTTAATTCTCAATTAGTCTGTTTGCCCAAGGCTTTAAAATTGGTTAGATAAACCGCATTAAAAGTTAAATCTGAATTAACCTTTCTTTGCATAGGCAACCCCTTGGAGCCCTGACTGCAGCAAAGCAGGGCTGGGTGCAGAGCACAGGCTTCCCATGGGGGCAGCCCCTTTCTGAGGCCAAAGTGGGTGCTTTTGGGTGCATTCCCCTTGCAGGACACCCGTCACAGGAGAGCTGCTCCTCTTTCTGTGGCTCAACCCTGCTGCGAGCTGACCCTTGGCACAGGGCTGCCGTGCTGGGGTATTTTTAGAGAAGATAAGAGCGATGGCAGGAGAGAGGGCTCAGTTCCAGGGAGCTCCGACTCTTTAATTATGTTTTTGGTCTAGAAAATTATATGGTTCCTAGAGCGTAAATAGAGAACGTATGGAAGGTAATTGCACCTCCGGGTGCAGATTAGCTGGTAGCAGGGAGAGGCTGTGTGGAGGCCGGGATCAGAGGGAAGAGCTGGGTGGAGGGAGAGGGAGAAACCAGCTCCTTGGGGCTGCCGGGCATTGCCCTGCTGCGGGGCGGCTGCACCCTGCCTCGCCCCAGGTTCCTTGCGCCCCCATCCTCTCCACACTGCTTATGGGGGACCCTGCAGCAAGTGCCTGGGGGGGCTCCCAGCCCCATAAAGGTGAGGACCAGTCCCGTGAGCCACCCCACTGCCATTAGTCCCTGCATTTTGGGGGCAGTTTACTTCAAACCTGCCTCCAGGGGTGCCTCGTTGGGACCTCCCTGGGCACAGAGGCTGGGCCGGGTTTACTGGAGGTGGTGGAAATCTGCCCCCTGCCTCTGACTGCTGTGTGCCCTGACCTGCATTTGGCTCCATAGGGAAGAAAGACATTTAAAACGTGTTTTTATGCTTGTGCCTTCCACCCTGCTCAGGAGTGGGGTACATGCGAGGAGACCCTCAACTTTCTCTGCATTTTCTTTTTCATCAGAGCAGCCCTGATTTCAGATGTGTAATCCAGAAGTGCATGGGTGTGGGGCTCGGCGTGCATCCCTCGCCACTGCGTGCTGCCAAAAATGATGCTCTCATTCTGCAGCAGAAAGGGCAAAAGCAGGAGCTTTTTCTTTTAAGTGCCGTTTTTTATATGGACAAGCTTAATTTTTGGTGCGTCTTTTTCTTTTAAAGAAAGCATTAAATTAAAAACCACCCAAAGCTCTGCGTTGGCGGCAGTGATTTTCTGCGTGGTTCCCTCTGCCTTCCCTCCTTCCATGAAGCGCGAGCAATTTGGACGGAGGATCCTGCAAACAAAGGGAAGGGTGTGAGCTTGGGCTGCCGCCGCACGCACCCAGGAGAACGGCGAAGGCCAGCGCTTTGAATCTGTGGGGTGCTGCTGAGCGTGACTGGTCTTGCAGAGCTGAGTACCTGCAGCAACGAGAGCCGAAACCTTTGTTAGGTGCAGAAACGTGAGCAGGGACCTGCGGTAACCCTGTCCCCGCATTTGCACGATTCCCTGCTAATAGAGACGAGGAGGTTTCTCCAGGTGGGACCTCGTTGTCCAGGCGTCTCCGACCCAGTCCCCGGAGCCCTGATGTTTTTGGGATCTAGAGCCTGTATTCGGAGTGAGTCCAGCAAACTCTGCTTGAGAGGAAAATCAAAGGTCTTGATGATGGGAGGAAGCCTGACTGCTGGTGCTGGGAGATAGGAAAGGGACTCTGGAGAAAACAACTGGGATTGGATAAGGAAATTTGGGCTTCAATCTCAAATCCGTCTCCAGCTGCAGTTTGTGAAGCAGTTTTGCAGAGCCTTCCCCCAGCCTCCCTCCTCCAGTTTAACCCTCCACCTGGCCAAGTGCTGGAGATGTGGGATTTTTTCCCTCCCCCTTCTTCCTCACGGTTCCCAGTATAAATACATGGAGCGAAGCCGCCAGCTCTGTTTATTGAACACAAATAGAAGATAAAGTAGTGGAAAACTAATTTTTTCATGCTCATTGGTGGGAAAGATTAAAATTATGCAAATCCTCAGCAGCGAGCTTGGTGCAGAGATAAGGGGATGTTCAAGTCAGCTGGCTGCCTGCTAATTCACTCATTGAAAAAGAAATGAGCAGGAAAGCTGTGATCAGCGTCACCGGCCCCTCATGGCACTCACGGGGCTGGGATTTCTTTGCTGTGCTGGGAGGAAGCCGAACAAAGGAAACCTTTTTTTGGAGGCATGTAGGATCTGTGCCGAGATGCTCACCCCGAAATCACGTGTCTGCCGAGTGCCGGCTGTGATTGCTGCCTGATGAGCTTTGGGATGCGGCACCTAGACCTCGTCCGGGGTGTTTCTGCCAACCTCCAGCCAGTTTGCAATGACCTGAAAACCCCTGAAAGTGGTGGGTTTTCTTTCCCCTAGCATGATGATTCTGGGGGTGAATCAGGTGAAATCCGCCACCTTGGTCCCTCCATTGGATGCCATGAGCAGAGCAAGGCTGGGAGTTGAGTGGGAAACCACCGAAGACGAGTGATGCTGGTGCTTGGTGCTTTCTGCTGCACCGGTGTGGCTCTTGGGGGGGGCTGCAAGAGGCAAAGTGGGGTTCGGCGGGAGGTTCACTAACCCAATACACGAAGGGTTGTGCGAGGCAGGGGAAGGGCAGGTCTGTTCTGGGTCTGGACTTTACTCCAGGATCCCAGTGCTGCTATCGATGAAACGGTGCCCATCTCTCCCCCGGAGACGCCTGCTTTGTAGTGGAAAGCAAGTCTTGAAATTCCCTGTATAGGCACATTAATTAATTTTTGCAAAGCAACAGTGCTGTGGGGGTTTTCCCGGGATGAAAGGCCTGTGTGTGTGTGTCCGTGAAGGATCAGGGTATGTGCAGATGTGTTTGTGGTCAGGAAAAAGCGAGTGTGAAGCAGCATCCCATCATCCCCCTGACTCCGATCTCTGACTCAGCCCCGCGCTTCAGCTGAAGGAAAGATTTAACTCCTTTAGACCAAACCGAGTCTGTAGTGCTGGAGAGCATTAGCTGGCCACCTCTCCCCTCCCCGAGACAGATGAGGGCAAATAGCGGGTCTTTTGCTAGTTGTGTGCTTTGCCCAGCGCAGGCTCCTTGGCCATTCGGCCTGTGCATTTATTTCTTGAAATCTCTCAAGACGATGCCGGTGCGTGATGCCCGGTACAGGGGAGACCGGTACCCCCTCGAAACCGAAACCCTGCGAAGCAGCTCAAACTGCCGACCGTGCAGAGGCACCCATGAAATGACGGCTGCTCATCGTGCTAGGAGAGGGACCCGGCGCCAGCATGTGTTTTTGGAAGGGTTTGTCTGATTTCCTGTCAAATCAATATTTATTCACAAATCTATTTGTTTGCTTTTGTCACTGAAAACTCTTGTGGGGTTTTTTTTTTTGTGTGTGTTGTTTTGTTCCCCTTGTGTATTTTTGGCTGCACTGTGCTGGCGAGAGGGGCTGCTACAGCTTTTGCTGGCTCCAGTCGTTCCAGCTGCTCCTCCTAACCCATGGTTTTGAGCCTCTTTTGTAAGGAGGGACTCGGCTGGCAGCTCTTCTCCGGCTGGGCACGTCTTTCTCCCCGCTCCCCCTGTGTGCCCTTGGGCTGGAGGGGACAATGCTGCTGGGATTGGAAGGGGTTGACTTTAGCGAACGTGGACGGTGTTTTTCCACGACTGCATTATGGATCACGGTGGATGAGGGGTGTGGAAGAGATCAGCTGCCACCCAAAATGCAGTGACAGTATTGGTGCTGGCTCTGGACCTGTGTGTTTGGTTTTCTTTCATCTCCATAGCTGTAGCCAAAGCCGTTGCTGGTGTATGGGCACGATGGGAGCATGCTCTGAGTCCTGGGGGGCGTGGGACACCCCCTGCATCCGTGCAAGCCCACCGGCTGCAGGAGCTGCCTGGGTCGCAGCGTGCCGTGCCGCAACCCCTGAGCCGTCCCTCCCGGTGCGTCTGCCCTGGCAGCCTGCCTGGGACCGGGGAAGAGTGCGTGCGTGAGCGTTTCCCTCCAGGCCTGCAATCGTACTCAAGTTTCACCATCACCACTAACCTTCCCGTTCATTTATTTTTCCATTTTACTGTGAGTGAAACAAATAATGGCTTGAGCTTCGCCCGCCCTCCAGCCGCTCTCCCGCTTCTCTCTGCCTCCATCCCCTGACTCATTCCTGACAGCCTGAGCCCATCCTGCTGGTGTTTGTTTTCCTCCCTGTCCGTGCTCTCACTTTCTTGCTGGTTTATTTGCACTCCCGTAGTGCTTAGCGTACGGACGGGGACCGTGGATGTAGCACCTTTCTTTTGCTTCCAGCTGGCGCGGCTCCAGCTGTTTGCAGAGCTCTGTACACCTGCTAAAAGCTGCGTCTGATGGAGATGGTGCCGTGATGGAGGCACAGCCCGGGGTTGGGGGCTGGAGTTGCAGGTGGAATAAAAAAAGGGGGTTTTTAGCAGCCGACCGAGGACCTACGGTGCTCCAGAGCACCTTGGGCATGGGGAGAGCATTGCCTCCTCCTGGGGTTGTCTGCAGAGCCCCGTAGCTGGAATATTATTTATCTCCCCCTAGCCAAATCACGCAAAGCTAAATTGAGCTGTGGCAGGCAAATGTGTGAAGCGTATTATTAGGAACAGGGAGCTCTTGTTCCACAGCTGCTGCTGCTGCTGCTGTTGGTAATTAATGTTTGAGGAATTGCAGATCTTCATTAGGAGAACAATTAGATTAACGAGAGAACTCGAGCTGAGGCTATAGTGGGAAAGGGTTGGGGGGAGGCTTTAAAAACAAAATAAAATCCCGCCCTGGCACCCTGCCTTGCTGCTCCAGAGACGTGCCGATGCTCTGGGAGGTGTGCCGGGAGGAGACCGGTCCCTTCTGCCGGAGCAGTGACAGGCGCTAACGGACTCGCGGGGGGGGGTGCGTGCAGGGGGATCATTATGGAGAGGAAAGAAGCAATCTACGATTGTCATAAATATTTAAGGCAGCCCAGCACCCATAATTCAGCCGCAGCACCAGATTATTAGCGGAGAGAGCACTGGGTGAAGGCTGCTCAGGGCTTAGCAAGGTCCTGGGCTTGCATCGTTAAAAGCTTTTAATTGGTGTCCTTGTTGCTGGAAACACTGACCCCTCCAAGGCAAGAGCCACCCTGGCCACGAGGTATCGCCTTCAGGGTCTGGGCTTTAATTCAGGCCAACGAACAGGCCTGAAGTTGAGGGATTTAAGATGCTTCTTAACGCTTTTTTTTTCAGTAAGAGGTGTCTGGGGTTCCCCCCACCCCTTATTTTCTTCCCTGTGGGCTGCCCATGCTGGGTCCGTCCATGCTCCTGCAGTGGGTTTGCCCTCGCACCGTGTGGCCGGAATAAGGTGCCGCACAACTGGCTGATGAGCGGGATGCAGCAGGAATTCACTCAGGATAAATGAACCGTTTAGAGAGGTTGTAAAATCATAGAAAGTAACGACAGAAGGGAGGTTGGAAGGTCAATTAGTCCCTCTCACTGGCCCATGGCAGCATCGCGCGTTTGGAAGTCGTTTGAGGCAGATGCATGCCTGACCTTCTTAAAAACCTGCAGTGATGGTGTTCCCATCCCTGGGCTGTGCTCTCCGTCTGCCTGCGCTGCCTGGCTGTGGCCCCGCTGCCGGCTCAGCCCCACACGGCCTCTCCCGCAGGGCACCGGCGATGCCCTCCCCTTGGGAAATGCTCCACGTAGCCCCTCCGGACCACTCCGCTTCTGGTGAAAGGGATAGGAAGGGGGATTCTTATCTCCTCTTGTTTTAGGAAATTTAAGCACAAGAAACTGTTTTCCAGCAAGGTGGAACCCCTGAATGGTGCAGACAGGTCTGAGCTGGGATGGGGGAGGCTATGGGTCGGCTCCCAGAAGCAGAGAGTGTGGGGGCTTGGGGGGTTATAAAACCGAGTGTGTGGCAGAGGGGGCTCAGCTCTGTTTTGCGCATCTCTGCTCCCCTTGCGCGGGGAGAAAGCAGAAAGTTTTGCCTTTCAGGAGATGGCAGATTTCTCCCTTCAGTAATTGATGGGGACAAAAAAGTTGCATTTCCTGGTGACTCCAGATGGTGCAGTGAGAATAAAAGCATTTTCTGCAATATGGTGGCTTCTGCGTGTCCGAAGGAGAGATTTGTTGTTGGACCCGTTCCTGTTTGGCTCAGTGCCTCTGAAGATGGACAAGTCATTACTGAGCGCTCGTGCTGGCTGGGCGGGCAGAGGGGTCGTGGGCTCTGGAAAGCTTCCTGCAGCCGCGCTCATCAAGAGTGAAAGAATCTGCTTTTATGAGGCAGCGCTCTTCCTTGCCCTGCTGAAAATGGAGGACAAAAAGCATCTTTCTCCCTGGCCAGGCTTAGCCTGTTGCATGCTGATGGTCTTCACCTGCTGAGTAAATATTATTGCATGTTTAATTCATTGCCCACTTCTCACGGGGGGTGTGCATGCGTGTGCATATGTGCTGTTTGGCATTTCAAAAACATTGTCGTGAATTCTCAGCCAGCCTACTCAGAAAAATCTCTTTGCGTGATCTTTGTGATGATTGACTGGTAACAAAGACACCTAGATGATCTCACCAGCTTGTCAAAAAAACCCTTATGTTGGTTTAAAGTAAAATACAAGATGACGTGCCTACCAGGTGGAGTCTTTTTGAATCCTGGGTAATGGATAGGTTCTCCCAGGGTCCTCTTGCGAGCTCCTTTCCTACAGCCTGCTGTAGGAGGGATATTATCAATCTCTGAATGCTTATAAATGTTTTAAGCTGCCTCTGATGCATCCCTGGTGTGGACAGGCTGCGTATGGGTTGCTTTATCTTAACCAATGAAATGCAGCTACCTCTGGGGTGGGATGTCTGTTAGCCTGGCAGGACCGCGCTGCTACAGCTGCTCAGAGCAGAAAGGGAGGAAAATCATATTTAATAGAAATAAGCCAGCAGGGCGAGATCAGGCTGTCAGGCAGGAGCTGGAGTATCGCGAGGATGATGTTACTCCCAATTTCTGCTTATTTAGCAGCCTCTTAATTTTACATCTCACATGGAAGATGAAAATTGCAGCAAAGCCCTGCCTGGCTGAGCTGCTCAGCTCAGAAGCGTTCCTGGTTTGCACCACTCGGGCGTTGCTGCTCGCTGGTGTGTTTTGTGGGGCTTCATTCGATGCATTAAGGTAACTCCTGGAGGCACCCGCTAGAGCTGGGGCTCTCTACAATGATGTGACAAGAGCCAGAGGGTTCCCTAGACAGACAGGCCAGAATTAAATCAGAGGGAAAGCAAGCACGGAGCGTGGATGCGGATTCCTAGCCCTGTTGCTGACCTTGAGCAGTGCAGCCTAAGACTCTGTCCAGTCTGCTCTGGTGTCTGCTGGTCTGCAGGGCTCTACCAGCCCAAGCAGTGACCTAGCATCCTCCCAGCTTAGCTCTTAAATTCAGATGAGATCATGGCAGCGAGTGATGGATGGGGGTTTTTTTTCTTTCTCTCCTCCTTTCTTAATCTCCCCTGGCTGGTGGGTCTGAGACACAGGATTCCTGCCAGAGCAAGGGAAGGGATTTGCTCATCTTCTGTCTTGCAAGCTCAAAACCAAATCCTCTTTATGAAGTTTAACCCCCTGTGTTGGCTGGCAGAGCTGGAGCGCCTGGCAAGGAAATGGTGGGGGGAGAGATGCTGAAGGAAAAGGCAGGTTGAACTAGAGAGAGGGGAGAACCAGGAACGACATCCCTGTGCCCTCAGTGCCCAAGGGGTGCACTCTGCCTTTGTGTTGGTCTTGATTGCGGCATGCTTGATCCTGGGGTGGAAAAAACAGGTATGGAGGCGTTGAAGGGCTTGTGGCTGTGGGAGCCACGTTGCCCTGTGTGCTGGCCAGCGGTGGGTCCTTATGGCAGGGTGGAGCATCCCCAGTGCACAGAGGTTGGGTGAACGTCCTCCCATGCAGGGCTCCCAAGCAGGCTGCTGCAAAACCCAGGGAATACAGCACTTACTAATAACCTTGATTAGCTTTACTTGCTGGTCGCTAATCAGCAAGATGCAAGCCGTGGCAGCGAAGCCAGCTCTATGGTATGGACCAAGAAAGATGAGCCTCTCTATCCTTCTTACTGCGGCTCAGGATCCCCATCCTTGCTTGCTGCGGGATTTGCTGGTACGGTTGTGCTATGCGGAGTGCAGAGCAGCCAGACTCACCCTCCTGTTCCGAACGCTGCTTCTAACCCTTCCTAATTGAAGCACAACTGTACCTTTTTCATGGGGTATGAGGAAACAAAACAGATCATCAGCTGCACTGTTGCCACAATGATTTTCATTTACCACCAAATAGTAATTAGGCTAAATTTTGCGTGTTTGCTTCACTACTTTTATTTCCTCTCATTTGTTTTTTGCTGATAAGCGGAGTGTGTGCAGGCGGCTCCGTCCTTGCACAGGGACCGCAGCACTCCTGTGTCATCTCCCAGCCTGGCTACCCAGGATGTGCAGACAAGAGTGGCCATGTCGCATACAGGCCATAGAAGGAAATTTATTTCTTTCCTTTTTTTGTTTCCCAAGGCTTTTGGCTTGCTTGTATGTGGGCTTGAGCTGTTGCAGCCTCTGGGGTTTAATGGCCTCTTCCAGAATGAGAAAGCAAGGGCAGTCCCTCTGCATCTCCTGGCCATGGGGGACCCTAAAAATGATAAGCAGGGGGTTAAGTTTTCCTCTGTCTTAGTGTAAATCCAGACCAACTTCATGTTACTCAACAGGAGCCTGTCTGGGTTCAGTGGGGTGTGAGGGAGCAGGGTCGTTGCCTGGGTCTGTAGTGATTAGTTGAAATTCTCCAGGGTGTTGTGTTTGGAGAGACTTTTGGGTTTGGGTTTTGGCCTGAGGTGTGCATGCGTGCATGTGGTTTGGGGGTTTTTTGGCTTATTCCTATCATAGCTCATACTACTGGGGACTGTGTCTACCTGGGGAAAAAAAGGAGTCATGCAAAATCAGGATGAAGCCAGGGGTGTTAGCACTCCACTCCCTGGGGCGATGCTGGTGGCAGAGGGATGCCTGCACCGGGTGGTGAGCTCTGGTGGGAGCACCAGGAGGGTCCTGCCGCCACCCTCCCATGGGGCCCATCAAGCTGCCTGGTTGCTTGGCATCGGGTTCGATGGAGAGCTCCGAGGAGCCCGAGAGCTGATGATGATAACAAACGGAGGCAATCGATCAGCAATTGCCTGTAATGAGAAGGTCATTCTTGCGAGAGGGCTGGTGACATCCTACACTGGTCCAGCACTCTGAGCTGGAAATGATAAAGTACGCCCATGTTCCTAATTAACTTTTTTTATTTTTTTTTTCCTTTTGATTTTTCATCTCTTTTCTGTCTTCTGCTTGGGTTGAAGGCTGGTAAAAGATGGTTTGCTTGGACACAAACTCACAGCAGCAATAGGTGGGCAGGTTGCATCACTTGGCCGCAGTCCTGTGCCGGAGTGATGGACCTCTGCGAGGCAGTGACTGGCCTCCCATGCTCCTGGCCTAGCTGCTGGGGCTGGGAACCCACCAGTTATCCTCGGGGAAGGGTTTGCACAAGACTCTTCGGTTTGTTACCACCTATTTTGTGAGAAAGCAGCTTAAGTTGCCCTCAGAGGGCAGCAGAAAACTGTGTAGGAGCTGGAGGAAGGCCAGGCAGGTTCCTGTCAGCAGCTGAGCTGCTGTCAGCAAGGAGCAGCGTTGTCAGCCCCAGGAACGGGGTTTGACCCCCCCTGCTTGCACAGGGGTTTTGGGGTGAAGGAGGGGGCCGTCACTCCCTCCTGCTGCTAACGGCAAAGGGAGTCCCCGTGCAGACCTGGCGGAGGGGGCGAGCGGTTTGGAGGGTGGAGAAGGTTGCAAGATGTGGCAGCATCCAAGTTGCTATGTGAAGGGAGCAGTAAGCCAAAGCTGGAGGGATTAGCCTGCTCAGAGGGACAGATGCCATCTGGATGGGCTCTTCCCGGTACAGGTCATCTTCATGCCACGCTGCAAGTCAGAAAAGCACTGGTTCCTCATTGTTCAGTGTTTTTCTCATGTGTTCTTAGTTTGACACACAGAGATGTGAGTCCAGGAAGTCTTTCTTCCCCAGGAAGGTGGAGCATTGATCTAACCCTTCATTTGATCTGGAGTGGAAAAATGCTTTTTCTTAGCTTGGACTCCAGACATGAGAAAAGCTGTTGCAATTTTGCTGGTGGCGGGCTGTTGTTTGGTTGCGCTCTTTGTTGAGGTTTTTTTTTTTTTTCTTTTTTCCTCTGCTTTGTTTGAGTGGTGCTTGATATCTCTGATTTGGAAAAGGTCCGATGATGATTATGGCTGTGTTGCCCAGGTCGGAGAAGGGATTGCTGTGATGGGGAGAGGCATTAGTGCTCCTGCCAGTGCAAGAATTTTGGAGCAAGGACTTGTGTAACGGGACGCAGACCTGCAGGTTGCTAGCGACCAACATGACTAAATGATGTCAAGCCTCTTGCGAGGGATGGTGTATATAAGAAGGAACTGCAGCCTGGTGTATTTGCTGTAGGTCAGAAGTGGGCATGTATTCCTTTTCTTCAAACTTGTTCAGGGATCTCTACCTGCTGAAAACATTTGGGCCAAAGAAAAAAAAGATTTTGGTATTTTTTTAAATTATGTATCAACTTAGTTGGCAGCGTGCCTAGTCTCCCAAAGGCCAGAGTGGTTTGGTGCTGGGTGCGTGCTCCTTTGCTGCCCTGTGTTTGCCCACCAGTCTTGAGCACGTTGCAGTAACCCAGTGTCACCCATCTGCCCAGCTCCCAGGCTTGGGGTGCGGGTGCTTTGGGAGGGGGATGTTGGTTATTTTCTCTTTAGCATGATTTTCTCGGAGAAGATCATGTTTATTCCCCGTGTGGAGGCTGGCTGGTGCGCTGTGCTGAGGATGCTGTGAGATGAGGCTGACGGACGATTATTTACCCAGCGCTGTCGGCGTGCGCGTGGCGAGCACGGAGACGAGATGCAGTCTGTGCCCCAAGGAACTCCCAGTCTGTCAGGCAGCTAAGCTGGGGCTAATGATGAATGACTTCCTAAATAAATAAATAAATAAAGCTCAAAGGCCTGAAAAAAGAAACGCAAAGTATCACCCTAAACCACAACGAAATGTAGTTGTTGACGATCGCTGATGCTGTCAGGCGCTCAGCGGAGATCTGCGATGGTTTGTTGGTAAATGCTGAAGGATGGTGTGTTTTTGCATGTGAGCGAGGAGAAGGGAATGGGGCAGCGGGGAAGGGGATAAGGCAGAGAGGAATGTGGTCCCGGGTCAGATTCTTCCCTGCCTCGTGCCTTTGTGCATCTTGGAGGAGAGCCCAGCTTCTGCCCTGCGTGCACAGAGGCAGAGGAGAAGCCACATCTTCAGCCCAGCTCTGTGCTGGGCCCAGGAGGATGCTCCTGGGATTTCTGGTTGCTCCAGCGTTGCCTTCCTCTCGCTGGCGATGCCATGATGCTGCCACCGGCACGGGCTTTTTGCTCTTTCTTCACTGCAGCAGAAGTGGTCCTTCGGGGTCCTCCCTGGGCTGCGGCCACAGCACCCCACAGTGTGGGTGGGCTTGGGCTTAACAGGGGTGCCGCCTGGCCAGGGGAGCTGTGCTTCCTCCTCCTCCTCCTCCTCGTCCCCTTGCTGCTGGTTGCCTCTGGCTGCAGCGATGTCCCCTCTGCCCCTGTCCGTGCTGCGCTGCACCTGCTGAACGCTTCCCGGCTGCCGCAGATACATCACCGCTTGTCAGAGCTGTCACTGCGGGGAACATGGTGGGGGGAGATTAATTTCTCGTGACAATTCGAACCCAACTCACAGCTCTCCTGTCTCATTTCTCCTGCAGTGACCACGGCTTAACCCTCACCATGCCATCGTGCCCCCAGGCAGGGAGTAGCATGTCTTGCAACACCCGCACTGCTGCAGCCCAAAATGCCCCTCGTGCCTGTTGCTCGGGGACAGTGCTGGGCACTTGCCACGCATGGGAGGACCAGAAATGATGTAGGAAGAAAGAAAAAGAGTGTGTATGTGTGTGTATGCATGCAAACACGGCGAGAGGCAGTTTGATTTCATGCTCAGAGCACTGTCCTAGTGTGCAGTTTCTTCTGGTTTCCCACATTGTAAAAAGGGATAATACTGTCATATCAAAGCACTTGGAGATCTGGGGATGAAAAGCAGCGTATAGGACCGAGACAGTCCTGATCAAAGCTCTTTTTTCTCCATCTGTGTTTGTTTCCCCATGGAAGATAATACTCTGCCTCTTTCTTGTAAATATTTTTTTTAAGATCTAAGTAACTCCCTGATAGATAAACAGTCATGCTTAGCTCTGAAGGATCTCTACTGGCTGCTCTAATTGTGTTTGCCAAGACCATGGCCTGCGTTTTGAAGTGGGTTGGGGAGTTGTGTTCGAGCGTAGAGGAGGAACTGCATCCGGCATGGAGGGGAAGGGGACGACTTGGAAATAGTCCGAGACGTCATTTTTCAGGCAGGATCATGCATCTTTTGAGATCAGTCCTTTCTGCACAGCCCTTGGAGCTGGGCACCTAAAGCCACCAGTTAGTCTTGAGGTGAGCTTTGCTGGTGGACGGGGGTTGTACTTGTTTTATTAAGGTGTATTGAAGCACTGTGGGGAAGGTGGGTCCTGTGGGAGACGGGAGCACAGCAGTCCCATGTGCCCCAGCAGAGACCGGTCCTCTGAGCAGCAACAGGCTCCCACGTCTCCGGGGTGTCTTTGCCAAGATGAAGTGGCCCAGAAGGCAAAGTCATTTGGGGGGCTTTGCTGGCCTGATGAGCGTGATTCAGCAGGCGCAGGGAGGTCTGCAGAGCGTTAGGAGTCTCCCTGTTGTGGGGGAAGGATGTGCATGGTTCTGGCACTGGGTCTCGCTGGGACTTTTAGCATTTTGCTTTTGTGGCAGGCAGGTTTGTTTTGTTTTTTCTCTCCCCTGAGCTAACCCTGTGAGCAGCAGCAACGATGCTGTTGCGTGCAGACCCAGCTCTCTGGGTGAGTTTCCTTGGGGGCTCTCTGTCTAACCAAGACTTGAGGTCTGCTTTTCGAGCAGAGGCATCAGCAGCATCTCCCTCTCTGCCCCGACACTGGCTTTCAAGTGCCTGATAGGGAGCTACAATGGCTGCAGTCTCTCCCCCCCGTTAAATAGGGCTTAGCTGGTCAGCGTGTTAGTGGGCGTGGAGAGGGAAATGAGTGTCAGAAACACATACTTTGAAGCTCATGTCTTCGTGCTCTGTTTCCCCAGGAAAAGAGGCTAATACTTGCCAGCAGAGCAACCTGAGTGTGGAGTCATGGGCCACTTGGGCTTCCAGGGACAGCATTGCATGTTGGCATCTCCTTGCTCCCCAGCACCCACGGGGAAGGTCCCACAGTGGGTCCTGGGCCAGGTCCAAGCAGGCAGCTGCCCACATTGCATGAGCCACCAGCACTGGCATCCCCGTCCCAACCCTGGTGGGGCTGGGTTTGCTGAGGGCAGGGTGTTAGATAGGAGCAAGATAGAAATGTGGGGTGGTGAATTTAAATTTCATCTCTCCCCTCCCTAGAGGAGGTGACAAATGAGCTAGTGGTTGTGCTAAGAGCTCTTCTTTCTTTCTTTAAAGAGGTTGCTGGGAGGAAATGAAGTGACCCACTGACCTTTGTTAATATGCAGCACAAACTAAGCTGGTGCTGCTGGAAGGAAAAGAGACCTCAGTGCAGCCCTCTGCCTGCAAGGTGTTTGCTTCGATTGATATGTCTAATGGGAGTAATTCTCCTGCAGCAGCTACTGAAAATGAAGATGTTTAATCATCCGCTAGATCTGTGTGGAACTTTTTGCAGAGAATTTCTTTAAAATCGCCCTTCTCCTTTTCACATGCAGGTGAAACAGAATAGAAGCCCAAATGCTTTTTTGTGAAATTTTTTCAAGTTGTTAAATTCTAATGAATCTGAAATGAAGGCATGATCCTCCCTCCTGGATTTTTTTTAAATGCAGAGCAAACGTTTCGATCACTGGCTCCATGGGGACTAAGAAAAAGTAACATATGGCAAAATACCTGCATAGCTCTGACCCATCCCAATGTCTGTAACTGTGCAGACACTTGTTTTTAGCAGCATTTCCCACAGGCTCCCTCTTTAAGCAGCGGGGACCAAGCTAGCCAAACTGGACTGTAGATAAAGCCCCTTCCTCCTATATCCCCTCGGATACCCAAAGTAGCTTAAGGGAGTTAGGTGTCCAGAACCCTCTGAAATGGGAGTTGCTGGGAGGAAAATCTTCAAAAGCATCTTAGCGGCTTAGGTTAAGTCCCTTTGACTCTCAATGGAACTTAAGCTCTTAAGAAATGTAGGTGCTTCTGAGCATTTTACCCTTTGTGCCTAGCACCCTTGGGTCCCTGGAGATCCCTAGCTCAGTACTGGCTGGAGGAGCCACAGTGGGAAGCTGCTTCTTGCAAACGCTTCTCAGTTTTATTATTTTTGATAATACACTTCAAGATCCTGTGCTCAGCGCTTACAAGATGCACACATGTACATACTTAGAGCTAAAGATCAGGCAGTGCACGAGAATGAATGCCTTCCAGGAGCTCTTTTACTGTAAGAATTAATCTTATTCCTGAAATGTGACCGTATCTAGCACAAATCTGACCCCATTGGGGGCCATGGCTTCACTTAATTGCATTCTTTAGCAAGGATTGAGGTCTATTAGGTGGTGTGCTTGTGTTGCAGGAGATCCTGTGCCAGAGAATTTAGTGAGGGTTTGCAGGTCCATGGAGCAGCGCAGGAAAACTGCCATTATGTTTACTTGTTTGGTGCCAGGAGCTTGGCTGGGTGCTCAGCAGACAGGCAGGAGGAGTGATGCAAACCTGCTTCAAAGAGCATAGACAAGGTAAACTGTGCACATGCAGAGGAGGAGAAAGGATGGGTGATAGAGCCCTTGTGATTTGAACATTCATCAGAGCAATTCCCACTTGAATTCAGCACCGCCAGGAGGGCAGGAAAGCCTTGTTGCATGGTAGCTGGGTTTCCAAATGTTGCGTGTTCTGCATTGTAGGCAGGAATCATGCAGTGGATAAGAGTCTGTTTCCAGTCTCCCTATTGCCAGGGTGCTACCAAGAAAGCAGAGCAAACTCCTGTCCCAGTCTCTTCTTGATATCTGCAGGGGAACCAGGTGGGTGCACATCTAGCTGTCCTGAAAATCCCGTATCCAGGGGGAGACAGCCAGTGACGTACCTGCTCTGAAGGATGAGTTGCTGGATTGAAGTTGACATGTCCTAATATCTCTGCCAGCACTTTCTGTCTCTGTCAAGGGCTCGGGAAGCACATTAGCACTGGAGCGGAAGTGTCACCCTCTGGCATCTCCTTCTCTAATCTTGGAGCTGTTGCTATATCCCCTTTACCAGACCTTCTCTATCTGAGGCCATTATATGGCATGAAAAGCCATACTAGATGTGGGAGAGCGGAGCTGCCAGGCTCCTCTCTTCGGAGGAGGCGGAACATTTCCCTGACATGCCTGCCTTCAGCTCCATCATCTGGGGGACTTTGGGGGCATGCTGCATGGGGCAGCGCAGCCTCTTGGCTGCTCTTAGCTGTGGAAGGTCGCTGGTGCTGCATTTGGAGAGCAGACAAGGCTCAAGGAGATGTTTGATGGCATTTACTGGGACTGCGGAGGGGGCATGTTGCTCTGATAAAGAAAAACAAGAGTTTCTGAAATGCTGGCTGAGCTAGCCCTGAGTTTTGTTTTTTTTTTTTAATGTAGAGAACTAAAATGGTTGAGAGGATGTGTGTTCTCTCCAACTCCTGCCCTCTCCCCCTCCAGCCTCGCTGGTGGGAACTAGGAGCTGCATGACTGAAGCAGAGAGAAGGGAGAGCCAGCGAACAGCAACTCGGTTCCATTTGTTGTGCTGGCATTGATACCACATCCCCAGTTTAATTAACAGTTACCATCGCAGCTATTCATAATGTTCCCAGTCTCTGCTTGCCTCTGACAACAAAAGAAACCCCAATGTGTCGTTCTGCACCCTGGAACCCTGCAAACCCTGCGTTAAGTCTGGCTGAAGCCTCTGTGTGTTTCTCTAAGTGCGTCTAGAACAAACATTTGAAGAGATTCTCAGTGGTATAATCCAGGTTTTTTCTCTTTTTTGTGAGAGTATCGGTATTTATGCTCGGTTTTCACAAGCCAGCACTGAAGCACAATGGATCTAGACTAGCACAGAGCACACAGCAGATGCTTTGTAATCCTCAAAGTGCAAGTCCAAAGCTTCTCTCTGAAAAGGTGCTTTTTAGGGCCAAGTACATATGGGGACTTCTTGTTTATCCTGGCTTTTCTTTTAATTGTACAGTTCAGCCTTGGAGAGTTAATGGGACAGAAAAAGATTAAAATGCCCCTTCACACTGCCTGTTCCAATGGTCTCATACCCTCATGTGTATCAGAAAGCTTAAGCAACCTCGCTATCCCCTTAGTCCTTTTAAAGCCTTTGATTGCTGTACAGTATCTCCTACCTGGCTTTTCTCCAAAAGGTGATAAACCCTGGTTTTGATTTTTAATTGGGGTAACTGATAGTGGGAAGGAATCCGTACAGATCTGAGAGCGTCCTCCACACAACTCTGGCCCATTATTCTGGTGCTCAGAGTCTGTCTGATGGAGGAACCTCTTAGCTGCCGACCCTACAAGGAGGTTGTGCTGCAGTTTTCACTCTATTTCCAGCCCTTCTGGGGCAAAGCTCGCCTCTGTCACTGAAGGAAGCATTTACCAGTATTGACACACAGGACTGGGGTAGTTGCTAAGAATACAGCTCCCTTAATGCCATTCCAGCTTTGCAAAGGGATCAGGATAAAGCTGTAAGCAGGCAGCTCTGTTTGGAGCCAGGAGTTGTCTCCATAGAAATGTGCCGGCAGGGCAAGGGGAGCAGGCTGGTGCTGAGCTTGCTCTCCCCTGTCGCAGCCGTGCTAATATGCTGGTGCTGTCCTGCAGCCATGTTCTGCCACGTCCAGGGCAGAAGCAGGTCAGGAGAAAATCTCTCCCACGTCCTTTGGAGGTTGTGTTTGCTTGCTGTGCCTTTTGGTCCGTCAGGATCAACTATGGTACCCCCTGCTCCAGGTTTTCTCTCTTCCAGTTTTGTGTTAGCTCAGTAACGCGGTTCCTCTGTGTGTTGCAGGTGGGGAAACTGAGGCACCGAGCGGGGTAGGGACTCTCAGACATGCAGAATAGCTGCTGTAATCCCAGCCACGGTAAGAAGCCTGGGAGACTCGCCAGCATGCATTTGCCTTGCAAGAGGGGCTCTGGGACACCTACGCTGATTCCAGGGCTGAGGTTCAGGCTTGCTGTGTTGGGGTGAGTGCTGCACAACATGGAGCCTGCCTGGGCAGGAAAGAAATCCCTCCCCCAGCTGCATGGATCCTCAGCAAACAAAAAGGGACACAGGGGAGTCATCTCCTGCTTCATCTTCCCTCTTGTGGGAGATTTTTTTTTTCTTCCTTCCTGGGTTTTTCATGTGTGAGGTTTCAGTTTTTCTTTGCCTGCCCTGCGCTTTTGTGGAAAAATCGCCCTTTAAGAGGGTCCCTGGGCCCTGTCGGGTCAGATCCCTTCACACCTCATTGCTCATGTGCTGCTCGGCCAGCGCTGCCTTTCTCCCGTGTTGGGGAGGGGAGAGAAGCCGACGAGTGTTAAACTTTAAACACGGGCTCTGCGCAGTTGGAGCCTCCCAGTTACGCTTCTCTTTCTTGCGCCGTTCCCTCCCTTTGTGTGAGTGCATGCACGAAAATTCGCCATTACCTGCCGAGGCAGGGAGGCTGGAGGAGGCTGGCCTCGTGCACCCACCGGTCCACTTGGCGATGGAGCTGGCCGAGTTCTTTGTGGCATCAAGGCGAAGGGCTGCCTGGCCTCCCCGCAGGGACCGTGCATGGCAATTGCTTTCTCGAGACCCCACTGCCTCTCCGGGCTCTGTGGGGCTGCCCCCTCCCTCTCCGATGTTGGCTGCCCTCCTTCCTCTCTCTGAGTGCTCTCCCCTTTGCCTTTGTGCATCCGCAGGTGCTGACAACGCTGGGGAGACGCTGTGAGTCCTGCTGACCCGGAGCCTTCCCGGCTGGGGCTAAGGCCATTGCAGAGGATGAGGATCCTTCCCAGCCCTGGGATGTCTTCGCTGGTCTCCCTCGTGAACCTCCTCTCTGTGCTGCTGATAGGCTGCGTAGCTGAAAGTAAGTGACTCTGCTGTTCCCCTGCTGCTTTTTTTCACCCGTGCTTCACCTCCCCTGGAGAAGGACAGCAGGAGCAGGCTTTAGTGCTTAGAGCCAGCAAAGTATCCCCCTCTCCTTTTTAGCGTTAAAGAAGTGCTCAGTACCTGATCATGTGTCTTAATTTTCCAACATTTTTAGCTTTCCACCAGTACCTTCCTGTTGTTCCCAGCCCTGCCTTAGAGGGACATAGGGCAGCTAGGTCCTCACAGCTTTGAATCTCTGGTTGCCCCTAAGACTGCCAGAGAGCTGGAGAGAAGGGGAGGGAACTGCCTGACAGCTCTTGCTGGAGCCTTCCTCCCCCTTCTCCCGGCCCCATCTCCACCCAGCTCGCCCATATTGTCCTCTCCTGCTCTTGCCTTTCAGGCATCTGTCAGACACTAGTGACTGTTGTCACGTTACTTGCTGGGGCTGGATTCAAAACAGCATCCGAAGAAAGAGTATTATGTTTCTCCTTCCCCTGAGTGAACCAGTTCCAGTTTAACACAGTTTTTATCTTTGCTGCCTTTCAGTTCTTGCTTTAAAAAATGAAAAGGGGAAGAAAAAAAAAAGTGAAAATCTTCAGCGACTGGAATGTAATGTTCCTTCGACATGAAGGCTGATCGCTTGGGATCAGTGGGGAATAGACTCTTCCAAGCTGATTGAATTATGACTTTTTTTTTCCTCCCCAGCAAAGCTGCTTGAAGCTGGTGAGAGGGCTGCTCTGGTCAGCGTAGCCCTTGACAGCTTTTAACGTAATCACTTCGTTATCAGGGTTTATTAAGATGACGTGGTCACCAGGGATTGAATGGATCCTCGACCTTTTGTTGCTGGGAGATTTCTTTTGAACAGTGCTTTCTCTCTTCTCTGCAGTAGGCGAGTGGGGATATATTTGCCCTTGCCTCACTCCTGAGTTTTGTTCGGTTCACGCTTAGCCCCTCTTTGCAGGGAGAAATGTTCATGTGCAGAAAGATAATGTTTCCTTTTGTTCTTTTTCATTCAGTAAGCCCGGGAAGTAAGCTGGGCTCTGGGAAGTTCACTGTAGGGCCACTTTTTTGGTGTGTAGCTGTGGGTCAGTCTGTACCTCAGACGGTGCCGCTGATCTTCATAAAGACATACCCAAGCTTCAGTTTGAGCTGCCTGTCTTGAGTAGCAGGAACAGTGCGGTGTTTGGCAGCAAGGGACCTGGCACGAGCCTGTTGCCCAAGTATTTATCCGGGGTCCTACTTGGACGTTGCAGCTGACGCTCTTGTAGGTTCTTTATGAGCACTCAGGGTAGATGGTTAAAGCTAGCTACTGTGTTCCACCTGGGCTCAGGGTGGCCTTGTTGGCTTGTGAAAGTGGGCATTGGTGGTAGGTAGCCTGCTACCTGCATTGGCTCCTGCAGAAGCAGGAGACTGCAAGCAGAAGTCTCCATTCCTGGCTCTTTGTGCAGTAGAGTCAGGAGGGGAGGGGATGCTGATAGTGGAAAATCCAGTGTCAGAGCTCCAGGGTCCCATTCTTGCCACTGGTTTGCTGTAACACTCCTGCCCAAATCACTTTGTCCTCTTGTTTTCAAAGCAAGCAATGCAGCTTTGTGGGTGCAAATGGAGAGTTCATGTGTGTGCAAGTGCCTCTCTGTATAAGTAGAGCCTTGATTCATATACTGTGATGTCTGAGTGCCTGTGAAAACTGTGGTCCTTTTTTCTTTTAAGTGTACACCAAGCCCTGTGTGCCCACCCCTGGGAGTGGGCACTCTGCAGAATCAAGGCTTCTCGAAATCATGGCTGTTTGACTTCAGTTTTTCTGTGGTTTTGGTTTTCCTGGGAAGGAACAAGCATCCTGTCTCTCCCTGTCTTCTATGGGGTGAGATTTGCTCAGAGATTCCAGTAGAGCTGGGAGATCCCACATGCTGTCTGACAGCTACGAAGCACTTTTGGTGGAAATGTGCGTTCAGGAAGGGCTGATGCTGATCAGACACAGAAGGCACCAGTTGTGTGGCCCAAGCCCTGCTGAAATCTGTCACTGCTCAGCAGACACCTTGCTGCTAGCAGCCAAGTTTCTCTCTCCTGTAGTTCTGCAGAGTCCTTGGATCCTGAACTGTGAGGTTTTGTGCTTTGTTTCCTCTTGCTGCTCACAGGTGTACATACGGGAACTTTGCAGGGTGCAGGACTCAGTGTCCGAGGCGGGACTGCTCTTACCTGCTTGATGTGCAGATGAAGTTGGGCCAGGAGTTGTCTCTTCTCCTAACCTGTAGAGCATGTCAGCATCTCCCTGACCTGTCTGCCCTTGGGGATGCTCCCCGTTACATGCCAGTTGTTTGAATTGCTCTGTGGCTGTTGCTGTCTGCCTGGTGACCATGAGTTGATAGCTCCTGATTTTGGAGGGGCTGCTGAATTCCGCCTGGAGAGGCCTGGCCTGTGCCAGGCCAGTCAGTAGCATCCGAGCTGGTCTGCATTGCTCCCCACTGAGGCATGCAAACAGCAAACAGCTTTGTCTGTCACAACTGCAGAGACTGTGTGAGGAGCTGTCACTCTGTTCTGACAATGTCCTCTCCTATCAGATGGCCCTGGGCTCTGTCACACTGCCTCTCGCGTAATCCCTTGGCCAGCTTCCATTTGGCTGGCGCTTGCCATGACGCTGACCTGATTTCCTGCCCTAATTCACCAGAGGGGCTGCCAAGGCCTTGCAGCCCCCAGGGCGAGCGATGCCAGGCAGTGCCAGGGTGGTGCCCCTGCCGCGGTGGGAAGCCCACGTCGCAGGTAGGAAACCCCTGGGATGCTGGCTTTTGGAGGGCAACACCTTCCCAGCTTCGCAGGGGAATGGCTCCCCTTGCAGCAAAACGTGGGGCTGAAAGCTTGAACTTGCCTCCTCTTCCAGTGCAATGCTGGAGGAGCTGCGGCCTCTGCAATCAAAGGACCATTAAAATACTTCCCTTGTTTCCTAGGCTAATTGATCTCAGTCAGTGATTTAAATCTTTCTATGGCAGGAACATTCTATTTAAAGGAAATGGCTATTTAAATTAAAAAAACCAAAGCACCACACTGCTTTCTGCCTGCTGTTCTTCCTTGTGAAACTGAAGAGGATAATAATCGAAAGGTGTAAAGCGGACCTGTTTCTTCTCTTTTTCTTCGGTTGCATACGGATACTTTCTTTGTTTCTTCTGTATGGTCAAGGACAGCCATAGAACTGGAAATTGCTAACTCCATGATTATTTTCAATGGCCTCTCATTAAATGGAACGTATTATCATTTTGTTAAGGATTCAGCTGGTTGTATGAGTAACATTAATCGGCATTACTTCAGTGAGTTAGGGGAGGCCTTCCCCAAGAGCTGCGCCCTGATGTGCTGCACAGCCAAAGAGGCAGGTCTCGTGCCCCTTAGAGCTGATAGAAAACCAGACAGCACAGACAGATGAGGTCTGGACGTGGGTCCGGGGAGGGGAATAGTTTCCCAAATTGCTGACGTACCTGGGCACAGAATCAAGCCTTGCTGTTTCCCGGTCATGCACCCAGCCCGAGTCATAAAATCTCTGCAGCGAGCACCTTAAAGCATCTCATTTTGTGCATACGCAAAATGAGTCTCGTCTCGCTGGCTGTAGCTGGACAGGATGTTTTCCTGCCCGCGCTGTGCAGAGTGCAGCTGCATTTGACTGGGGCTTAGGGCAGTGGTCAGGTACTCCTGCCCTCCTGTGCTACCCGAAGGAACAACGTACCCACTTCAAGTGCTCCTCAGTTGCAGCTAAAAAGCCACTTACTGTATAGAAATGTGGTAATTTTTATAACTGAAATCAGCAAGCTCGCTGTTTTCAAGTGGATTTTTCCCATTGATTGAACCTTTGCGTTTTACAATAGTGCTTTGCTAATTGGTACTTTGCATACACAGAAGGCTGGTGTGTGGCTCTCTCCGCCCCAGCAAAGATTTAATAGCAGATGCAGTAGCGAACATTACTTATTACTTAGGTTTCCTTCCTTTTATAAATCACGTTATAGAACGCTTACTAGCACACTCTGAAGTATTACCATAAATAATTAAATCTAAATTGCAATTGACAAAATAAGAGAATAAAGCCCCTTTTATGATGCATTACCCTGGCTTTCTTCCCTTTTAATTGCCCTTGCTCCATCGTTAATTTGCAGAACACAGTAATTCATGCCGGGCGCATGTGTGTGGGGGGCTCTCGCGCTCCATGAGCTGCAGTGCATCCGTGGAGGCTGGCAGCAGATGGCAGCAAGGGTTGCACCACCCGTGCGGGGCTTGCGGAGAGGATGGCAAACATGTGCGGTGGGTTGGGAGAGGAGCTCATGTAGGTCCACGTTCAAGCTGACAAAGTGACGCTGCGTTTTGGGAGCTGGTGCAATGAAAAAAAGGTGCGTGGAATGTGTGTGCTCCATGCTGCGACATGTAGGAGCTGGTGGCTGGCTGCACGGCTTGTCTCGCTGAGATCCAGATCTCAGTGACTTACAGGTGTATCTGACTCCTCTCCTCTGAATGGTCCCTCTCGTGCTCTTATCCACAGAGGATAGGCCTCTGCAGCACAGCTCACAGCTTTTAGCTCTGGAGGTCCTAGCTTTAATGTGTTGTTGGCCAAGACAGCAGTTGTCAGATAAGACGGTAGTAAAAATCAAGGAGGCTCCATCTTAGGACTTGATAGACATGTTAAGACGACATCAGTGGGAAGTGAATCTCTCCACTGTGGGAGAAAGCTGCTCCATTTATAAGTGTTTGACTGATTTGTGACAATGCAACATCGCTGTCCTGAGAGAAGGAAGATGTCGAAATGTAGTGAGGCTGAATTGCCCCACAAGCAATTCGGGTACATGACAGTGTACCTGCTGAGGGATGAGGAGCCAGGGGATGCTGCAGAAAGGCTTTTTCCTCTTAGGGGGTGTGGGCTGGAGGGGTAGCAGAAGTTAAGGTGGGAACATATAGGAGGTTGTGTGGTCAGTTGGTAGGTGGTGGAGTTTCTGCTTGGTGTTGCACATTGTTCCCTCAGTGAGTAGAGTCTTAATGGTGTGCAAGAGGAGGCAGCATCTGAATCACATCCTCCCAGAAGGCAGAGATCCCTGCTTCCCTCCCCTGGATCCACTTGCTGCTTGTGTTCCCCACGCACCAGTTGCCTTTGTAGGCAAGGAGACACCTTGCTGTCCTTGTTTCTGAATTGCCCTTTCCTTTGCCGCCTTCTCCGTCTGCCAGCTGCGATCCAGCCTGCGGTTGCTGAGGGTTCTGGACTAGTTGTTGTCCCACTCAAGGACACCGAATTAAGCTTGTGTGTCACCTTGTTTAAGTGCCTGATTAAATTAAACCTTGACTGCCTGGATCAAGTGGTGTATCTTTTTTTCCCTTCTTTTTTTTTTTGGTCTTTTTCTTTTTTTTCTTTTTTTTTTTTTTTTTAAGATAACTCAAATTGGAAAGTTTGTGTCTTCTGTAGGACTGGAGAGGAAATAAATCATCTTTTGAAAGAGCTTCCTTGGGGGCAGGGAGGGCTGTCACCTCCCAGGTCTCAGCTGTGCCCCACACTGTGAATACGTATTAGATTGATCTCTGCTGAGGAGCACCTGGGGACAGCAGCAGCCGTGGGTGTTTGGGACCCAGTCATGGGTGTCTCCTGGTAAAGGATCTTTTCCAACCAGAGGTTCTTGCTGCTCAGCTTCATTAGATGGCTAAGTTAGGGGAAAAAGAGCATCTGTTTGTTGTGTAAACAAGTGGCTTGTGTGAAAATGTCATCGACATAGTATTAGTGATAGAGAAAATGTATGTCTGAGCCATACCTGAATGCCAAAACTAGGGCTTTTACTCTGTGTCAGGCTTTACCAGGAAGCCAACACTTACTTCTTTGTGACTTTCCCCTTTGGGTGTCCTTTTCACCCAGACAGTTCTTGCATGTGCTGCCAGGAAGGACAGGATCTTTCTGGTATCTCACCAAGACCCTGGGTCACATCAGCTTTTTCATCTGCCTGGCAGGGTCTGTGTGGTTGTGTCTTTTCAAGACCAACTAGATGTGAAACTCCTGGGTCACTAAAGGGAATCTGTGAGGGTATTCCCACCCTTTTTGTGGCCTGGCAAGCCCAATATTATTCTTAGAAGGCAAGCAGTGTTTTTCAAGGACGCCCGACCAGAAGAATGTCGTTCTTCAGTGTGCGTGGGATGGAATCTGGGCTCGAATTGGCCTGTGAGACACAATCTCTGAAGAACAGTTTTATTTACTCTGTGCCACTCTTCCCCTCCAGTCAAGGATGTTCTCTTGCAACATAATTGGTCCCAGTTCCCACCTTAGAAAGCTGTGATGTTCCCTGCACTGCAACTGCCTTTAATTTTTTGTTAAAGTTCATGAAAATAGTCACGTTTTATGCCATCTGCTGCATGTGGTGGAGCTAACCGTCATACGGGCTGTGGGCTGGGTACTGGAACAGGAGTCAGGAGCATCCTTGCTCTGTGACTGCACCTTCTGAACCCTCCTTCCCTCCTTTTGCTTGTCTAGATTGGCTTTTTTGAGCAAGGACTTCTCTTGCCATGTTGTTGTCCGGTGTAATTAGTCTCAGTCTTGGTTTGGGGTTCTCATACTGCAAACGCTAAATAGTCATGTTACGGTTTGGCAGAGGATCCGCCTGTTCCGTCCAAGGGCACAGCAGATAACAGCGTGACTATGGAAGAGATCACAGCTAACCTAGACCTGAAGATTGCCAGGAGAGAGCGTTATAAATATATTTTGGACGTCTACTGCTAAGACTTTGAAAGGGGATATTGCAATGTATGATTTAGTTGACATGAAGGAGTATGGGTTGACCTGTTTTCACAGTATCATTGCATAGAGAATTTTTAGCATGTCCCATCTTGCTTGTTGCAGACATGAAACATTGCTGTTTCATACGAGCGTGGTTAAAACAAATGCTGCTAGTTTCATCTGTAATGCATAGAATCATTTCTGTTTCCTTTTGAGGCCAAGAGGAAGAGCAAAGCTTTAAAAAAGAAAAAAATAAATAGAAGGAGCTGCAACTGGTTTAGCATTCAACAAAGTTTCTCTGAGTCCTCCAAACCTTTAATTGACTCAGGAGCATAAAATTGAGAAGGGGAGAGAGCGAGAGAGCGCACGGAGTGGCGCGAGCGATTTGAATAATTTATTGTCCTTTGAAGTTGCAAGAGAAATTTCAGCTGCCTTGGGGAGTAATTTCTCCCCATTCTGAAAGGGTTTCTCCTTATTTTAAACTCATTCAGAAGATGATAGTTTTGCATTTTCTGCATAATTAATGAGCATAAATCCCCCCCACTCTCACACAACCTCTAAAGAGTGGTGGGGTGATGAAACTTGGTGGTTTTTTTAATTAATAAAGTCAAATTAATTTGACTATGTTCTCTTCCTCCCTCATCTCCGTTAGAATTCGTGGATTTATTCATAAATCAGTCTGAGCATGCTGTTAAGAGTGCCGACACTTACAAATCTTTAGCCTGGACTTTGATTTGTTTGAATGAATTTCTAAACAGACAATGTAGGTTTTTTTCAGTTCAGCTATTAAAGATCACCTTGAAACTGGCTCTCATGTGATCACCCAGTGAGCCAGCAAGATCCTTCAGCTCTTGTGTTTCTTGTCTGTCTGCGTGGGTAGGATCTGTTTGGCTTTGAGGGCTTTCTCTGTGTGGTTTTTTCCCTCTATGAATGCTATGATATTCTCCTTTCCTTATAAGATCTGCTAATTGTGGTTAATTCCAGTAGCTGCCACTTGAGGGACTGCCTTCACCTGAAAGGGGAAGAAGGCATCTTCTGCCCTGGTGCCTGGAAGAGCAGCATTACAGCCTTCTGATAAGAAGCCATCCCTTGCATCTCTTGGCAGGTGTCAAACACGAACAGAAACCTGTTCCACTTAAAAAAAAAAGAAGCTCACCTTCCTCAATCACAGTCTTTTGATAGAAGAATTTAAGGGGTCCTTGCTGCTGCTTTTCCATGTTTCCATTTCTCTCTCCCTCACGTGTTGCACTGTTTTTCTGGCTCACTGAATCTCTAGTTATCCCAAAACTGAATTTGTTAAGTTGCCACTGCTGTCAGTTCTCAGCACTGTTGTTGGATTCTCCCTTTTTTTTCTTCTTTTGTGTTGATGTGCCCACTACGAATCTGAATGATGAGTATTGTGGTTCAGAGACAGAAATTGTAATGACTCATGTGGTAGGAGTCGAAGTTCATGATTGTTAAAGGTTGTGTTCATCCATTAGTCATGGCTTTATTAGGTTTTAGTGTCTTGTTTTCAAGATCTCACATCTTCAGCTCCCTTGACATCCCAGTTGCAATACTGATAGGCACTACAAGCTCACAATGTACTGTTAAGACCCAAGGTAAGGTGTTTCAAGCTTGTATACTCAGAATCTCCTTTTGTTCCATGGAAAATGTGGGCTGAAGTGTCTTACCACAGGTCGGATAGGGATGATGTACCAAGCTTTTGAAAATGCCCAAAATTCTGTGCTCTAGGAATTGTACCTTGCCCTTTTCCTGTAGATCAGGAGACTTCCTCTTGCCTGAAAGAAAGAAGCAGACAACAGCTAGTAAGTGGAAGTAATATAGCTTTTATTTACAGGAGTAAAAGAGCAGAGTTCTATCAGACAATATTTTATTTATCTGGTGTGCCTTTCGTCTCCAAATGATCCCTACATGCATGTATTAGCTAGCGAATCTTGATTGGGATCATTCGTCTACTGTAGTGCTGCAGCCCCTTTTGAGCTGGCAGTGCAAGGCAGGGGACCTAGCTATATGTTTACATTTTGCAAAAGTCTTTGTCATACCACTAAACCAAGGATCAAAACTGATCTCCCTGATCACATCCTTGGGGCTTCCAGCACTGCGCTTTCTCTGAAAGACCATGAGATGCAGAAGCTTGTAGCAGTTTGTTTTCCCCATTGCTGCTGACTCTGCTGTCACTTTTCAGTGGCTCAGGACCTCTGCTGGGCTATATTAAGATGGCGTGGCCCCCCGGGAGTTGGGATCCTTGCTCATTAAGCTTTTTCTACTTTCAGGCTTGTCCCATAGGAGTTTTTCATGTTCTGATATCCCCCATAGACTCTGATTCTTTAGTGACTCAAACAGAGCAACAGAAGTTGAGTAAAGAGCCAAGTCCTTTCTAGCTGTGTCTTTTCTAGGTAGGGGGTGAATCGAGCTTCTCCAGGATGCCAGTATCAATGACATGGCTGGAGTAGAAGCTGTCCTAGCAACATGGCAAGGGGAGGGAGAGCTCCCTGCCTTAAGCTTCTGATTGCAAACAATCTGGGATTGCTGTCATGACATTGATGGACAAGGGGCCCTCATTAAGTTGCCAGGATAGCTCCTTGGATTTCTTGCTCTTGCTCTGCTCTGGGTTATTATGCCTTGTTATAGGACTTGTGGACAAATACGGAATGAGATGTTGTTACAGTTGATTGAAAGCATTTGTGTACCCCCAGGGTCCTGGCCTGCCACGTTGCTGAGGCTGCATGTGCTCCTGTGCTTGCTGGCCCTTCAGCGGCTGATCCCAGGGCTGCCATCTTACATGACAGCATTGCTTGTCTGCTTCAGCTCTTGCTGGTCGCAAGGAGCAACTTTCTTCCTGGCATTGTGTTGTAGTGCCAGAAGGTGAATGACAATCCTGGCCAGAGGTCCATCTGCATTAGCACCTACTTGCTCCTTTGCCCCTCAGTTTGATTTGTACTGGGGAGGGAGGGTGGAACGGCCCTGTGCTGGGTGCAGGCAGTGAGCAGAGAGAGAAGCAGTTAGTACACCTGAAGCGCTCTCCATCTGAATTGGTTAGAGAGGGGAGATGAGGAAACTGAAGCATGGGGAGAGGATATTTGTGGAGTGAGGCCACAGAATGCATTGAAAAGCAAACTCAGTCTTTTATCTTCTAGTTCACATTCCTCATGTGCATTACTCCATATGCTGCTAAATGCTGCCTCTTTTCCATCCTTTCTTGCGTTATGTGCAAAGTCCCGTTCTGATGCTGGGCACCAGCTGCCTGACACGTCTGCTGTCCTTTACTGCCAAAATACAGATCCCTTCACCCTCAATGTTAATCCCTTATTTCTCATTCATTAAACTGAAGTCCACATGGTGCTCCGGGCTTCCACCATGCCACAGCTCTCACAGGATGGGTAGTCTCTGGTGTGTGCAGGCTATGTTGTATGAGGGATCAGATACTAGTTTTCTGTGTTAGCGAGGGAGGGAAGAAGAAGGTCAAGAATACTATCCCACTCCCTGTAGAACAGGGTCAGCTCTCTGTCCTGTCCTGTAGAGCACCTTGCATTCTGTATATGTGTATCATTACAATGTGCCCTATACGTTTGCATAAATCACAGCTGGAAAAATGTTTTCCTTGGCTATATTAGGGTGCCAGTCGCTAGGGCTGGGACTGATCTGTAGCAGTAACAAATACCCTTTGTGCTATGGAGAGAGGTGGATCTGTTCCATACATATGGATGTATGATGGTAGCCTGGAAAAGTCATGCTGAAACTGGATGACTTCAAACTAGCTGCTGTTCCCATGCGATAAGGCATGGTCCCATCCCTGAAAACTAGCAGTTTAAATAGACCAGAAGGAAGGATTATGCTTCCCCTCCAGCAGGCAGGATAACGTGGTTTTTCTCACCTAGGGTGTCAGAACTAGGAATAGATCTTTGGTAGCCTCAGTCTCATCCTGCCTCCACTGCTGCAGGCTCGTACCTCCTCTTCCAAAGGGTCTGTATTTGAGTGCATTGCAACTAGGAGCCTGAAGGCTGTATGGATGTGCCAGATCCACAGAATTACAAGCCTCACGGCAAGAACAGCTTGGCATGGTGCTAGCTATGAAGGGTCTGCTGCTTAATCCTGGCTGAGGGGAACGGTGGGAGCTGGCAGCACAGGCAGGCGTCAGAAAGGAGCGGATGTTGGGGTGGTTGGACAGCCAGTGTAGTAAAGGTGCACGAAATGAGATCTTGATCTTTCTCACCCATTCTCTGCTTATGTTAAATCCTGTGCTGGGTTGCATCCTTCACTGCTGTCCTTCCTTCTCTGGGACCTTGCAAGAAAGGAGAGGGAGTAAACTTTCAAGTGACATTCCCCCGTGTCCAACAGGGGAAAAGCCTGCATTCACCTGTGTATAGCTCAGCTTTTGAGTCGGGTACGGGCTGTGGTGGATCAGCAGCAGGGGAATAGGAAGGTGGAAGTATTTCAGTTCTAAAGAAACGCCCTCGATCTTTTTTTACCCTCCTTTCCCCAACCTTGCCAGTCCCGTCTCCCTGAAGGGAGCCAAGTAGCTGCTGACAGTAAGAGGAAGTCTCTGTCTGAAGCCTATAATTATCCTGTCTGCCTTCCCAGAAAAGGCCAGTTGGGGAGCGAGCGTGCTTCTGTTTCATGGACCAGCCCTGCGTTCTACTGCCTCCCCAATTACTGCTTAATGGACTTTTTATGATGATAAGACGACTGGGTTGGGGAGAAGTTATTGACGGGGAAATGGAATATAATTCACTCCCTGTTTGTTTGTTCTGTCAGAAAACCCTCATTTTAATCTTATTTGTAAGGCACTGAGAAACAGCCCTTGGGGGAAAAAAGTGCAAAATCTGTCAGTAAACCCCTGAATTTCAAGGGGACCAGAGTCTCTACAGGACCTCTCCAAGGGGTGTTTTTAATCTTGTTGAGTGTCTCCATAGAGACCCTCCCCGCAGCCTGCATCAGTCCTGCTCCCAGTTTGCAGCTCTCACTCCTCTCACGAAGAAAAATGTAAATTATGGAGCCATCTTTCTTGCCTCTACCCCTCTTGCAAGCTCCCCCACTCCCTAATGCCGCTGCTTTGAAATATGTACCCATTCCAAACATCGCATTCTTGCTCCCCACTCTCCATCTGTCTCAAATTTGGCTGCTCTCTCCTGTTTTCATCTGCTCCATGGTTTGTCTCCTCTGTCTAATCTTCACTTTCTTGTTCTTGCTCTGAACACCTCCCTCCTCTCCATCTTGCTCCAGTTCTCTTGCATTTTCCCTGTTGATCTCTTCTCTCCTTATCCCCACTTATTTTCCCATCCTTTCTACCCTCTGCTCCCCTCTTTAGCTCCCCCATTCATTGGTGTGACAAAGCTGTTCCTCTGCTCCTCCGGCCGTGCCTCCCAGGCTGTCCCCAGCTGCTCAGCACTCCCATCCCGATCCCTCAAATGTAGGGCATGCATCTGCTGCATGCAAGCAGACCGCAGCGGCACATGTGTGTAAAACACATTTCCTAAACCAGCAAACAAACACTCAGTGCATGGCCAGACCCGGATCTCACGTTCCTGGAGAGGTTTTTAGGAGGGGAGATGAAAGCACTACCACCCAGGGCTGTAGTTGGGGGAGTACCTTGTGCTCCTTCTCCGATTGTGAGCCTGTCAGCAGTTGTGGAAAACAGAGATGGAGTTTCACTAGCTCAGGAGAAGGTTTTAGCCCAAAAACCAAAGGGAAGGGGGAGGAGGAAGAGGGGGAGAAGAGAGGGGTTTAACCCTTCGCATGCCAGTGAGAATGCCATGGGATTCCTTCCTGGTTGCTCTTGAAGTTAGCGAGGGATGAGAAACAAGGAAGAGAGATGTCCCCGTTCAAGCTAACATGACCTGGTTGTTGGGAGATTGCAAAGCTTTTGTCTGGCTTTTGTTTTTTATCATCTTCTCCCACCAAGAAGTACATGTGGAAGAAGGTCTCCGAGTTCTGTCTCTAGTGATTTTTTTTTTTTTCCCCCGGTTATTTTCTTTTGTTTGTATTACAGTATTTAGAGGCTCTAGTTGTGTGCAATACCACCTAGGGTGTTGAGTGCTGAACAGATCTGTTCTGAGACCATCCTTCGCTCCAAATTGCTTGTAGTGTCTAGACCAAGGCAGGCAGGCAGGCAGGTGTGAGAAATGAGGATTGTCACCTCCACGCTACGTGTGGCAGACTGAGGTGTGGGGAAGGGTGAGTGCCCAAGGTCAGCTGAATTTGCATCAGAGCCAGAGATCTGAATCCTGATTACGGGAATCATCTGGAGCCTGGAAGAGCAGATTGGGGTGTGCTAATGCTAACAGCGAAATAACATGGACCATGAATGGCTTAATGGTCTCATCTTTTACCTTTGTTCTTGAAAGGTAGAGGTACATACATGTGTGTGTATATATATGCACAAAAAAGGGTGAATTTTGATCTGATCAGTATTTTTGAGCTAGGGTAAAGGTTGTCGTTGGCTAACGTGCCCTGAATCTCTCTTGTAGTGTGGGCACGCTCTCATGGTGGGCAGCTCCACAGGGAAATGTCAGGCTCAGCACCACGGGGCTGTTTGTTGAAGGTCGGCCGGGAACAGTGGGCAAAAGGACGGCTGCTGTATGCGTTTAGGAAGGCTATGATAAGCCGGCCAAATGGCGAGAAAATGGCCTGCCTGCTGTGCTCTTGCTTTTGCTTTAGTTTCTGTGGCGGGTCTCAGGTACAGCAGGTACAGTGGGTACAGCGGAGACCCCTCTCCATTCCCCAGGGTGGGGATAATGAGTGTTTATTCACCAGCGAAGACGGAGCTGTAACCCGGCGCTTTGTGTGCCGGCGCCGTGGGTCAGTGGGACCGGCGCGTGGGCCTCCACCAGAGTGCTGACAGCAGGGACCGGGGGCACAAAAAATGGAAGCAAAACCTTTTAAAATACGCGTTTTGTCGCTGGCTTTCTTTTGTCTCCATGGATTGCTGCCGCTGTGGGCGAGGGGCCCTTTCAGCTAGGCTCACGCTGCTCTCTGTGCTGGGGCCAGATGAAAGAATAAGTGGTTTGTCTTTATTTGCGGTCCATTGTCGAGGCGCTTTCCTGGGGGTGACAGGAGGGGGCTGCAGAAGGGGGGGTGTTAAGCACAGAGGTGAATTTTGCCATCTAAAATCAGCACCACATCCCCGCTGTGGGGCTGGAGATGAGGGGAGAGAGCTGGCAGGGGGGTCAGGAGGAAGCAGAGATGTGGAGGCACCTCTCTGCAGCCCCCTCAGGGAGAGCCTGCGGGGTGGAGGGACAGCTTACACACACACTGCCCATTCCGTCCCAAAGCTGGGGCAAATAATAGATAGTAATGTGGTCAGGGACCATCCTCTGGCCGTTCCCTTGGTGCCTGTGGGGCGAGACAGGCCTGTTACTATGGCGGTGGTGCCTCCAGGCCTCCCCTGTGGGGAGTGGGTGGAAGGGGACATGGTGGACATGTTGTCTCTCACCCTGTGGGAGCAGCTTTCTGCCTCAGACGTGCCCTACAGCTGGCAGGGAGGAGCAGCTTAGGTCACAGCTGGGTCTCCCAGCCATTTTGGCAGCAAAGTGTGTGGGGTCTTCTCTTCCCCTATGGCGGAGAGGTGGAGGGCTGCGTGCTGCCGGCTGGTCCCGTGCCTGTCGGGACTGAGGGTTTCACCTCAGGAGCTTCACAGGGTAGGGCAGGTTCTGGCTGTGTATGCATGGGCTCATGCAGCCCAGGCTGGAGGGGCAGGAGGCTGTCTTCAGTCTGCTTTTGTTGGCCAACACCATACATTTCCCAGATTGTCCTGTATTCCTGAGCCAGCACCAAGGCGTTTTGGCTGAGGGCGGCTGGGAGGATGTCAGGGTATTGATCTGGCAGGCTGGCACAAAATGCTTCGAGAATCAGTTTTGTCTCAGAAAGGCCCAGGGAAGTCAATATTTCCCCACCGGGACCTGCCTCTCTCCTTCCCCCTGTTCAGGCTGACTCTGATTGACCTTCCCTGAAACTACCTGGAGAGCTGGGAAGTGGGCTGGCGGCTGCCATACTGGTTTTACACAGCCCTCTGCACCGCCAGGGCTTCATTCGACTGCCTTAGCTGAGCCGCTGCAAGTTTTCCCCTCAGCTTTTCAGGCTGTCTCTCCCATTTTGTGGCTGGAGCATACTGGGGTAGAATGGAGAAAGCTGCTCCTACCCTGTGGTGTGGTCTGCGAGGCTAAATGCATCCCCAACCTCCTTGTCCCTCCATAAACCCACCTGCAGTGCTGGCAGGAGGGCAGCCGGCTCAGTCTGGAGACCAGGCTTACGGGAGGCAAGGGAGAAGGAGCCGTGGTGCACATTCATAACTGTGCTTTTTCTTTTTTCTCCCCCGCAACACCCCGCTCCCCTTCAGCTGTCAGCTCAGATATGTTAAGCCCGTTTGTGCTCCTGCCTCTCTCCCACCCCTCAAACCACCTCTGGGTTCTCCATCCCTTTCTCTGTCTTTGGCTTTTGATGTTTCAGACAAGCATATGGTGGCCGGCCTGTCTCCCTCGCTCCTCGTCCATCACCCGCTATTCACCATGGCAGCAGTTCCTGAGGGACATTTGGGTTTAAAGGGTGAGATGTCCTCTCCTTTTCCCCACTCCTACATCTTTCAAGCTTCCTTGCTGTAAAGCTTCTCAGACTGTTTTGTCATGTGTGTATCATTAACAGGGAGATGGTTTTTTTTTTACATGGCTGCATTTGAAGAACTTTTTCTGCTTTGGTGTCACATGAAAGAAGGAAGGAAGGAGAGGTGAGGCAGCAGCATTTCCCTCTTCTGTGAGGGAAGCTGCCTTGGTGTGCAGCCCTTGTACGTGGGCCAATGTCATACCGTGCTCCTCTAGCACGTGTGCCTTGGGGATGAGTAGGAGACCCCACCGTTATCACCTCGCAGCTTCTTCTCAAAGTCTGTGTTAGAATTCACAAAATCCCAGCAGCAAATGTGCGTCATGTCCCTTCTGAACAGATGCCGGCACCGCCCATGTTGCTCTAGGCCTGTGCTTTGGCGAGTGAAGCCAAGTGGAGGTTGTCTGCATAGGGGTGACTGGGAGGGTGAGCGCAGGGTCCCATCAGCTGCCCTCGACAGCACTCAGGGACACAGGGCAGGAGCAGAGCTGTCTGGAAGGGGTGGCAGAGGTTAGGTCAGAGGGCAGACAGTGTGTGTGCTGATCGTCTTTGCGGATGCAATTACAGAGCACGGGATGGATGGTAAGTATGTGTCTCTTCCTTACAGTCTGTGGCAACTATCCAGCGTGTCGCTTGCCCCAGCTGTTGCTTTTGGGAAGTGCGTAGGCGGTGGGCAGGAGTGAAAGGTTCAGTTTGACTTGATGGCTTTCCATTAAGCTGTAGAGAAGAATCACAGGTACACAGCAGCCATCCGGTCTTTTCAACCTTCTCTCCAGAGACCCAGACCCCGCAGGAAGCCTCTCGTAGTAGGAAAATTCTTTTAAGCTCCAGGTTTTTCCATTCCTGTTTTGATACTGCAAAAAAACAGGTTCTGCTACTTTGCAAGCAGAGAAAGGGGAAAAAGAAAAATCTCTTGTGACCAGTGGACCTAGGTGGAACTCAGACTGAGTCTTTCCAAGGCTGACTTGTTCTCAGCTCTCCGTGAGGGAAGATTGGTGAAGTGATATAAAATCTCCTGGATTGCAAGTATGTCATCTGGAAAATGCCTGTCTCTGATTTTTATTTAAAACTGAGGTCCTGCAATCTTAGCAAATGAGGGGAAACACATAAGCCCCTCTGAGTGGGCTGATAGTGTTTTACTTTCACATGGCACCTTGTTCCAGCTTTTGGAGGCTTTCAAAGCGATTTGCGGAGCTGAAGACTGAATTCTAACTGCATGTTTCACTGCAAGCTGGACCTGGCACGGCAGAGCTGTGGCAGTCTTACACAGCACGTAGGAATTTGTTTCAGCTTTGTATCATCACCACCTTGCCTGCGATAGCACTGGCTTTCTCTTTCCCAGAGGGGAGAGGGTTGTTCTAGGATTGCCGTGGGCTGGAGTGACAAGTGCGGCAGTGACTAGGGGTGCATAGGTGGAGAGTGCGATGGGTGATTTGACAGGGGGGGAAGAATCAAAGTCTGGAGCTCAGAGGCTTGGGCAATTTTAAGATCAACAGTTTAGCTTTGATTTTCACTGATTTTCCAAGTAAGTAGCAAAATCTAATAGATTGTTTGATAGGGATTTGTGTTTGGTTTCTTTTCTTTTGTCTCTTGCTGTCTAAGAGTGAGTTTGTCGTAAGCAGTTCGGCATTGCAGTGAGCTCAGGAAAGCAGTGTTCACAGAGTAACTCACCTTCCCCATTACCACATCCTGAGTCAATGCAGGTCCCCCAAAAGGGATGCTGAGCAATGATTCCAAGTTCACTATTTTTTGGAGCACCATCCGTTTCTTCAGGACAGAAATAGAACCTTATTTTTCTCCTCAGCTGTACTCTCATCGTACTGCTTGCACCCATTTAAATGTATATGTGACATTAAGGATTATTAGGGGCTTTTATTTTAGGAAATGAACTTGCATCAATAAAGTGTTCTTAAAAGCCTTGGATGTTTTTGGCTGTACCTTCAGAATTGACTTCTGCAAACTCTTCAGATGCTGAACTGAGGAGAAGAGAGGAAGGAAGTCAGGTTGCGGGCAGAGTGAGCATTTATATTTTAGCCTGAAGAAAATTTTGGTTTTGCCTTTCTCAGATGGAAGACAGATTCCCCAGTGCCAGTACCTCCAGTGGGACTTGCTTGATAACCTTTAGCTGTAACATTGCAAAGAAGACTCTGACCTCTAAATATAGATTTGGATATTTATAAATCTGATGCTTTGTACACACAGCATTTGGTGGGACGTAAACAGCTCCAACAAATTGTATTTACCTCCAGCATGGAAACAAATGCTTGATTGCATCACATGAGCTTGCTCAGTGGCTTTTATTTATATACTGCTGGCCACACCAGGCAGGGAAGGGGGGAATGCTTTCTTTTTTCTTTCGACCCCTAAAAGACCCTGGAGACTTGTCTCTACCTACCATTTGCTCTCTTCTTAAGCTCTTTGGTAGGCTGTTTACATCTTATTTTATAGACTCTGAGTATGTACATATAAATATACACATTTCAGAGTCATGTGGTCTGCTTTTCTCAAGAACAACAGACGGCAACTTTATGATCTGAGTGATTTTATTTGAACACAGCTGTGGCCTTGTGATTTAAATATTTCAATAAATTTTAAACTAACTAGATGGGAGGAAACTGTACAGGGAAAACAGGTTAGAGCACGGAAGGAGGATTCCCTGAGGGCAGAGGCAATATGGGCTCTGCCCAAACACTCCTGGCCTTGTCTTCCTCTCATCAGAAGGCCCTTGACACCTTCCTTGGTCAGAAAGCCCATCCCAGCATCCTCTCCCCTCCTTGCAGAGGTGCTCTTGAAGGCAGTCAGACATGGATGGAAATCAGTAGCAGGGGGTGAGGGAGAGGTGCTGCGAGCTCAAGTGTTGTTCACTTGGGTCCAGGCTGGCTGAAATGCAGCCCCAGGCTCTGAATGTGTTTGTTCAGGCATCACTACACCTTTGAGCATCTGGTTTTGAGAGGAGTTTGAGGAGCTTTTGGCTTCTTCCTTCAGCAGTGTGAATTTCTTGGTTTTCTCGGATGTCTCATGATGAGAAGGGGGAGAAGACGGGAAGGGGGAACTGCAGTAGCAGACTGCAGACTTGGCTTGCCGTGCTCTTGGTCTTGACAACTGGATTGTTTTGAAATGATCACGACTTTAGTTTGTTGGGCTGTATCCTATCAACTTGCCTGTTCCGAAGGATGGTGTGCCTGTTGCTGTATAAATGTACCAGTGAGGGCCAGAGGAAAGATTTGCAGATGAAAACAGAGGTACTACAAGCCAAGGAGGTTTCACATCCTAAAGCCACTGGCATCAGCCTGTTTCACACCATCCTCAAGATCTCTATGTGCCAAGTTCCTGCTCCATTTATTCCATGGTCTTTCTCCTACCTTTTACCCTTGCATTGGCTGTGTTCCTATAAATGTCTTCCATTCCTTTGTGTTTTGTTCATCCGCTAGGATCTGGGGAGTACAATCCAGTGTTTCTAGATGTTGTTTTCAGCTCTACCAGCTTTTGGTGATGATCATTAGATGGGCTTTGCAAGGGCAGTTTCCCCTGTGCAAAAGAGTTTAAAAGTCCACTTTTCAGAAGTAAAAGAGGCTTTGCAACATCATCACATTGAAATCTCTTTGTAGCATCAGACCCTTAATCATTTTGTGCTATAGGTTCTTCAAATGTAAAATGGAGGTAAAGACTGTTTGTTCCTAAAAGGCCAAGAGGTTTAATTTCATCTGGGATCATTAGAGAATAGCAGTGATAATGCCACTATTAATTACAAACTGTGTTTATTAGAGTTTGTCTCTCCTTGTGCCAATGATGATATTTCTTTTTTTCTTAAAGGTCCCCCTGTGTTCATTAAAAAGCCTGTGGACCAAATTGGTGTGTCAGGAGGGGTGGCCTCCTTCGTATGCCAAGCGACTGGAGACCCAAAGCCACGGGTCACCTGGAACAAGAAAGGGAAGAAAGTGAACTCTCAGAGGTTTGAGGTAAGAGATGTCCTTGAAATCTGTGTCTATGTATGTAAAAGAGAGAGAGACCGACACAAAGCAGCTAGTGCTCTTCTTTGGCCATTCTCAGACCTGATAATAAAGGGAGGTTTGGAAGGGGAGGAGTTTTAACAGCAGAAGGAGTGAAATGCAAGCACTTGGCCATGTCAACAGCTGGATTTGTTCCAAAGCAAGAGAGAACTTGGCTCACGTTATTGGAGTTTTTTCTTTTGTTTTGTTGGGTTTTTCCCCCTCCTCGGATATAATATAAAGCTGCCTTCTTCCTTCCCTAAGGAACCCAACTAAGCTGGTACTTCTGCAGCTCTGTAAATGCACCTTTCATACCCATCCATGGCTCATTATTTTAACCCTGGGACAGCCTGGAGTAAATGTTACAGTTGTTGGCACCCAGACCCAAGCAATTGGCATTGTTTAGATAGAAATGAGAGTGGAGGAACAAGGACTAGGAGGTCATCCTGTGGAATTTGCTGTGGGACTCAGCCCTGCCAGGCAGCTGTGTGCTGAGAGGAGCTTTGTGGTGTCAGCTGCCCATGCAGATGGAGGAACAAGGCGAGGGTTCGTTTTTATTTTGTTTTCACTTGGTCTGTTTCCTCCTCCTTCATCATAGTTGTACTCTGAACACCCACCCCACACACACCGTCACCATGGCTCATTCTTTCAGAGCATTTGAGATGTACATAGCAGTTTCGGTGGGTCAGTGGTCAGAGACAGGGTTTGGCATGTGACAGTTCTCTGTCACCTTGAGGTCAGTGGAGAGACAAGTTGACCATGTTGGTTATGTGTAGGGGGTTGTGGGGCAGCTGCTGAAGTATGTTTGTGAGTGTGCGTGCTTGTATATATGCTGGTGCCTCCTTTAGAAGCAGGAATGAACCCTCTACTTGCAACTGAAGGAGGCTTACTATGTGTGTCTGTCTCTCTCCCTTTATCCCCCAGACAATTGAATTTGATGAAAGTGCAGGTGCTGTTTTGAGGATCCAGCCGCTCCGGACTCCGCGGGATGAGAACATTTATGAGTGTGTTGCTCAAAACCCTCATGGGGAGGTCACCGTCCATGCCAAGCTCACCGTCCTCCGAGGTAAAGAGCATGCCTGCCTGCCATGTGTCAGTGTCACAGGGGAGAAGGGACCCTTCAGCTTCTCCCTTCCTTCAGATGAATGGGAAGGCTGTTAAAAAAATGTGTGACCAAGGCACAAAGTCATCCATTTTTTTGGTGTGTTCTGACCTGTCAGATCTGTCTGCTGTTACTACCCCAGAGAGTCATAAAATTGCAATGTAAGAAACCAAGCTAAAACTGGACCACTTTAGGACATTTGACTGGATGATGTGCTGAGGTTCCTTCCAGCCTGAATTATCCTATGACTCTATGATCTTCCCTCCCCTCCAATAAAAATTCCTTCCCCAGGTTTATGAGCAGCACCAGAAACTCCTCATCATTCTCCTCAGAAATGTGGCACCGTTCATCCAGACACCCAAGAAAACCTTCTTCACTGAGGAATCACTTAATGGGCTGAGGTTAACATGATTATGCATCTGCATGGGCTTTCACGCAGTTGGTAGCAATGCCAGCCTCTTCCCTTGTACAAGATACCTATTTTGCCCTTCTGGGCATCTTCCCTCTTTCCAGAGGTCCTGTGCTCCATGCACTCTCCAAGAAAACAGTTCCCCTCTCCATTTTGTTCTGGTTCTTTTTTTCACTTGTCCCCGCTATAGAGGATGTTTACATGGATGCCTCCTTCATGTCATCTGTTTGAAATATGCTCCCTGAACTTAATATGAAGGAGGGAACAATATGCTATTGCTGTGGATGCCTCTGGATGTTTACTGTTATTACCCCAGACATCTGTAAAATCGCTGTGTGAAACACTAAGCTGGGCTGCTTGCTAAAACTGACCCATTTTAGGGGAAAAGATGCGTGGTGTTCTCTGTTCAAACCACAGGACACCGTGCAAGTGATCCTGGCAGAAAGGGTGTGGTGGGTAACTGCCTGAGAGCTCCTGAAGGGAGTTTCGCTTGGGAGCATTGGCTATTGATGAAGCCATCAGCAGGAGGTGCTATAGAAAAGCAATGGGCTTTTGAATGGGGGTACTTGCAGTAAGAGCCATTATTTCTGCAGTGGGCATGACTAACAACAGTTTTAAGTGCTCCAAGCAGTGTGTGATCTGCATAAGGCCAAGTGGTAGCTCTGCCTGTATGCCAGTTGCTTTTTCTTCAGCAATTTCAGTGTTCTCTCCAAGAGCATCTTAAATCCTTTTGTTTGAACAGACAGTGAGCACATCCTTAATAGTGCAGAGTGAAATTTGTGTGCAAATCCTGAACGTACAGCAGTAAATAAAGACCAGACATAAAGAGCACATAGCAAAGCCCTTGACCTCCCCTTGTAGCATGGAATATCCCTTCTGCTGCCCACCTGGCAGGCACTGTGTTGTGAAGATGCTGGATGCCTTTGAGCATGCGGGCCCATGGTCCAGTCACGCCTGACAGATTTGTGTAGGTGCACTTAAATCTTTGTGTAGCTCCTTTGCCTGGCATGGCATTTAACCTTCTGTTAGCAGTATGTGGTGGGATGTATCTGTCAGGAGATTGGAACAGCGCTTTATGACAAGAGTGTGTCTAGCTGTGGTTATCCCAGAGGGCTGGGAGCCTTATTCTTCACACTTATTCCCATATATTCCTTGGAAGCTGTGACAGTTTGGGAGAAGTGCCCCTGCAATCATATTCGTAAGTTTCTACCCCTTGAATTTAGCTACGAGCAGTGGCAAGAGAGGAGGTTGTCCTCCAGCTGCTGCCCTCACAAATCCTCTGGATTCTCACAGCATTTTTAAGGCACTCTCCACCAAAAGAAAGCTGCAATGTATGGGAAATGACGAGCTGAGCTCAGTGACTGTCCTTAGGGACCAGGGTTCTTTGTAGATGTCTTTTTGCAGCTCTTCCTTCCGGTATCAGCATCATACACTTGTCAACTAGAGAGACAGATGACAGAACAGGAGCTACATCTCCCCACTGCCTGACTAATTACGCACTTTGCTGATCCCACCAGAACATTATTACTGTGTGTTTTGCTCCTGTGTTGTGCTGCTTTCACAAGCGCTCCTATTCTGTTTGCCTAATAGGACCTTGTTCGGTAGCTTTGTTAACTGACTGTGCAAGAACAGCGAGGGTACCCAGTTCATGAAATTTGGGGGAGCAGTAATTAGCTGCAGGCCTGGGCCAAGATGTTGTTGAAGAGCATCAAGGAAGCAGTTTTTATAGCATACCCTCCCCTGCCCTGCTCAGTTGGAGTTATTCCATCCTTAATCTTTCCTTGGCTTTCACACAGCAAAGATTGTCTCCTCTTTATCCGCATTTTTAAGTGCTGGGAAAGTTAAAAGGACCAAGCACAAATCCACTAATCTCCACAATGACAAAGTTAGCATGCTGGCGTCTATTCCTCTCTTTTTCCTCCCCACTTCTGCATTCACCCACTCTCCTGTTCGTCTTTTTTCTATCTTTCCTTGCAAGGCCTCCTCCTCCTTTCCATCTTTCTTCTCCCGCTTTCAGAACTAATGCTTAGCATAAAGATGGGGGCTGCTGCACAGCTTGGAGATGAATGTGAGCTGTCATTTGCAGAAGCTGTTACCTTGGCATGCTGTGGAGTGTGGAAACCTGGGCCCCAGCTGTTACAAGCTTTGTAGGATGGGCTTTGTAGTAATTCTGCAGCCTGTTGGCTGTGCTGTTGTAATCACAGTTAGACATACATGTGTGTGCCTTCACGCTATACACATGCATGAACAGTTAGAGGATTTCCTCAACACCAATGCAGACAGTCTCACGAACAGAAGAGAAAAAAATACATTCTTCCTTACGAGATGCAGCTGCTGGAGGGATTGAGAGTAAACCCCTTTTTGCTTGTGCACATGACGACTCCTGGATCAGACCCTGATAGAAATCCACATGCGTTCCCTTAAAAACAGGAAGCTGCAGAAGAGGAAACCTTTGGGAGCTTCTGAGAAGCAGAGCTTGTGATGGACACCGTTCAACTTATACAAAGTCTCTTAACACCAGCTCTGCTGGCTTGTTTGTCCTTCCTGCTCTGCTTCTCAAGGGATCTCAGTTTTGATAGGGCTGTGGAGACTTGCTGTTCTTTCCACAGCTGGCTAGACATAGTGCCTGCAAACCTGATTCCTACAGAGCCCGAAGAAAAGGAAACAAAGTGGTTTTGGGAAGAATTTTCCAGTTATTGTTGACGCAAGCTGCTGTCATTTTTCATTATAACTTAGGCAGAAAGGAAGCTAGTTGGTACAGGCACCCCAGCTCCCAGTTGGTATAGTTTCTCTAAGCTCCACACTCCCAGGAAAGATAGACATATTTTTTATCATTATTATTATTGCTTCCTGTGTACAGATTATACTTTCCCTCCACTTCTTTAGTAGCCTGAGACAGAGATTCTCATGCTGCGAAGGATTGTCCTATGCTGTCAGCAGCTGAGCGGGCTGAGAGTACAGGGGAGCCTTGCTGCAACTTTCTGCCTGCATTGCCTCCGCTGCTGGGAGGCACAAGCTGGATTTCAGGCAGGGGCCAGACTGGCTTAGTTCTTTGCTCTGTTGAAGCTGATAGAGTTCCATGGAGGTTACCCTTTGTGAGTCGTTAGTAAATGCAACATGATCCCATAAAAAGCAGTGCTTGGTCCAGTTAAATGTAATGGAACAAAATTTACTGTGCCATGATATATCACTCGCTGCATACTGGCCAATGCTGTCTTTTCCTGATGATTACTGCACTCTGTAAAATTGAAGAAAACTGGCTATTAGACATGTAAGACCTGTGGTACTTACTACTGGAGTATCATTCAGGCTGCTATGGACAGACTTTCAGAACTTCTTTTTCTAGTGATTCCCTGTTGATTTCTTTTTATGAAGCGTTCATACATTTCTCTAGCAATTCTGGCCTGAAATTTTCCTCGCACATTTCCTACCCCAAGAGGACATCTGGTGTGGGCATGTATAAAGTTCTAGCAAGATCCCTGCTGTTTTGTTGTTTTTTGTAATTGTTGGCTTTAGATCAGCGAAAGGTAAACAAAAATCGGTTCTAGAAGCTCAGCAGAAAGCATCAAGTCCCCCGGGAGCACATCTTAAAGAGAAGCTGGCCCCTCTGAAACGTTACCTTGCCACTTGAAAAACTCTTGGCACTCTTTCTTCAAACTTGACTTGTTTTGCTTTTCTTGTAGTGACCTGAAAATCAGGCAGCGTTGAAAGCAGATTAGTTCTGTAGCTCATGAATAATGTCAGGGTGATTTTTAACTCAGATGCCTTTATAAGGAGGTACATAGAGATACATTAGTGTAGGGAAGACAGTGTATTACCTGCACTGTTACAGGGTCCAACGCACAACTCTAAGTGTGTATTTATTGTCTATAGGCCTGCAAATTTTTAATAACATTGTTAGGGTATTGCTATTTTCATAGTAAAACTTTCAGATCAAAATAAACGTAATCAACAGACAGAGCATGTTACTGAGACTCCTTCATGTATTAAAATTGTCTTTGGGTGTGAAATAACGGTTAACTAAGACATCCACATTGCTGGAAATGACTTCTTGATGTAATTTCACAAGGCGCATAATGCCAGGATACCTGTTGGGGAGGGGACAGCTGTAAGTGTTCATGAACTTAATGAAAAGAACAGGGATAAGTTTCAGGAGTGCTGGATTTTGATCCTCATTCTGCTTAAAACTAGTATCACTCAGGCTGCTTCATCTCTGTGTTCTTGGTTCTTCCACCCTGAAGTGAGGATAGTTGACTGCTTAGAGACCAGCCAGCATCCATGAGCTGGGTCGCATATCTCCAGAGAAGAGCGAAAAATTACTCCTCCTCTTCACTTCAGCAGCATCCTCATTGTGGCTTTCTGCATTCAATACATAGTGCGTCTGTACGTGCTCACACCCTCCTTCTCCTCTAAATTATTAAACAACTGTGCACACCCTGCGGGAAAATGAGCAGCAGCAACACCCGCTTTATCTTTCTTTATCATCCTCATTTCCAGCACAGCTAATTATCTAAACACAGAGCTGCCACCTTCTAGAGCGACAAGGAGACAGCAAGCACCGGTGTTTCCCTTCACTGTAGCTGGCGACCCTTGCTTTTTCTGTCTGACCGTGTGTGTGTGTCAGTGCATGCGCCCACGTTGGTTCGAGGCATGTCCCCCAGCACAGAGCATGTCCTCTGGTAGAATTTATTATAAATGAACGCTGAAGTGCTCTTCTCTCCCTGCCTCCCTCCATCCTTCCTCCCCTATTCTTTCTCACCCTACTTTGTTCAATGGCCTTGAGGTAATTCACAAGCTTTTCATCGGGGGGGCCTTTAAACAACTCAGTCTAAGAGCAGGTATGAACAGGGTGTTTGGGATGCTCTGTTAATATGGCAAGTGCAACACGTGAAAACATTTGCCTGCGTAAGCTAGCATGATTTTCAACAACAGGGAGCTGCCCAGATGTGCCCTTGAAGCATCTTCAGCTTGCGTCTTGGTTCTTTTGTTCTTGCAGTTGCCTGGGCTGCTTTTAGAAAGAGAGTTCACAGTCCAAACCGTTCCTTATTTATTTATTTGGTAACAGGTTTGGGGTGGTGTTTGGGGATTGATGGGGAGGGTGGCAGGGCATGTGTGTGCATGTCTTGTGGGGATTGAGTTGAGGTTGTAATTGCATTATTACAGGGGAATCCAATTGTTAAGGGCTGAAGGCAGTTTCACTTTCCTGGCAGGAAGGAAATCTGAGCACTTGAATCAGTGCAATATGTGATGTTCAGAGATGCTTCCTCCACTGATCTGATCCTCAAATCTGATCACGCATCTAGTCGCAGTTGTTTTAATTAAACTCAGAGGAATTCTGCACATTGTGCTGCAAGATTAACATTTTTGTTTAATTAGAAACACTCAGTAATAATAGTTGTACCAGGCCTCCCCCAACACACACACGTGCACACACACACACACACACGCGTGCACCCTGCCAGTGAAGAGGGTTATTCTCTCTGTGGGTTAATTGGTTCATGAAATTAACGGACGCGGGTTTGAGCCAGGTGGAGTAGCATCACCAGGGAGCAGGATAAAAGCAGTAATCAATAATGATGTCATCTGCAGCCAATGCGGCAGCAGCTCCGCGGCTCCTTAGCAACACACCACCGCCTGGTTAAATAGTAGAAGGGAAGAGAAGACGTTAAAAGCCTGACTGAAAGCTGTGCAAAGGCAAAGCAATTCCCAGGGCCCCTCTGTCCTGAGCTCACTCTTGGGGGGGCTGGGGTTTTGCAGCACATGTGATCTGCAAGAGCACACACTGTTTGGAGACTCCTACAGTGCCCAAGCACAGCCTGGTGAACTGAGAACTCAAAGGTTTGGTTCAGTCCCTAGTTAAAGATGTTTATGTTTCTAATTTAGAATGCAATATCCTGCTTTAGAGGTGCTTCAGATGCACCGAAATGACTATGCCTTTATACAACTGTAAGTTTGTCCATACTAGGAGATCTGTATTACTTTAGCAGTTATAAAATGGTACGTGTTTTTGTTTGTGGTCAGATTCCTTTGATATATGAGGAGAGGTGTGGTTAATACATTTCACTCTCCAGTGAGTCACAATAGATCCTTTATAACTCTCCAGCAATGGTCAGAGGAAGGAAACAATGCACATTTTTAAACACACAATTGAGGCATTTAAACCCTTTTCTTCTCTGCAGTAGCTGTGCGCTGCTAATAACAGTATTAGACAAGAGTTTCTAGACCTCGGGTATCAGAGCACCGCACAAACCTTTAGCTCTGCCTTCATGATTTCATAGATTTTTAGAAGTTGATTGTGAGGCACAGCAGTGTGGAGTAGCTCTCACCCAAATCATGTGTGTCTGGAGCTTGCACAGAATAGTACTGGGATCTGGCGATTCTGCTTTGCTCTTACAGGAAAAGGCACCCACCATAGCAAGGCCACTGGGTTTCTCTCTTGTTCCACCATCTCTGGGTTCAGCCATACGTACTTTGGCTCCATTCCTCCTGATATATAATGTGCTGGCAGTAGGCAATGAGCTGCTCTTGTGTTTGCGGTTGGCAGGGATGTTTCCCAACCAAGGCAAGGGTTTCCAGCCCATCTCTGCTGCCACTGTGGGAGCTCCCATTGGTTTCAGTGCTGATTGTGATGTATGATACTTTTTTAGAAATTCCACCTTTTAAAAATCCTTTGTTATTTCCCTTCTGTTCCCTCACCTGCTTTTGGGATGGATTCAATGCCATAGATTCGCGAGGCTGTGATTCCTCAACATGCCTCATTTGAAATGATGGAGAATCCCTATAAAGTCTCACCCTGGTGCCCGCATCCTCCTTCCAGGCTGCCCTCCCCCAAAGACTGATTTTCTGGGGGGAAAAAAATGGCATGTTCCTGAGCTGTATCAGCCAGCATAAGACAGCTCTCTTCCATGTGAGTTAGGAGGTCGTGACAAAGATTATGGGGGAAGCACTGGGGTTTTGTATTAGTTATCACAAATTAGTCAGCATCGGTTAGGATTGCCCTCCTCACCCTCATTAGTGAAGGCAAAGGCAAGATTGAGAGGAAGCAGGAAGCTCAGTTGAGCCTGTCTTCTAGGTGCTGGTGCCACGTCCTTCTTCTTCTAGGGCAGCAGCACTCTGAATTAATAAATCTAAAAATCGCACCCTGTCTGACAGCACTTGGCTTAGTGTTGTTATGTGTGTCCCCTCTGGTAACTACAGCTGGATGATATTTTCCTCTCCTTTCTCTCCTAGTTTCCACTGTGTCTTTGACAGGCCTTTTCACATAGTCGCTTTCATTATTTCTCCTGCGCAGTTTGTTTCGTACTGTGGGGTTTGGAGGGGGAAGATGAACTGCTCCTTTTAAATGTGACTGTGTAGACTGTACTCTGCAGTGCAGGGATCTTTGCCATATGTGTGCACAGCTTCTGCTGTAAAAACGAGTAAGTGCGAGTCACTTACCTGACAGAGGGATTCAGTGCAAGACCTGGAGAAACTTTGAAGTGACTGCTCCCATGCCTCAAAGGGTTTTAATGGATTGCATTTAAATGTAGAATCTTCTTGTGGGACTTAGAATAGTCAAACGAAATGGACAAGCTGGTAAATTTTACTGTATAATGTGTTTTCACAAACCATCTCTGGACCATTTACTGTAGCCTTGTTTTAAATGGCATTGCAGAGAGTACTGGGCAGCCAGTCTGCCTTGGTGCTTTCTTCGGTGTAGCTGCCCCGGTGCCTAGTACGTGTTTAACCGCTCTTCCTTTGTTCTCTACCACCAGAGGACCAGTTACCTCCCGGCTTCCCAAACATTGATATGGGGCCCCAGCTGAAAGTGGTGGAGCGGACACGAACGGCCACAATGCTCTGTGCAGCCAGTGGGAACCCAGACCCAGAGATCACTTGGTTTAAAGATTTCCTGCCTGTCGACCCCAGCGCGAGCAATGGGAGAATAAAACAACTAAGATCAGGTAAGGTCTCTGTGTGAGACTAGAGGAATTGAGACCTAGATAGAGACGTGAAGAGACTGCTCAGAGGTTTCTGAAGCAGAAGAGAGGGCTGATAGACATGGGCACCACTGGTGTGGATTGGGGCATTAGCTTTTCTTTGGTTTTGGGACTCACGTTCTTACCCAGAGGGTGGTCGGAGCATTTTCCCCTCCAACTGGTCCTCCTGGCCTTCCTTACTGCCTAGTTGACATAAAGGGAATCACAGCCGGGAAGCTGGTTCCCGTCCAGGAGTCACTGTAACTAGTTCGCTGGCTAATGGTACTCTTGCAGCTCAGGGGAAACTGAGGACTGGATGGGGGCTGAGGGTTTCCTCCTCAGACCAAGAACTGGGTAAAGAAGAAAGAACCGCTATGGCAGACATGGCTTTTTAGGCCACACATACCTGGTATAGGGTCCACAGCTCAGGGACCGGACCCTCTTACTGTTGAAACATAATCCTGTTGGTGTAAACTGAGCCTCTCAAAGCTGGTGTTGAAGAACAGCTCTGGCAGGATCTCTCCAGCATCAAGTCCCTGCAGTCATTGCTGGAGGGCAGTTGTGAGCATTCTGGAGTGACCCCTGGGTGCTCAGTGGCACTGCCCGTGGCGTGGATCTCCGTGAACAGATGTACCCCAGCTCTGTGGCTCTTGTCAGTTTTCCGTCTTTCCCCATCTGCTTGTCCATCTGTCTCTTTTGTTTGTTTTATGTTTGTTGTTTTGTGTGTGTGTCAACGTGACATCTCTTAATATTCACATTTCAGGAGCTGTTTTTATACTTGTTAAATCTTCCAGTTCACTGTGTGAGAATGTGTGTATGTGTGCAAAGAGAGCACAGGTGTATTTATTTTTTAATACTACTGATAAAGCACTTCCATTGATAGCTGCAAAAAACAAGCTTTGGAAGTTTTACCTTTTGACAAAAACTAACCGGAGAAATAATCCTTTTCAAATACTGCTTGGACTGACTGCTTTGACCCAGCCTAGAGAAGACGCGTCTGTGTCGTTGGACCTAGCAAGCCCTAGCGTCACTTCAGCTACTCAGAACATTCCTTTGGCCAAGCGAGATGGAGCATTTTCAAGAGTCTTTTTTGGCAAAAGAATGGCATTGTTGTAGGCAAAGGGAAAGCAGAGGCTTCTGTGAAGCAACTGGGGTTGCTCTGTTCATATTAGATGTTTTACAAGTCAGCCAGTCAAGTGATAGCCGACTACTTCTGCCCAGACCTCTGCTGGCTCTGAACAAATCAGTTCTGACTACTGTAATGCTGGATCCCAACATCAGAGAATGTAACCGCCTGGTTTTTCTCTTGCCTTGTTTGCAAAGATTCTGTATAAAGATTTTTAGTTCTGTGGGCCACCAGTGGAAAAGGTTCAGTATAGTTCCAGTTCAGTGTAGCTTTTATACACCTGCATAAATGCATCCTTATTCAGTGAAGCAAACTTACAAGCAGATACTTAAACTGCTTTGTTGAATTAGAATGGATTGTTGAATCCCACAAACACAGATGAGATTGACCTCCCTGTTTTATCGTAACAGCTGAGGCAAATGCAAATAAAAAAAAAATCACTCAGCATAAATAATGAGAGGTAAACTAGAATTATATCATGCTCTGTGACCATGATCTGAAGTGTGAGTAATACACAGGCAGATTATTTTTAATACATTCATCATCTTGCTAGAATGCCTTTATACTCTTTAACTGGGTTTGATGTGGTGTTTTCTTTAAAGCCACCTGAGTGCTGCATTTTTATTCCAGTGAATTGGTTAGCCTCAGAGTGAACTCTGGGCCTTTCTGATAAATCAGAAGATACCTGCTGAGAATTAATCTCATTTACAGCTGCTTTGAATTAGTAAACTGATGAAACCCTGAAGCATCCCTGTTGGCCTTAGGGGCGGAAACCTGTTGCTTGTGTGAAAGGGAGTGCAGATTCCTGGACAGTCAGGACTCTGATTTCATCTACTTTTATGGCCTTTCAAAACTTGCGTGTTCTGTGATGCAAAGGCCTGTGAAAGTGCAAAATATATTAACATTAGGGTCATCTGTACTGTGTTAGTATTTTGGTCAGTGGAAAGGAGTTGTTTTAAGACCGAGGCAGAGCAGATTCAAGTGTGTATTTGTAACCTGAGTGTGATGTGCCAGGCGATGCCTGTTTGAGCGCTGATGATGCAAGTGCTGCTGAAGTCAGAACTTCATTTAATACATTTATCTTTCCAGAAAACAAACTTTGCTGCCAGAAGTGTGGCACTAGCACACTTTAGGGCATTGGATGCTTCAGGACACTGCTTGATGAGCTTCAGTGTCTTTCACCCACAGGTCATCAGTATGACTCCAGCCCAGCTTCTTGGGGATTAACAATTAGACCCAACTAATGGGTGTTTGACAAGCCCTCTGTGAATAGGAGTGCAGGGAGGAGGAGTGACCCTGGTACTAAATCACAACTTCATCGCTGCACTTCGTGGTAACAGATTTAGCATAGGAGCCAGTGACTGTGTTGTCTCTGAAGACTTATCTGTGCGTTGCTCCCTGAGGGAGACTGGGACAGGCTGAGAGAGCAGCAGGACAGGACAGTCATCCAGATTCTGCCCTGGAGATGAAGTCGTCAGGATATCAGCCATGCTGCTTTATTACGGAGAGTGTTAAGAACTGAATTTATATCAATATATGAATTAGTGGCAAACATGCAAATTAGCTCATTAAAAGGTACAAGTGAAATGTCATACACAGAGCTCTGTAAAATTGGGTAGCCGTGTCTAGATTTGGTTCTCATTTATATTAAAACCGAATGTTTCGCTGGCAATGTAAATGGACCTCCGAAACCATGGTCATTATATTCACATCATCCCCGGGACCCATTTATATTATGGGTCTTCAATATAATTGAGAAGCAGGTGGTATGTCATTAACCATAGTGGCTTTTCTCCATCCAGTATTTCCTCTTCTCTTTTCCATCTCCAGATAAACTTTCCAAGCAATTGGAAATCTTTTAATGCTTAGAGGTTTTGACTGAATGAAAAGCTGAACTGTCAGTCAAAGGAGAATGGGAAGAACCTCTGTCTAGGCTCCTGCTTCCCTTAGACGTACATGAACATGTCAGCCTTAGAGACCCAGGTTGTTTAAGAGTTTACGTGGTCTTGGTGGTGGAAGAGAAATGGATATTTCTGCTTAACCCCGACGCAAGCAGTCTCAGGACATTTAAAATAGAAGCCAATGTCCTTTGCTCAGCCGTGCCACCTAGGGGGGATAACAGGAGGCAGCCTGCAGCCACCTCCTTACATCGTAGAAACACTAAAACCTTTTGTGTCTTGTGTGTGTCTTCTGTTTTGTAAATAACTGTCTATAACAAACTTATTTTTCTTCTTTTTTTCCCCCACTTTTTTTAACATTCAGAGACCTTTGGTAAGTTTGTTCAATTAAAAAAAAAAATCAAACCAAAAAACCCCAAACCTGCTAATGTCCAGATTTGTAACCCTTGCCCTTTAAACTAATTCCTTTGTAACAGCTTCTTGAGAGGCATGCTGTGCATTTCTTCTACTAACTCTTTCAGTAGGGATATTCTGCCCTCTTAATGAATTTCTGCAGGGGTATTGCAGGCTACAAAAAGAATAATAATCATCCTAATTAATAGATCTGTATAAAGAGATAACAGCTAAATATGAACCTCCTAACATTGGATAGATTTTTTTTTTTGTATCTTAGCAACAGTTGTCCTGTAATTCCCCAATTACACAATAGCTTGTACCCTGGAACTGTGATAATTGTGTTCACACCTGCAGGAGGTCTTGGAGTTTCACATCTAACAGGGTTATTGGCATTTTCAGAAGGCAGAGGTGGGAGTGCGGCATTTTCAAATTGAAGCTGTAAATCACAGGTCATCGGCTATGGGAAAGGGTTGAGCAAAGGAAAAGCACCCCCCCACCCCCCCCCACCCCAGATCGTCTCTGTCCCTTGATGAGCCAGGAGCCTGTCTGCAGAACTCACGTCACATTTCCTCCGTGTGCCAAGTCCCCTTTTGTTATAGAGATGTAGCAATTGCAGCTGTCAGCCAGGATCTGGCATTTTAAAATTGCAGAAGACCCTTGATGATTGCTTGCTTGTTTAGAATAGAAAGCTCCCTCCAGCCCTTGGAGAGGAGCATAGCGCACACATGTTCTCACACGTGGCCTGACAGAAGGTGAGGATGTGTTTTCTGTCATTACCATGGCAATGGTGACTGTCCTCCTCTCCCTGTTTTCAAGGCTTGGAGAATCCGTAGGCAGTTTGGTGTGTGGGAAGTCAGAGGAAGGGATGGTGGAAGAGCAGATCCCATCCTCTGTGACAGAGGGGGACACCTGCACATGGTATTCTACCTGGCACCATCTTGGTCCTTTATAATCCAGAGGCAAGTCATTTAAGCTGCCTTTTGCCTCTGCTGCTAAACACGAGGCTGGCCATCTGGGCTCATGCAGCCTCAAAATTTGCCCTAAATAGGCAGATCTCCAGATCCTGGGAGGCTGTGGAAGGCAATATGAATAGTTTGCACGTGGCATCTCAAAACCAGCTTTTCAGTCGGAAAGTCAGCATCCAGTGTGAGTTCTTCCTCCTTCAGTTTTCCTGCAAAGCTGGTGCCCTTATTCTGCCCTGGACAGTGGTTAGCCTTGTGCATTTGCTCATGTACTGTTTAGGACACCAGGGAAGCCAGCTATTGAACACAGGTGCCTCCCCTCCACCACCACGACCCCATATCAAATCTCACAGGACCTGTCAGAGTTCTTCAGAATAATTAATCTATTTCATATCCTCTTCTAGCACCATCCTGCTGCCCCTGTATTGAATATGAAGCTGGTTAGATGTGAAGCTCCAATAGTGAAAATCTACCATCTGTGTCCCTGCCGCCATTCAAACTGCCTGTTTTTTCCTTGCAAGTTACTTGATCTCATTTTGATTCAAATTCTGTCCCCTCCATCCCTGGTGTGGGACGTCTTGCGAAACATGTTTTGCTCCTCACCTCTGCGTCCCGTGTGCCAGAGTTAGAACTGGAAAGACCAAGGTGGCGTTGCTTGGCTTGTCTTGCTCTCCAAGAGCACTGTCTCCAAGACAGTCTGTCTCCGAGAGCTGCTGAACAACCTATTTCCAGGGGCAGTGCTGATGCTTAGAGGCAACAGGGAATAACTAACCTGCAGTGACACAAGAAGGTAGCAGCTGCTGTTGTATCTATGCTTACATAGCTCTAACTTCCAGCATGTTTCTCCTGTCAATTAGCACGAACCTTTGCAGGAAATTGCCAGGCTTAGCCCAGGCCAAAGAAGCTTTCTAGCAGTGGGTGATGTTGGGGTCTCTTCCCCTCCTCTACCCTCTTCCCATTAGCCTTGTTCCAGATTTGTGCCACAGATGGCAGATTTTCACTCCAGTTTTGAGACAGAAGGATGTATCAGAGGCTGTTTTTATTTCCACTGAATTGAACTATAACCCTTTGCTGCTTAGTCTCTCTCTCTCGCTCGCTTTTTAAAACCTTCCTGCCGTCTCCTGTGTGGAGATCTGCCCAAGTACACGCTCCCCCCACCTCTTTCTCTTTCAAGCGCTGTCTTTCCAACCTTTGTCCTGATAGCTAACCAGCCTGCTTTATTAACCTTAGCTAGTTCCTAACCCTAACTAGATGCTAACTTTTCTCTAGCAAATAACCTAACCTCTGAACTAGAAGCTGAGTATAACTAGAATCTAATATCCTAACACTATAATACCTCTCTTCCCTCATCTCCTTTGAAAAATAAAGGTGAACTGTAATCAGTGTCTATATATTTTTACCTTCTATCCTGAAAATGGAGGATTGAACCGCAGCACAAGGATGAGCAGGGCTGAAGAATAAGGAGGGAAGGGGTTTTCTGGTGGTTAAGGCAGAAGATTGGCACGCAGGAGGCTTTGACTCCTGTTCTTGCCTCTGCCACAGAGTTCCCTCTGTGACCTTGGGCAAGTTGCTTCACCTCTACCTCGGTTTCCCCATCTGTAAAGCGGGGTTAATAGTGCTACTCTACCTCACTGGGGGAGAGGAGAGAGTGTAAGGCTGATATTTATCATTTAATGTGCTATACAAGCCCTGGCTGGGAGGTGCTGCAGAATGACAGCATTGTTACCATTGCAGAGAAGCTCTTGCGTTTCTCCCTAGTAAGAGGCAATACCTGTAATTGCGGAATCTGCCCTGTTCTCAGGATTGGGGTAAAAACCAAGCAACTAAAACCCCTCCTTTGATAAGCTGTGTGACAAGTTTGAATGCCACTGTGAGCAAAAGGACCTGCCGTGTTTTCAAAGGAAGATGGTTGCAACCTCAGGAGGTCAAACGGGGGGACAGTGATTTTACCATTGACTGTGGCATGGTTCACCAGCCACAATGTCACTTCCTCTCATCTGTGAGACCTGCCTAGGCAGAAGACTTACGTTAGGCACTTAGCGACAACTGGAGGAGGTTTGAATAAAAATAACCCAAGGGAGATGCAGTCAACAGGCAAGTGTAGCAGGACTCTTCTCTCTCCATACAACCCCTCCTGCACTGGCATTAGGCAGGCTTCCAGAGCAGTTGCGTGAGGCAGCCCTTTCACTTGTACAGTAGCATGGCCTTCTTTAGTGCAGAGCATCTGGCTTCAGTCTCTGTGTGGAGCCACTGAAGGATAACTGAAGGTCCTGATAAGGACATGCATTGAATTCCTCGCACATCTGTGCCAATAACTAAAGTTTGGAACTGGGAATTTGCTAGCAAAGGTGGGATCAAACCTGCAACTCTTAATGTGATGCAAGGTACCTGGATGTCACTTTCCCTGTCTGGGCTAACATGGCCATAATTGCCAACCCTTTTCCCCAGGAGCGATGAAGATAAATGTAGGTTCATCCTATGTTCTGCAAGTAGCAAACAGTAATGTTAGCTGAGAGCTTGAAGATTTTCTTTGCATTCTTAGCAACGAAATGGAGCCAGTCTTAAGACTTTTCAAGCCAAGTGCTATGGAGGCTCTGTAAACAGCCAGCTGAATTGGACTGCCTTGAAAAGGGCATCCTCGCCTTAAGTACCCCGAGCCCTCTTCAGTCTGTCCCTATAATTTTAGATGAGGTAGAACAGGAGGTTTCCTACTGGGAACAGTCTTCCTTGACTCAGGTCCTTTTCCCACGGGCAGTCCAGGTGGTTGGGGTTTTACAGTCTTTTCACTTATTTTCTTTGTTTTCTTTGCAGAAGGTACACCGATCCGAGGTAAGACACCCCCAACTCACTCACTCACCCACTCTCCAAACACTTCTCTCCACTCAGTTCCTGTTTCATTGACCTGTGCTCAATGCGGATTATTGCTGTTGTTGTTGTTATGTTTTCTTGTCCTGCTTCACCTCTGGATATTTCTTTTTTATACCTGTCTTTATTTTATATATGGTTATAATGTCCTTTTTTGTTTGCTGGGTGCACTTGGTAATACTGATACTGTTATTCTAATAACACCTCAGGCTGTGCTGCCTCAGATTTATGGCAGAGTTTTAAGAGCTAATCTCTCCAGGACTGTGAAGGACTGAAGTTTATCTTGAGCATTAAATGCTATCAAAGCTTGGTAAATACTTAGGACCTTCTCTTGATTGGTGCAAAGTGCTCCCGAGCCACTGATGGTGGTGAAAGTTTTCCAATCCGTTGCTCAGTCAGATCTTCAGCACTTACCATCTCAGCGTACTCATTTGTTTGGCTTCAGAGCCTTCTTTCCCATTCCTCCCCACTCTCTTACCCTTAGGTTTCTCTGGGAAAGTTACCCGTGGTAAGTAGCTTCTGCACTGTCTCTTTAACGGAGCCAAAAAGGTACTAGACCTCAAGCTGTCACTGAAAGTCGGCAGGAATTGGGTATGCACCCCTTGGAAGACCCTGCTTTGGTTTTATCTACACTGGCAAATTTAGAAGTCCGTAATTCTCTGCTGGTAAAAGCAACAGGAGGTGCTGTAGGTGAGATTTACTTTTTCACACATCATCTCTATTGGCTCCTGACAAGTGCTGAAAACTCATTGACCTCTCTACAGTATAATTTCCACCATTGCATTCACCAGCGAAGCTGCAGTGGTCAAGATGAAAGGGGTGAGTCCGTATTCCCCTGGCGAAGCTGCCTGCCTGCAGTTCATGGTTCTGTTCCTGCTCTGCAGTGTGGCTTCGTCTCCCCTTGTGTATGCTCAGACAAGCAATGCTCATGAGCCACACAAAAAATTTGTCTGGAACCAGTGGAAGCAACCCACGGATTTGTCCAAATTAACAGAATGTCGTGGTTTAACCCAGCCGGCAACTAAGCACCACGCAGGTGCTCGCTCACTCCCCCCACCCAGTGGGATGGGGGAGAGAATCGGAGGGGAAAAAAACCCCAAACCAACAACCTTGTGGGTTGAGATAAAGACAGTTTAATAGGACAGAAAGGAAGGAAAATAATGATAATGATAATAATAAAATTACAATAATAATACTAAAAGAATTAGAATATACAAAACAAGTGGTGCACAGTGCAGTTGCTCACCACTCACCAACCGATGCCCAGTCAGTTCCTGAGCAGTGATCCACCCCTCCTGGCCAACTCCCCCCAGTTTATATACTGGGTATGATGTCATATGGTATGGAATATTCCCTTGGCCAGTTTGGGTCAGCTGTCCTGGCGGTGTCCCCTCCCAGCTTCTTGTGCACCCCCAGCCTTTTTGCTGGCTGGGCACGAGAAGCTGAAAAATCCTTGACTTAGTGTAAACACTACTTAGCAACAACTAAAAACATCGGTGTGTTATCAACACTGTTCTCACATTAAATCCAAAACATAACACTATACCAGCTACTAGAAGAAAATTAACTCTGTCCTAGCTGAAACCAGGACACAGAAATTTCTAGGAAAACTCACTGACCAGCTCTCCACCAAAGTGGAGCTTTCCGATGACAGAGCATGCTTGAGCTGTAATTCAGTATGAAATATGCTCAGCTGGTGTCTCAGTGTGAAGCTTCAGTCTATTTGGTTTCTAACTCTTGTTATGCTGAAATACCCACAGATTCTTTTGAAATGAATTTAGTTTGGTTTAGTGGCTTGGGTGGGGTTTTTTTGTTTTTTAATTCTATCTGTTCTGCCTTTGAGAGCTACCAGGCACAGTGGATGCTGGCGGGAGTCGCACTATCACACCCCATCCCTGTCATAAATACTCTCACAGCCTCACGTCTTCCCACGCAAGCATCCTTTTTCACCCGTGCACACACAGAGGAACACGAGCTCCGTGTCCTCCTCATGTGAACACATTGGTTTTTCCTTCCTGAAGAGGCTGTATCTGCAACCAACAATGATATCATTTGCACTTTTCTCACTTGAGATTTTATCAATAATATTACGCTGAGCTGGAATTGTTTGGCTTTCATATTTAGGGTTTTTTCCAGAGATGCGAGTTAAGAGTCTTACCACATGTGAGCTCTGTCCATATCTGTAGTATAATCACGTACTCCTAATACATAAAACATTTGATAGCCTGTTGAATTATTTATGTAGTATGTATTTTAACTGGAGTTTTGCAGGGATGAAGCCTTCTGAGGTAAATGAGGCAATTTTCTTCCATGTAGTTACATGCTGCATATCTCTGCATGTTTGCTTACAGGAGTGTTTAGTATGGGCTCTGGGTATAATCTTATAGGGTGCAATAATGTACAGGTTTAAGAAAAACCTTAATCCTTTTGGCCCAGTTGGTGTAAACCACACAGGCAATTTTGAAGTTCCAATGCAGTATTTACAGGGTTTTCCCTTGGGAATATTCGCTATCGGTACGGTGCTTTTCACACTGAGTCTTACCTCCTGTAGGCTTCCTGTGAATCAGGTATTTAGGCACAAAACAAAGGCAGCGGTGATAAAAATGCTCCAGGGATCCTAGGCAGTGGATGAAAAAGCCTTTCACTTTTATGGTCACTGCTTCAAATCGAGCAAGGGAAAGTCAACTGCCTTCTGATAGATTTCTGGGGATCACAGTAATATGGATTACTGAAGTTGATTTCATGAGTTCTGGTGCAGAATGCCTGCATTGCAGAAGCCACAAAAGTTGGTACTTCTGCTGATCATTTCAGTACAGAGAGTAACACTTAGTATAGAGGGGGGTATTAAATTTTCTCTTCCTGTTGGTTATGTGTCCAGCCATCGTGCTGAGCACAGACATTAGCTGATGTCGGCAGAGGGCTCGGTGCTTCCAGAGCTCATAGCCCAAGACCCCCAGGCAGTGTCCCAGTGTGTATTCGCCCAAGGGGAGGAAAAAGCAAAACATTGATGCTATTGCTCTCTCTTAAAAACAAAGCAAAATGGTGACGATCGTGTCTTTGCTGCGGTCTTCTTCTCTCCTCCCAGGTGGCCTGCAGATTGAAAGCAGCGAGGAGACAGACCAGGGGAAGTATGAATGTGTCGCCAGCAACAGCGCCGGAGTGCGCTACTCCTCCCCTGCTAACCTTTACGTGAGAGGTAGGGAGCGCATCGGCTCACAACACTGGCAAATATCTCCCTCCCCATGGCCTTTCTTTGTCCCCAGCTGTTTGATTCGATCCTATCCCTGAGCGCAGGGGAAGCACTGGTGTTAATCGGTTGGATCCTTACAGTGCGCTGCTGAGCTTGCAGGGGGATCCTGGTGCACCCTGACTTCCTCACCATTGCTGGTGGCTCCAGCTACCACGCCAGAGTTGCAGAGCAGCAATACAAGGATGTGTCACCCACAGCAAAGTCAAGCGTGACCCAAAATAGTGTGCCCAAGAATCTGCCAGCATCAGCCTGCAGTGCCCAGAGGGGAATGAACAGCTTTGGCTGCAAAGAGGCCATAATCCCCTTTTCTCCTCCAGGATCCCTGCTCTCTGGAAGTGGGAAGGTTTCAGTTCTACTGGTGTGGGTGTGAGAGGAGGGGAGGACCCTCTCAGCCCCCTCCACTGAGCTCTCTGTCCCCCGGATCTCACCAGATTGCAACAGGAGGGTGCATTCTCACTTCTCGCCTAAGTCCCAGCTGGTTTTCCCTTTGCCAGCAGTAATTTGTCACTGGTTCCTTGGGCATGAACGCTGGCCGTGGGCACAGACTCACAGAAAGCTGGAGACGGCCAGCAGACATCTCTGCCGCAGTGACAGATTCCTTCACCCATGTAGCAGGGGGAACAGATGACAGGGGGATTGGCTTCTGCTTGATGCCTCCTCGATGTTCTCGCACCCAGTGGGGCAATAGCCTTTCTGCTTTCTTTGTTATTTTATTTTAATCTTTCTGACCTGTAATATTTTGTGTGTAGCTTTGGTTTAATATCTTTCCACAGCAAAACCCTTTTGGTAATGAGAAAGCAGGGCTGGTCCTTCTCGCTTTTTTAAAAAAGAAAAATACCATTGGGAGGAAAAAAGAAAAGTTACATCCCAGCAAACTGTTCCCATTTCCATCCCATCGACAGAGGAAGCGCCTCCCACCTACACTCACGTTAACTCTGCAGTCAAATGCAGAGCCATGCTCCTGTGTGCACTCCTTTCTCTCTCTCTTTCTCTCTCTCTCGTGTCTCACGCTCACTAAATCACATGCACATGGAGAGAAGGCTTTTAATAATTTAATGTTTCCAAGCTAAATTTTTAAATAGCCTTTTGTGGCCAGCTGGAAAATTGCGTTTGAAATTTGCCCTGTCACCCGGGCCCTGAAATTATTCTTTTGGGAACGTAAATCTGGATCTGATACTAATTCAGGGCTAAATCCTTCGCAGACAGCTTAGCTGGAATGTTTTGGGTTCCTTTTTTTAAAAAAAAAAAAAAAAATCAGGAAAAAAAGTGGGGATTTTTCATTATTCTTTTATTTATAAATTTCCTCTACCTTTCTGGCCACTCGGAAACTACCCAGGAGACAAAGGTTGTAACCATGGTGTTGCTTGTCTCCGCACCTGGATAAGAGTCGGCTCCAGGTGGATAGCCCTCTTTCTATCCAAGTTATCCTGTGTGTACCTGAGGCCTGCCTGAAAAACAAAGCCAGCATTAGCCGGCCGAGAGAGTGCAGAAAACACCGTGTAAGCAAGCTCGGCCTGTGGTTTGGGTGTTTTTCATGCTGTTTTAATTCCTTGTTTCTTGTGTGTTAATATCGTGGAAAGGTAACAAATTTCTGAAATGGATTTGCTTTGGTGGGAGGGAAAGTTCATGCACATTTTTCTTCCCGTTTTTTGTTTTAAAAGAGTCTCGAACACTCTTGTGTTTCCAATTGACTTGTTTCTCCCATAACATGCTTGTCTCTATAGAACACCTGGGATAGGAGTTGTAAGTTTTAACATTGCAAGGAAATGTTTTGGTTTTGTTTGGCTTTTCTTTTCTTCTTCTAATTATTTCTTTTTCCTTATTCAGTCCCATTGTGGAGTTAGTGCAAGCAGAGCCGGGTGTGGGGGCTGGTGGGACCACGGGCTGGGGGAGCGGATTTCCAGCTTGGGATCTCCTTTGTATCGGGTCTTCTCTGCCTGGTACAGGTTCCGCTCCCCCTTCTCTAAAGAGCAGATGCACTTAAAGAAGTGAGAACTCCTTTCTGGGGTTGGCACCTCTGTCGGGTGCTGATTCTGAGTTAGGATTGCTCACGGTCTGACCTCTGTACAGAGCTTGGTTGTTCTTAAAGAAAAGGTATCTAGCTGGATGGGAGGGGGAAAGTTAGGAAGGCAGGAAAGAGGGTCGTTACTATCTTCATTTTTTTTTTTCCTTTCTTTTTATTTTGGTTAAGAGAAAAAAACAATCAATTTGCAGCTGACAGCCTTGAGAAGGCCTTTTTTTACTCTCTCTGTGTTTCCCCTATTTTTCTCTTCTCCTCATGTCATTGTGTTCCGCATCAAACCCCCTTAACATCCCTCAGAGCTACGAGAAGGTTGGTGTGGTTTTTTTCTTTTTTACTTTCTTTACCCACATTTTTACATTCTTAAGAGAAAAAAATAAAAAAAATAAAAAAATAAAAAGAGAAAAAGCAAGAAATCTTTAAGATGAGCGAGACCCGCCCGTTCCTGGGTCTCGCAGAGATGAGTTGAGTTGCATTGTGGGCCTCTCTATGCATCCTTTGGTAATGTTGCTGAGTTCTTGCACTTTTTTGTCGTCATGGTTACCTTGCCGTTTGGACATTGGGCCTGATGCATGATAGGAGAATGTAACAATCTTCTTTGCATGCCACTTTTTAAATTAATTATGAATTATTTTTTCTATATATAAATATGTATAGTTTGGTTTTTTTTACAATTCTGGTTTATTTGAAGTGGATTTACTCTTACTTTCTAAATTTTTTGTTCTGTTGGGTTTTTTGCTTTCTCTTGATTTCCTATTTCAGTTTTGATTGGTTATGCTGTGCTGTAGTTTATTCCAAACGCATTGTGAGAAGCCAGTGTTCCTGCCCACCCGGTGGTAACTGAACTCCTCAATCCCTCCAGGAGGAAAGGAGTCACACAGCTCTAACGCCTGTCCATGGAAGCCCTGCTATTTGGGACAAGCCTTTGTTTTGGGGGGAGGGAGGGATCTGGGAAGTGGAAAAGATGGTGAGAAGCCAGGGTGTCGTTCCAAGAGTTAGAGCAGACCCTGGGTCACGTTATTACTTACATATTTCTTGGAGGTGTGGCTCTTGTTCCACATCCTACACACAAAGAAAAACCCTGATCCCTGCTCTGAAGGGCTTCCCCAGCGATGCAGAACTCACTCACTGGTAACTGGCCATTTCCCTCCAGTAATACCTAAGACACTGCGTACGGGAGCTAATCTGCTCTCAGCCCAGGATGGGTAGAGACAGAAAGCTTCCTGCTGTGTTACTGAATCACAGGCAGTTGTCTTTCCATTAGCACCCACGTGTGCGTGGTGGAGAGCCCCGTCATCAGGCAGTGCCTTGTCTCATCAGCAGAGCTTGGCAGATTCCCTTGTAGGAGGGTGATGCCTCGTCCTTGCAGTGTCAGAAATGAAGGGCAGCCAGCCAGCCGCCTTCTGCAGAAGGGTAGCTGGATCTCGTGGCTCCGCCTCTCCCCATTTACCCTCTTTCTTCCCTATCATTTAACCATTATTGCCTGGCTATAGTGCCTATTGCACCTTGAAAACCAGCCAGATAGAGCCCTCCTTTCTAAAGGAGCGTGGAAAGAGAAATGCAGCAGTGGTAGACACTAAAAGAGGCTGCTGGAACACATCTGGCAGCTGCATCTCTATTGTAAACAGCAACAGGAAATCTGACAAGTTACATTCTAGCTGAAAATGCCTCTTTTCCCTCTTCTCATCTCCCTGTTTATCCCCATTAAGCTTCTGTTGCCTCCCATGTGTGCATCCTGAGCAGGTGAGCCACATGGGATAGTAAACAGGTGGGTTTTTTGCAGTGTGTTAGTTGTGCCATTAGTGCTTGGTGCTTTTGCCCTGTGCAGAACTGAATGCCCTTCCTTTCCCTGTTTATGCATTTCCCTCTGCCCATCAGTCCTCACTACTCAGTAATCTACCAAAGGAGTGGCTTTCCTAGTGTACAGGTATTAAAGCTGTGTGATTTTTGAGAAATCCAGTGCAGTATTGACACAGTATCTGTCTCTCTCTTTCTCTATCTCTCTCTTTCTCTCTGTCTGTCTTTCTCTTTTTCTTAAAATGCTGAGATTTCAGTGCTCGGACCCTCAGTGCTGGTATTCCCCCCTCCCCCTTTCAAGTCTCTCCCCCTCTCCCCTTAGATACAAGGGTACCACTCCGAAATGCTGCACTGTTGATAATGTCTTTCTGAAGCGGCCAGCTGTGGCTCTTCTAACTTTGATGCCAACAATAGCCAAAAGACATCCCCCAGCCCCAATGCTCTATTTAAAGAAAAAAAAAAAAAGGGAAGAAGAAAAAAAGGCTTGTTCTATTTAAAAAGAGCAAGAGAGAAGGAATAGTATTTGAAATGAGGTGTTCCCATCCCACCTCCCTCCTGCCTAGGACTAAAAGGTGATAATCACTACTAATTACAGGATTTTCCTTCATGAATAGGAGTTTGAGTTTCAGGATTTAGGTGCAATTAAAAAGGGATTTATACACCATTGTTTTTTATTTGTTTATTTTATCTTTTATAAAGTATTTCTAACATGTCCAAACTGCACTCCTGCTGCTAGAATCTCTTGTGATCTGAGAAGGTTTTAAGATTAAATTCTTCCTTAAGAGCCAATAAAAATAATAATAATATCAACAACAATAAACTAAAGCTAAATTGGATGTAGTCATGATAGGCTGGAATGACACTGGGCGAGGAAATAGAGACTTGATACCTGGCTAAAAGAGCTCATATGGTTTGCTAGAAGTTACGGGCATGGTCTTGAAATCATTGGTTAAGGGTTTGCCTTGTGTATTATTACAGATCAGATCATGCCATGGTCCAAAATAACAGAGGCTGCTAACAGGGAATTTCCAAGGTCAAATGCAGAAGTATCTTTACGGAGACCCACAGAAGCAGATCAGAAGTAGGTGAGATGAATTCTGCCACCAGCCTAGGGTGTATGAAAGTTTCTGGTCTGAGCCAGTTGTCCAGATTTCACCTGTAGCCAGTGAAAAGAAAGACACAATTCTAGCGGGCAAGTCAGCACACCTTAAGATGGAGATGCTGATTTTTATGGGAGCTATGCAACTCACCTGGCTTTCAGAAGTCTCATTGGATGCTTCTCTGTATCCCTAGGGCCACAAATACCATCAAACTTGGGGCCCATAGTGATTGCAGGAAAGGACAGATTCAAAGTTCTGTGTATCAAGAGATGTCTGTCTCACTGCTGGTGTTTGAGAGCTTCATGCCTCTCCTTGCACAGCGACAGGGACTTGCTTAGCACAGGGGAGGCTGGTTTGAGAGCCTGGCAGTTCTCATAGCTAATCAGAAAGCGAATGTCTATGTACATGCTGCATGGCCTTCTTCCAGCTAGGATGGAAGGGAAACATTTTTGGCCTTTTTAAGAGGCTTTGAATCTCGCCCAAAAGGGCTGAGATGCTTACTCCGCTTTGGTGGATAAAACTAGGTTGAATCACTCATACCTGGCAGTATTTTTCTCCAAGCATCAGTGAGTCAACACATGCAGGGTCCAGGCTTTGCCCCAGGGAGGGCATATGTCTGCTTGTCCAGGATCTATGGCCACAGCTGTTTTACCCCCTTGAAACGGAGCACTTTGTAGCTCTCCTCTTAAGTTTGAAAGCTTCAGGCTTCCACCTCGATTGCTCTCTTTTGATCCAAATAGCCAGCTGCTTGGCTCAAGATAGAGCACTGTATGTAAGGACTGAGTGTCTCTGCATGCTCTTCCATATTACAAAGGGAAAGGAAGAATGAACAATGCACCGAGAGCTGTGTGGGCTGTGCTTTAGCAACCTCTGAGTATGCAGAGCTGCTGCTGTTGGTACAGGACAAATTGTCGTGGTTGAATTTACCAGAATTAAAAATTTTCCCCTCTTTCACACAGTGGTGCCCTTTCAGGAGTTACAAAAGGCAGCAGTTGTGGTGCTGCAGGGATAATCCTTTTTCCCCTTCGCTTGAGCTTCTTGTTCCTCTGCTCTTTTCAAGCCCAGGGAGTTTTAAATGGTTCAGCAGGCATTTAAAACAGCGCAGTGCACTCGCTGTGCCTGCTTGGGCCTTGCCTCTTCTGCTGCGGGAGTCAAGTACAGTGCTTAGTCACCCAGAATCAGGTTCTGCAGCCCAGGTCCTGCTGAGAACATTTTAAATATTTTTTTAAGGCTCTCTGGAAAACCTCAACTCATTGAGAGACCAAAGATGAAAACAGGCCAGGGCTAAACACATAATAGCAAAACTAGTTGAAATCAATTAAAATAAAAACCATAGAAAACGCAGAAATAGTGTGCCTAGGACCTCAGGAAATAAAGCTTCAAAATATATTAAAATGTGACTAATTTAACAAATAATTTAGCCTGTAGCTGCTCATGGGTTAAGTTTGGCTCATGTAATTTGGCCATCAAACCAGAGCTGCCGGTTGCTCAGCCCATCCCTCAACAGACAAGTGGAACAGTTGTAAGCTTTTCACTTTCAATGCCATTTAGAGGTTAGAAGGAAATAATTTCACTTGCACTATAGATTTAACAAATAGCCACAAGGTCAAAACAATGATATTTTAAAATGTAGGCATTTTAATACCTTTTTAGACTAGCATTGATAAATTCTTTAATGGAAAAGGAGGGAGGCAGAACCACCGCTAGTTTGTACAGCTGCCCCTGTAGTGCCATTTTCCGGGGGCTGGAGTTCAGGGAGGGAGAGTTCTGTGACAATTTTTAAGCATTACGTTAGCACTTCCATGGGTGGGGGAGCGCCCTGTCCGTGTTTGGGGTGTCCTCAGCTCTGAAATTCTAGTTTAAAACCAAACAAAGCAAACAACTTTGCTGTGTTTCTGCAGAAGGATTTCTCAAGGGTATCAGGAAATGGAAATGGATACAAAAAGCCACCCCCCAAAAAAAAAATCAAAACTATATATATGTGTATATATATGAAAATCTCTCTATAGAGAGCACTTTGCAGGAACACTGTGCTGTACTGATCTCGAAATCTCTGCCTGCCTGTGTCTCTTACACCTTTTGCATTGCTGTTCTCTTTGTTTTAGGGGAAAAAATTAGATTACACCTTGTCAAATTAAAATAACAAAAATAAAATAGTAAAGTCTGTGTTTAATGTTACAGAGCTGCTTGAAAAACAATTGGGTTCAGATTACTTTATATTCAATCCTGTAAAAAGCAACAGAAAAAAAAAAAGAGTTACAAAAGACCAGAGATGTTCAGCCAGCCTGTCACTCAACTAATGTGTATTTTTAAGTGGAAAAGTAACAATGATTGGGAAGGTAATGGATTTCCTCCAGACCAAATCCAAGCCTTGGTCTCATTCTTTATTTATCTACCTATTTACTTATTTATTTTTATTTACCGTGAAGGAAATTAGGAAGGAGATGGGCATGAGGAGGGAAGTGTCTCGTCCTCTGGAGGGACGGAGGTCGGAAATCCAAACCCGAACAGCGTCTCGCCCCAGCGGAATGAACTTGTAATTGGAATGGGAGAGGGAGAAGGCAGAGGCGGCTGCACGGACAGCACAGGGGCAGGGACGGACCACCTTTTGGGCGGGGAGGACAGGTGTAATCTAAGCTTCACTAATAACGTAGAGGCTGCACATTATTTTGGCACCCTTTCCCCTACCCCCTCCTCATTTTGGAGCAAGACGGAATGACTCCTGTCTCACCAAAATGGCCAATAATGTCCGCCTTCTCACCTCATTTGGAGCAGCAGCTTGCTGAGTGTCAAAATGTTTAATACCATTTGGTTTTGTTTGGTGCTTTCAACCAGTCACTTCACTTTTTGTTTCCTTTTTCGATTAATTTCTTCTTTAAGATATAAAATATGTTTATCTTTTAGTTGGTTTAATGTGAATCGGGGTTTGAAGTGACGGGTTCTTGTCTAGTACGTTCTCCTTTCCCCACCTTGCTCCTCCTCCAACATTTTTCTCCCTGAGCTAATCTGGAAGGGGCTTAAAAAGTGGAACTGGTGGGTTTCCTCAGCACAAACTGGTTGGTTGGTCCTCAGATTTCTCTCACTAGCAGCGTCCTGGGAACACATTTTAAGGATGGATTCTGGTGTTGCAAAAGTCAACCCTGGATCTCCCAGTGTCTCTTCCGATCAGGTCTGTAAATCTGTCCCTTTCAAAAACATCTCTCGCCTTGTGGACCCCAGCTCTCTTTGTAACTGAGTGGTGGTGGTGGGGAACCTTAGCGATGTTGATTGGTACCTTCTTGTTGGAAAATAATGCACCAAAAATGCCACTCACAGAACACAAACTGGGTTAACCTCTCTGCATCCGTGAGCAGCAACAAAACCAATTGGCTTTAAAAGGGTGTGAAAAGTTATGGATCTGTTCCGTTTCTAATGAAGGTTATGTTAAGCAGAATTTGGGGTGCAGATTTGCCTGTGTGAAATACTTATCCAACAGACAATATTAAACAGACTCATAACTAACTGCACTTAAGAAATCTTTCTGTGCCTCAGAAATGGCTTCTCTGCATCGAAGTAGTTTGACTTGCATCACAAATGTCCAGCTCCAGTTCTAAAATCTGGTTCTATCAGTAACAAGCTGTATCCTTGTTTGAAAAAAAGCTCCTGAGAGTTTTTTGGCCATTGAAAATGTGTGTTTGTGTGTGCCTGCTTGTGTGTGTATATCGGGAGATGTTGCACATGCACATGGAGCATGCACATATGTGTATGCATGCAAGGTTGGCTTCGTAAAACAGGTCTGACAAAGCTGTCATGGAAACCAAACATCCCTGAAACTCAGGGAAGGTACTTCTTGAAACCAGAAATTGGTAAAAGTATTAGACGAGTGTCTATGAAGTAGAGCCCTGACTGCCCCATCCCAACTTTCCTTTCCAGAGAGGGCAGTTCTTCTTTTCTTTCCAGTCCTTTGAATGTGTTGGATAGCAAAATAGAAGGAATCTCTTCACCACATTTTTTACATGTAAAATGTCACTCTTTCAGCTGCTATGCGTGAAACCCAGCTGGACCCAGAGCTGAAATTGTTCTTGATTCAATCTCTAGCTGCACTTCAAGCTTTCTTCTCACCACTGCTTTCCTCCTCCTAAACCCTGACCTAAACACTGACCCAGAGATTCTCAGCTTGACAAATCTCATGTCAAACAGCCAAAGCAGAGTGGTATAGCAATTAAAATAAACAGCAGCATAATGGTTCTTGGTATCCAGAGATGAGCTCTCTAAGTATTTCCTGTTACAGTAAATGCAGTTGTCACAGCCCTGAGCCATAGCAGGGATGTATCTAAGGACTCTCTGAGGTCTCCAACATTTAATGTTGGAGTTACTTTCACATCCTAGACTGGTGTGTGGATGTTTGTGTATTTGTGCACACACAGGAGTGTCTAGCTTTTTTTAAACCAGGATGCACAACCGAAGTGCTGCTGCCTGATTGGGTCTTGCCATTAGCCTGCCGCTAACCCTAATACAAATTCTCCCTTTTCACAGAATGCGCGTTGTTTTGGGCTGGCATCCAGATGTGCTGGTTGCTTCCCATTAGTTAAGTGTGATAAATGCCGTTAAAACAGCCAAAAAGTAATGCTGCCGTGAGACCCCACGAAGCTGACCTAAACCCCTGGGTGCTGCGAGGAGGGTAGGGAGAATTGCTTTGCAGTTGTTTGTGAGCGTGCTCTGCACGGCTACGGCTCCGTGGCCCTGAGCTTGTGTTTTGTGAGTGGATCTCTTCCCTTCCCTGCCCAAAACCACGCAGACAGCAGCAGTCTGTTCCCTTCAGACTCCGATTCTCAGCACTCCACCATACATCAAATGATGCTTTTCAGTTATTAAATTCTGGTTTGTTCTTCCTTTTTCTTTCTTTTTTTTTTTTCTTTTCTCTTTCAGTTTGGTTTTATTTCTTTGTGATTAGCCTCAGTTTGAATTAATTGTCTTGTTCTGTTTCCATGACAACTCAGTGTTTGCATCCCACCTGCCGTTGTTTGTTGCTGTTGATGCTGTTTGCTGACCGGATTTTGTCCGGCATGTGTCTCCCCATTTCTCCTCACCTCTTCCCACCTTGCCTCCCCTCTCCAGAAGGTTACATATCAGCCCCTCCTCAAAAGAGTCATCCCCACCCCAGATCTGTCTGCATGTTGACCCCACTTGTTTCTTTTCAAGTTCTCTCCATGTTGTCTCAGATTGTGACCGGTGTGGTCTTCACATGGCTCCATTTTCTGAAATGCGGTACCTCCTGAAGCAGACAGTGGAAAGAAGGATGGAGTAGGCAGCAGGGACGTACCCTCATGTCTAGGGCTAAAAGTCTTCCATAGCGGTGTGACAGGAGGGAGAAAGGAGCATGTTGCCTGGTCTCTTCAGCCAGTGCTGGTGCCTGAGGTTGTGCAAATACCGTGGTACTCTCCTTACACCTTTCTCTAAGCAGAAAGTCGTCATCTAGTGTTAGTGTCCAGGTGAGTTTGCAGTCTCTCCCTCCACACTCCAGTCCTTTCTCCAGCTACATGGGACGTGAGGGCATGCTATCCATTCTCTTTGCAAATCCGTGCATGCAGGAATTCTCCTTTGACATCTCTGAGCTCCTAATGCCACAAATCTGGAAGCCTTCTCTTCCTTGCCTCTCGGTGCTGGTTCCTGGGTGATGGTAACTGGGCAGAAAAGGATCTGATAGCACGATGGGAAGAGCACACCTTTCTATGAAGACATCTGCTTGTCAGCTTGGAGGAGGAGGCAGGGGCTATATTTGGCTTTTGTTTAACAAAGCCCCACTAAATGGAAAACAGCCACTACCTCTCCTGGCAGCGCCCTTCCCATCTGAAAAGATCCGTAATGTTGACCAGCAGCCGGGGAACTGGGCTGGAAGATAATTACTAGAAAAATCCAAGACACCAGTTCCAGGGGACATCTGAAGGCAATAGGACTTGGGAAGAGTGATGGCAGGCTAAGCTCTGATGTCCTTTGCATTGCTTTTGCATGGATGTAATTGCCACTGATTTTTTAGAGAGGTTGTTCAGAAAGTTTACCTGGGAGTGGGACAGCAGGGACAGATATTTTTCAGGCCCCCAGCACTCCTAACTCTCCTGCCCCCTTGCTCACCCTCCCTGAGAGGAGTTTACTGCATGGCTGTCTGTGAAGCTGGAGGAATCCCGCACTCCTTTTCTCCTTAGGCTGCTGCTGTGCCTGCATCGGGGTCTGTATCCTTTTGTCTTCGCTTGCGGGATGGGACCTTGCCCTCAGCTCCCTCCCTAGGGCCCCTCTGATCCACTTACATTTCTCCTTTATCCGTTCTCCTGCTTTCACCCCTAAGGAAGAGCACCCACCTCGGCTATCCAGCCAGCCCAGTTAGTTCAGAAAATGGAGCCAAGGAAACCGCACCCTCCCCTTTGCGTCCATGTTCTTATTGTGTAAGGTCTGGAAGCTGCATCCACCTCTCTGCTAAGGAGATGCACAGAACATGTCACTGTTTTCTCAACGTTAAAGTTTCATTACCTTGTTTTTCTTATTAATTCTATTCTATTTATTATTCCGCCAGGGCTGAGATGTGACAATGTGAGCCACCACATTGGGTCACATCAGCTAGAAAAAGTATGCAGCATTAAAGTGGGTTTCCCCCTCCCCTCCCTCTCTTTCTCTCTCTTCTTTCTCCCTTCCCCTCCTTGTTCTCCTTCTCCTTGTCTTCCTTTCTTTCTCTGTCGCTCACTTTCTATTCAGTATCCATGTGGGCATTTGCTAGCCGCCCATAAATTATATTTCTCTGCATTTTCCTCTCTTTCTCTTTCTATCTTTTTCTCTCTCTTTTTTACCTATTTTGCATGATGTTTGTGACTCTGAGAGCTGCATCTATCGATGGAACCGTGTCAGATCTTAAAGAGGCTTCGTTAGGGTTTCTATACCCGAAAACCACAAAAATTTCATTAGAGTTTCTCATCTTTTCCACACTCTTTCTCGCTCCAGGGGGACTGCCTCCCCCTGGACGGTTCTCACACGCAGACACTAACTAAATTCTGTCCCGCTCCGGGGACTCCCTCTCCTCCCTTTTCTATATTTTTGCCTCTTTACTTTTCAAGTGGTGTCTCTCTGGCATTTGGGGATGTGATACTTCTCTCTTTGTTGAATTCTCTGGGTCCAACAAGGCAAAATCTTGAGAAGTTTCCATCTCCATCTCAGCCTTCTCCTCGCCACCACCCCACCTCTGCAGCATCCCTCGGGCACAGAGCGGCCGGTGGGAGGGGGCCGCTCTCCAGAGACGGGGGAGGCACCTGGACCATTTCAGGCCGTGGTGGTGGAGGGGCTGTTTCGTTTGGATGTGGGAGAAGGTGATATGGGAGTCGGACTCCACTGGAAAAGGGGAGGAGCAGGTTTCCCGGGGCGCGGAGCGGGGAGCTGGGGGCCCCAGCGGCTGTGGAGGAGATTTTTCGACGCTCGCCATGCCAGCTCTTGCAAGTAAAGATGAGAAATTGCTAATAAATTTTTGTGTATTTATCTGTGCTGTGATGGGTCTAATCTTGATCAATGGAACCCTGTTGCTATGAAATATCGCTTTTATGTCTATATTCTATATATTGTTTGTGAAGTAAAAATTTATTTGAAGTTTAATTTTTTTGGTTTTTGGTTTTTGATTTTTTAATTTGTTCGTTTTTTGTTTTGTTTTTAATGAAGGAAGAAAATAAATGATGACAAACCCCATCTATATTTAAATTATCTTTTGCTCTTTTTTCTTTTTCTCCCTTTTCTTCTTTTTCTTTTCTTTCCTTCTTTTTTGTTTTGGTTTTTTTTTGTTTTTGTTTTTGTTTTGTTTTTTTGTTACCTCTGTGCGTCTCGTCCACAGTTCGCCGTGTGGCCCCTCGCTTCTCCATCTTACCCGTCAGCCATGAAATCATGCCCGGTGGCAACGTCAACATCACGTGCGTGGCCGTGGGTTCGCCCATGCCATACGTCAAGTGGATGCAGGGAGCAGAGGACCTGACGCCTGAAGATGACATGCCTGTGGGCCGTAATGTCTTGGAGCTCACGGATGTCAAGGACTCAGCCAACTACACGTGTGTGGCCATGTCCAGTCTGGGAGTCATAGAAGCCGTTGCTCAGATCACGGTGAAATGTAAGAGAGTGTGAGCACGCCTGCGTGAGCGAGTGCGTGGGTTCCCTGACTGCACGTTTGTAGGAGCGTGCATGCACAAGCGTGTGAGCTGCTGCATGGGTGTAGATATGTGCAAGGCACGTGTTGGGTGCACGGTCGTAACAGAGCGTCTGAGCATGTGTGCAAAGCAAATGTGGGCACGTGTCATGTTCATGCATGTGAGCATTTGTAGATACGTGGTCGTGCCTGTCAGCCTTCACCGGTGCATGAGTGGGAATGTCACTGTGCGACTGCGTGGGTACCTGTTTCTGCTTGTGTCTTTGTGTGTCTGCATGGGGTGAGCCTGTGACTGTCTGATCGGCACATGAGGAGTGTGGGGACACAATTATGCATGTAAAAAGGTAGTCGTGCATGAGCGTGTGTGTGTGCATGGGAGAAGGAGCAACGTGGCTGTATGGGCATGTGGGTGCCTGACTGCATGTATGTAAGTCCGTGTTGTTACAAGCCTGTCTGTACATGCGTACGTATGTGAGCATGAGCAGGAAGACAAACTTGTGCACCACGAGTGCCATGTGCTGGGATCTGTGCATGCGTCTTTGGGGATCCCACACACAAAGAAATCCACAGTGAAGGGGAACCTGGTGGCTTGAGATCTTTCCTCGCTTTGGGACAACTGAGCTGTTTGTTATGAAGAGAACTGTGATTCAAACCCCTGCATGCTTGTTTCTGTCCTGGGATATGAGGCTGGCCGGGCAGTTTGCAAGGAGCCTTGGATGGCTTGAAGCCTGCATGGCATCCTCTTCCAAGGTTAGAGATTCAGCCAAGGCCCTGAGGATCTCTGGCATGTGTGCCCTTGCAGTAGAGCCTAGTTCCAGCATCTTAGTGGCCGTTGTTGCCTCAGCAAGAGGGGGAATAACCCCAGCTTCCAGCTAGCAATTCCTAAGAGGAGCACGGGTGCAATCTTCAATCTATTCTGTCCTCAGCAGGGGAGTATTAAAACCCAAGCGGGATGCCCCTGTGGTTGGGTGAGTGTAGAGCTCTTTGTATGAGCTGGTGTCTGCTCTGAGTGATGGCATTGCCCACAAGGGATGTGGGGAGAGAGGAGGTGGGAAAGGATGCGGGCGGGTGGGGGAGAGGAGGAGAAGTACTTTGGAGAAGGGGAGGGCTAAAGAAAAACAATCCTGTTGTATCAGTGCATCTGACTAAGGAACAGCTGACAAAAGAAATGAGTAGGAACTGGTGAATCTTGACGTGACACTCATCCTGAGCTTTTGCACAGGGAGTGGGCTCACGTGCTAGCGGAAGGATGCCTGGGGCTGACCTGAGGTGCTCTTTATTTTCCTGAGTATTTTCTTCCTTCCCCTTTTTCCCTGTCTTATCCTATCAATTTAAAAAGCTGCTGTGTAAGATACATTGCTTTTGCCTCCCTCTATCCTGTCTCCTGAGATGGGGAATCTTGCCCTGCTGGTACCTTCTGCCTTTTGTCATTTTACTTGTATTCTATTCCCCTTTATGTTCCTGCGTGTAAGCATCTGCAATCTTTCCCAGTCAGAAAATGAAAGGAGAAGTTAGAGCTTTAGAGGTGCGCAAGTCTAGAGAAGAGGAGCTTGGAAAGGGTCTAAAGCATGGAGTGAGGAAAACATGTAAAGCTTGCTGTTAAAGGTGTCCGACATGTAGCATGCAGTCTCCAGCAAGCTCCAAAGGTAGTCTTCTGGATGAGGGACAGGGGAGATGAGTATTAACACATGTTTTTGGGTTGAGAGGAAGCACTCCAAGTATTTATAGTTTTCTAGTTCTGGAGAGCACAGCCTGCACTATACCGTTACCTGCACACTAAACAAGGAGAGATTCAGCAGTGCCGGAGCCGGGCTGCCAGCGCTGTTTCGGAAGATCTGATTACGTGCTCGGAAGGAGCTCCTGCGAAACTGCTTTTCCTTACTGCCGTGTGAGCCGGCGGATGTGCAGCTGAAGTCTGTGCTAATGATTCCAGATGTTTAGCTGAACGCTTTCCTTTTGATGGAGCAGTTTAAGGAGGATAATAGAGTGTATAACTAGGTTCATAATATTTCAGCAGCACTTTACTGAACTGCCGCACCGTGATTGGTACTGTGCCTCTGGCTCCTACAGCCCTAACTAGCCCAATTAGGCACCATTTCAGCATATGTGGTTTTTTTTTAAATGTCTGTTCTTCCTGATTCTCAGCACTCCCCAAGGCTCCTGGGACACCAGTGGTGACAGAGACGACAGCAACAAGTATCACCATCACCTGGGACTCTGGAAATCCAGACCCTGTGTCCTACTATGTCATTGAATACAAGTCTAAAAGCCAGGACGGACCATATCAGATCAAAGAGGACATCACCACCACACGCTACAGTATTGGGGGGCTCAGCCCCAACTCTGAGTACGAGATCTGGGTCTCTGCAGTCAACAGCATCGGGCAGGGGCCTCCCAGCGAGTCGGTGGTCACTCGCACTGGGGAACAAGCTCCTGCCAGTGCCCCCCGTAATGTGCAGGGACGAATGCTGAGCAGCACCACCATGATCATCCAGTGGGAGGAACCGGTGGAGCCCAATGGGCAGATCCGTGGCTACCGTGTATATTATACCATGGAGCCTGATCAACCCGTCAGCAACTGGCAGAAGCACAACGTGGATGACAGCCTCCTGACCACTGTGGGCAGCCTTCTCGAGGACGAAACCTACACAGTCCGGGTCCTGGCCTTCACGTCTGTGGGAGACGGGCCTCTTTCTGACCCCATCCAAGTTAAGACGCAGCAAGGAGGTGAGCACCTCTGTCACTCACCTTGGCTGCACTGGGCTGCAGGAGGGAGGGGTGTTGGCTTATAGCATTAACCAGCTGTGTCACCAGAGCATTTTTTTCTTTATTGGTTCAATTTGGTTAAAATAGAAATAATTGTCCGGGAGGAAGCTTGGCGCAGTGGCTGGAGCCAGAGGGCCTGGTGCATGATTTCTGATCTGTTTTTTCTCGGAAAGGTTGTTGCTTAAATGGGTGGGGCAAGCAATTATGCGAAGAGAATCCATTTCTGCTGTGCCATGTTTCAAAGTGAAGTATCTTATTGCTTCCAGTCTCTAAATGTCTTTAATACACCTAAAAACACTCACTGCCAAGGCAATGGTGAAGCTTAACTCTTCTTAAAGTACCCAGAAACTACCTTTTCAGAGGTGAGTGGGGAATGAGCCTTATTTTGCCTTTTTCTAAAAGGAGAGCAAACCAAAGCCCTCATTGTCACAACAGATGTGTTGAGCTGAGAACAAAAGGTGTTTTATCACAGGTTGCTTTCGGGTGCTCTGCTATTGGTGTGGGGTGCTGGTGAGGAAACCCTGCATCCTCAATGGGCTGCTTGTGGGCTTCCCACTTACAGAATCTTTTAATACTGGGGGTTAGTGGGAAGGGCTGTATCCTGCACTGCCAAGGAAGAGGCACATGATCCAGTAGGACTCTTCCATCTCCAGCAGCTCTGGACATGCTTGAGTCCTGCAGTGGGATTTAACCCTGCACTGCTTTAAAGGAAGGCCCTGCCCACTCTGCAGCGTGGCATTTTGCTGCTGACATGCTCTTCACACAGAGGCTTTGAAGAAAACAGGGCAGGAGTCTTGTAATTAGCCAAGTTAATGTGGTTTCTCCTGTCTCTCATCTTGCCTCCTCTGCCCCGTCGGCTCCTTCTCTGTGTCAGTTCCTGGGCAGCCGATGAACTTCCGAGCAGAAGCCAAGACGGAGACGAGCATCGTGTTGTCGTGGAGCCCTCCCCGCCAGGAGATCATAGTGAAGTATGAGCTCCTCTATAAGGAAGGAGACCACGGCAGGGAGGTGAGTCCGGAGAGCAGCAGTGCAAAGGGTTGGGGCCCCGAGGAGCATCCCAGCCCTCCGTTCCCCGAGGTGGCTGAGAGAGGGGAGTAGGGCAGGTGTCTCTGGGCAGGGCTCGCCTCTGCTCCTTTTTGTTTGTTTTTATTTTTTTCTTCCCCCTCGCCCATCTCAGGTGCCGAAGAACTTCGAGCCAACGACCTCCTTCACTGTGGAAGGCCTGAAGCCCAACACTGAGTATGTCTTCCGGCTGGCTGCCCGCTCGGCTCTGGGCCTGGGGGCCTTCACCCCGGAGGTCAGAGAGCGCACCTTGCAGTCTAGTAGGTGTCTCTCCTTTTCCCACCCTTCTCTGAGGGGAAGACAGTCAGGGAGCCAGAGATGGTGGGCACAGGGGTACGGAGCTGTGGGGCGGACGTTCGCGGTGCTGCGGCGTTTCACACGTCTGGGGTTCCTCTGCAGGGAGGGGGGACACCTCGGGGACCTGCTGCCTTCTCCCTTTTGCTGCCCCAGATAGCTGAGATGTGAATGAAGAGTGGGGCTGGTGCATGCTTTGGGGGGGGGGGGGGGTGGTGATGGGAGGCCAGTTAGCACCATCCACTTGATGGGGTGGGGAGCAGCGAAGAGCTTGTTGATGGGCCACGCTGGCCCTCGATGCTGAGCATGCTCAGGGGGGACGGCACCCCACCGTCGCGCAGCAGCTTGCCTGTCCACCAGTGGAAACTGAGCAGCAGCTGTCTGGAAGGGGGACACAAGCAATGGAGCAGGGAGACAGTGGGGGAATCGGGAGGAAGAGGAGAAGGGAAGGTGATTAATCAAAAGTCCAATGTTTTCACCAGCCTTTGGGAAAGCAGTCCTCATGCTCTTTTCCATGAGCGATTTTGTGGCCACAGGGAGGAAGGCCTGCTGGCCCAGTGAGCGCTGGGAACGGTCCCATTTGGGCTCCGGCAGAGCGGGAGAGAGAGGAGTCATGTGGAGGCTGGGGGGGGGATATTAATGACACCAGGATGGAGCGTATGCAACCAAAATGTGCTGGTTTTAGTTTAATGGATTGTCTCCCTTCACTGTTGCCCTGGGGACAATAACCCTGGATGGCAATATTTCAACCTGGGCTTTTCACAGATCTTTGCTTTTAAATGAGGTGTTTTTTCACTGCATGAGTGGCTGTGGCAGCTGTTCTTTGTGTTTTCTGTCTCCTCTCATCTCTACTAAATCACTCCGCTGCAGTTTGGAGTAGCTGGGAGCAGAACTAACTCAGAAATGGCTCTGGTCACCAGTGTGAGGAGAGAGAGCGCCTGCTCCCATCTCTCAGTGTCCTTAACAAGGGAGAGCTGCGGGCTCTCGGCTGGGCACCTGCCCCATCTTTCTGTTTTAATTGTCACGTCCTGCTGTCTCTCTCTCTTTCCCCTGTCTCTCTCCTCCTCTTTCTCTCCCCCCCAGGAGTGGGAGGAAAGAGGAGTCTGTTTCTGCATAGACAGAATTCCTTACTGGGGCTTTCTCAGGCCTCTAGTCCATTCAGAGATATTTTGTTTTCTTCTTTCTTTCAAATGTTTTTCCCCTTTTTTCCTTTTATTTTTTTTCCTTACTCTCTCTACGTATCGAAAGAAAATCCTTTCCTGACTGCTGCAAATCCGCTGATTCTGATCCCAGTATGGTACTGTCAGAGGGAGCATCACTGTGGGGTGGGGGAAAATGAACTGAAAGGACCTGAAAAATAAGTGTAAAACTTACATATACTCTGCTTCTGTTTTCCAAGGGGTTTCCCTCCTTGAGATTTGTGGGGATGGGAGGAAAAGAAGGTCTGGGATTTGTGCTTTCTGGTTCGATAAAAACAGGCTGCAAGAGGGGTGTGGGAGCTGATGGCAGAAGGGCTTAGTGACGCTGAAAATTGTTCCCTAAAGAGTGAAGAGAAGGGGATCCGGGAAAGGGGAAGGCTTTGGGGCTTTTTCTAACTTGGCACCTGCCCAGAATGAGGCCTGGTTTATTTCTGTGTAGCTCAGCTTTCATAGGGATAGTTTCATTAATTTAACGCTCTTAAGAACATCAGCTGGGAGCTGTCAGTGTCCTGTAACATGGTGAAACATTTTTTCCTGGCTGGCTGTTGGAGGAACAAGTCAATTCTCCCTGGTCCGGGTGACATCCTTCGGCTCACAGACCTTCTGGCTCGGGACAGGCTTTTGTGTCTTCCCGCTCGGGACAGGCTTTTGTGTCTTCCCTCTGCAGCTCCTTTTCCGTTCAGCTCCTCCTTGGCCCGCTCCATGGCTCTTTTCTCTTCTGCTGTCTGCTTGCCTGCCTGCATGCTCTCGCAGCCCGATGAAACCAGCTCCCTGCTCTCTGTCTGTCTGTCTCTTGCTGGGCGGTTTCACACCACAATGGCATCTTGTCTCTGCAACGGCAAAGCCTCCTTCGTCCTCCCGCAGCCTGCCGAGGCGTTCGGTGCTCTTCCCCTCCTAGCTCAGCTGGCAAGCATGTGCCTGCATGCCGCAGCCCTCCCTGCATTGCACACCTTTCTGCACAACACCCTCCACCTCCCTGTCAGGGTGGCTCCTCCTGAGCATCATAACCAAAGTAAAATCCATTAAACTAAAGGTAAAGTATCTTTTTCTTCTTGAAGTAGCTGGGTTTTAACTCTTCAAGTACCAGAGACGTAGACTGTAAAAATAACAGACTCTCATGGTTGGAGGAAGCTGTTTTGCCCTTTCTAACTAGCCATGACCTTCCCAGGGCTCCTTGGCAACTCTCCTACTCAGAAATTTCAGAGTGCGAAGCATGTGTCAACAGACAGGGGTGGCAGAGTGGGTGCTGTGAGGCTGCATGTGCAGGTGTAGAGGAACAACGGGGCTTTCTTACCCTCTGTTCCTTCCTAAGAAAGGATGTTTCCCCCACCCATTAGCTCTGCTCTCCTTCCCTTCCCTTCCCCCTTCCTCACAGTATATGAAGTGAACAAAACTTATACAAAGTCTGTGGTACCTAAAGGGTTAAAAAACATTGTATTGTACAAGGTCAGTAAGGGTCATTCTTGTGGCTTGGACAGTCAACTTTAAAGCATGTAAAAGATGCAGTTCAGGTGAGTACTGGCTGGTCTCAAGCGGATTCACAAATACAGTCCACCCTGTCGCTGCAGGCTCACACACACGTGCGTGGATCTGCACACACTCATGTATGTCCTGGAGCCCGTGGGAGGGCGGGGAGGGGTTCCCCAAGAGCTGTCTGCCTGGTAAAAACAGGGGCCAGCAGACAAAGATGATGATCCCCTGGCTGGGGGGCTCTTGCCTGTGCTGTGGCTCCTTTTCCAGCAAAGGGGCTTGAGGTGAGCTCACAGCCTCTGGTTTGGGCTGCGGTATTTTGCCTCCTGCATACAGCTCCCACCTTCTCGATGCTGTCCCCACGCACGCATGCACGTCTCCAGGGTCACGCAGGTTGGGCTGGATTGTGAAGGAAACTCACAGTGCCATGAACTCCCCAGATGCGTCTCCAGTATGGCCAGCCAGCACTTGGTGGCTGTTTTCATCCAGGTGCTGTAGTCGATGAGAGTGACGGGGAGGGGGTCCGGGTGGGATCTGGGCCTTCTCCCCCATCACCCACCCACCCCGCCTTTTTGACCAGAGAAAGTGCAAACCATCCCAAAAGGAGGCCTCGCTCCAGGGCCTCTCGGTAGGTCCCTGTGCTGGAGCATAGAGGGTGAGTGAGCGAGCGAGTGTGACCACGCGCAGCAGCTGCCAGTGCAAACAGTGAACCCAAGTGCCAGCTGGAGCTCCGGCTCTGCTTACTGGGGCTTTCATAATGAGTTTCAGGATGGAAAGGGTAGGTCAGGTCAGACCCTCTCTGCAGTGGGTTTCTCAGCCGTGGTGGCTTTGGCTGGACTGCTAAGCAGGAAGGGTGGCTTTTAATAGTACCAGCCCCTGATGGGGAGAAAAAAGAAGCGAACAGCATCATGGCAGGCACTGGAAGAGGGTTGAGTCTTTTCCTCCGTACCCTGAAAGGGACTTGAGTTGCTTCTGGGGTGTGGGAAGGGGCAGTGCACCTCCATTCTGGAGATGTCAGTGCTGCATCAGTCACAGCAGATGGAGAGAGCTATAGGGGGAAGGAAATCCGTCAGTAGGAATCTGCCGCCCTGCTCTCTGGTCTCTGTACAGGTAGCTTAGCAAAAGAGAATAGATTGGGGTCCAAAATTGCCATTACTGCAATAGCTGGGCTTCTGCTGGCAGGGGCAGGAGTAACTCAGTCGGGGGAGCTAGCAGTGGGGCAAGGTGGCATTTTAAAAGCCAGTCGTGCAGAAACCCACCAGGAGCTTGGTCTGGCCTCGTAGCTCAGTTTCTCTTGTTCTCTCGTAAGAAAGTCTTTTAAGTTAGCAGTTGAAGCGTGGAAGGTAGGTAAACAGACTGGGAATGTTCTAGAAGGAGTCACTTTTTATATCAGTATTATTTTATTATTATGATTTCCTTTCTGATGTTTTTTTGTTTCAAATTACTGGCTTGATTTATGTTTTATTTTCCAGTTTGTTCCTTTTGGTTTTGTTTGTTTGACATGTTTTGTATTATTTTGCGTGGCTAGCCATGGCTGGGGATCGTCACTCTCTGCAGTGGGATTTCTGAGAATAAGGGTTTCATTCTGCCATTTTAAATACTGCCAAAATGTAGCAATAAAGCATGAAAGTGGGAGGACAACACCCAGAATGTCCTACTGGACAGAGTGCTTAGCACTGCAGCGTAAGGACTATCTTTACCCTTTCTGCAAAACCCACTTCTGTTTAATGGAGGCATATGCAAAGCATATGGCTTTCACTCCAGTGCAAACTGGGCAAAGTGTGACTTGATTTAGCAGACTCCTCAAGGCAAGCTGGGCCTAAACAGCTGTTTGTGACTCAGGGATGGGAGTAAGAGCTTTGAAAAAATCATTCCTCAGTAAAAGCTTTTTGTTCATTAAAAGCAACAGAGAAATGAGAAATGGTGACCAGCATTTATCTACTCCTGTGCTTCTTGCAGGTGATGCTTTGGGGGCTCATAAGGACACCCCAGTTTCTGGCAGTGTCTGCAGAGAGTTGAGAGCTATTTATTGCAGTTTGACTGTATTGGGTGAGATTCGATTTGCAGGGTTGCCTTGAAAACGTATCGCTCTCCCTGCTTACCTGGGCTGATTGATTGTAATTAGTGATTGAAAGAAGTCTGGTCTAAGATTTCCCAAAGCGACTAGGTTACAGCTGGGGTACAGAAGTGGCAGACTCTTTGTCCAGACTTCACCAAGGTCTCAGACCCATGGTGTCTCCATCAGCAAACCTGTGTTTCTTACAGTTCTCCCTGTATCTCAAAGACACAGCCATGGCACGGCAGTGTGCGCCCCGGCACGTAGTGTCTGACGGAGCTGGTGTCAGCGTCCTGCTTCCTACTGAGCAGACCGCGCTAAAAATTACCTACTGCAGTTCAGTAAACACCGAAGTGAGCAGCCCTGCACTAGAAAGCTGTGGTTTACACCTTCCCCATCTCCTGAAAATCAGCCCTTAGACAGTTGACTGCTGCCACCGTGAGAACATGCGGCTGCTTAGGGCCCCATTTCCAAAGGTGTCCTCCTGGGACTTTCAGAGATACCTTGACGTAGTTTAGGCAGAGAGTGCAATGGGAGTTAGAGCTGCTGCCACTTCTGAAAACCCCACTGGGTACCTGAATACCTTGTTAAGTCCGCTGCCTCGCTCCTTTGCAGATCTTTTCTCTAAAACCCTGCTATCTAAACACATTGTGGGCTCATTGCTTGGCAATATCCTGGGCATTACCACCGTGTTTTTTCACCTCCTTCAGTCTGTGGACAACTAATAACTTCCATCTGGAGGTACAGACTCTTAAATTTAAGCCTCCTGGCAAAAGATCTGCTTTTCTTACTTTTCATAGATCCCTTCAAAGAAATTCAAGATCCCAGAGACTGCAGTTTGGAAACAAGTGTTTTACCAGCCAGGGCAGGGTTTGCCAGGCTGCTGTAAAACAGGGAGCTAAAGGAAAGGCCTTTTATAGGGTAAAGCTGGGTGCTTAGTTTTGCGCCAGCCACACTTACTAGAAGCAGCAGGACCCCTCTTGGCTAGCCCGCTTGCTGTTTTAGTCCTTTGCTTTATAACATTTCAGTTTTGATGCCCCATTTCATTTCCGTTGGCTTTTTTTTCTTTTCATTTTAAAAAAAAAAAAAGACAACAACAAAAAGCTCTCTTCTTTTTTAATTTTATCTTCCTAAACCAAATTTTTGTACGTTTTATTTTAGATTTTTTTGTTATCATTTTCCTTTTTTTTTCTTTTATCTTTCCCATCTTTTGTTTTTTCCCCCTTCTTCCCTTTCCCTCCTGAATTTTCCCCCCTCGTAGAACCGTCTGCCCCCCCTCAAGACGTAAAATGCGTCAGCACCAGATCCACCGCCATTCTGGTAAGTTGGCGGCCGCCTCCGGCTGAAAGCCAAAACGGCGTCCTGGCTGGATACAGCGTCTACTATCGAGCGCTGGACTCTGAGGACACGGAGCTTAAGGAGGTGAATGATATCCCCCCAACCACCAGTCAGATCCTACTGGAGTCCCTGGAGAAGTGGACAGAGTATCGCATCACTGTCGTGGCTCATACGGAGGTGGGGCCGGGCCCGGAGAGCTCGCCGGTTATCGTCCGGACAGATGAAGATGGTAATTGCACTTTTTCTGGTTTTCTCCTGAGTCCCCTGGTCGATACGTGTCCCTGGAGTGGGCTTTTCCCACGCTGGGGAGGACACGTCGAATCCCTTCTCATGGCTCATGTGGTGCAAGACCAAAGCCTGAATGGGCCCTCAACGCAGGCTCCGGTCCAAGACATGCAGCATCCTTGGCTGCCATCTCCCCAAGCCCCTCTGAGAACTGGGGAATGTAGGGTCGTCCTTCCCTGCTTTAGGGTTGGGGTTTTTTTGATTTCTGGGGTTTTTATAATACCAAGCCTCTGAGCCTTGACTGCACCACTTTTCCTGAAAAGATGCTCTTACTGAGCAAGGAAGCAGCTGAGGCAGCAAGGAAGTGAAATCAGAGAAGAGGAGACGATAGCTGCCAGAAACTCTTTTAAAATATTAAGAGTTCTTCCCGCACATTCCTTGTTACTAGCTCCTCTTTAAGCCAAAGTTTTGGTTAGTGGTAGAAAGAAAGAATCTCTGTTAAAGTTTCAAAAAACATTCAGTGACAAGCAGTTTAGACTCCAGTTCAGTGGCCCAGCTCAGAGACTTTTAGCACAAACACGGACAACGAGACTTGAACTTTCCTGGTATTTCTACAGTAAAATAAAATCAGGAAAAAATGTGAATGTGTGCATGAAGGGAGAGCACCCTCACTGTGAGGGTGAGGTAAGACCCTCAAATAATATAGGTCAAGTAAATAACATAAGTAAATTCCAAACTTCTCAGGCTTTCTTCCTCCATCCCAAATAA